>NW_027507784.1:84125666-84646368 GCF_037356315.1 Lithobates pipiens | reverse complement strand
AGAGAGCCACGCTTCTGCCCAGCACAAGAGAGAAAGCCACGCTGCTGCCCAGCACAAGAGAGAAAGCCACGCTGCTGCCCAGCACAAGAGAGAAAGCCACGCTGCTGCCCAGCACCGAGAGAGAGAGAGAGAGAGAGAGAGAGAGAGAGTCACGCTGCTGCCCAGCACCAAGAGAGAGTCACGCTGCTGCCCAGCACCACAAGAGGGCGAAGTTGCTGCCCAGCACCACCAGAGAGAGCCACGCTGCTGCCCAGCACCACCAGAGAGAGCCACGCTGCTGCCCAGCACCACCAGAGAGAGCCACGCTGCTGCCCAGCACCACCAGAGAGAGCCACGCTGCTGCCCAGCACCACCAGAGAGAGCCACGCTGCTGCCCAGCACCACCAGAGAGAGCCACGCTGCTGCCCAGCACCACCAGAGAGAGCCACGCTGCTGCCCAGCACCACCAGAGAGAGCCATGCTGCTGCCCAGCACCACCAGAGAGAGCCATGCTGCTGCCCAGCACCACCAGAGAGAGCCATGCTGCTGCCCAGCACCACCAGAGAGAGCCATGCTGCTGCCCAGCACCACCAGAGAGAGCCATGCTGCTGCCCAGCACCACCAGAGAGAGCCATGCTGCTGCCCAGCACCACCAGAGAGAGCCATGCTGCTGCCCAGCACCACCAGAGAGTGTCACGCTGCTGCCCAGCACCACCAGAGAGAGGGCCAAGTTGCTGCCCAGCACCACAAGAGAGAGGGCCAAGTTGCTGCCCAGCACCACAAGAGAGAGCCATGCTTCTGCCCAGCACCACAAGAGAGAGAGCCACGCTTCTGCCCAGCACAAGAGAGAAAGCCACGCTGCTGCCCAGCACAAGAGAGAAAGCCACGCTGCTGCCCAGCACCGAGAGAGAGAGAGAGAGAGAGAGAGAGAGAGAGAGAGAGAGAGAGAGAGAGAGAGAGAGAGAGAGAGAGAGAGAGAGAGAGTCACGCTGCTGCCCAGCACCAAGAGAGAGTCACGCTGCTGCCCAGCACCACAAGAGAGGGCGAAGTTGCTGCCCAGCACCACCAGAGAGAGCCACGCTGCTGCCCAGCACCACCAGAGAGAGCCATGCTGCTGCCCAGCACCACCAGAGAGAGCCATGCTGCTGCCCAGCACCACCAGAGAGCCATGCTGCTGCCCAGCACCACCAGAGAGAGCCATGCTGCTGCCCAGCACCACCAGAGAGAGCCATGCTGCTGCCCAGCACCACCAGAGAGTGTCACGCTGCTGCCCAGCACCACAAGAGAGAGGGCCAAGTTGCTGCCCAGCCCACACAAGAGAGAGGCCAAGTTGCTGCCCAGCACCACAAGAGAGAGCCATGCTTCTGCCCAGCACCACAAGAGAGAGAGCCACGCTTCTGCCCAGCACAAGAGAGAAAGCCACGCTGCTGCCCAGCACAAGAGAGAAAGCCACGCTGCTGCCCAGCACCGAGAGAGAGAGAGAGAGAGAGAGAGAGTCACGCTGCTGCCCAGCACCAAGAGAGAGTCACGCTGCTGCCCAGCACCACAAGAGAGGGCGAAGTTGCTGCCCAGCACCACCAGAGAGAGCCACGCTGCTGCCCAGCACCACCAGAGAGAGCCATGCTGCTGCCCAGCACCACCAGAGAGAGCCATGCTGCTGCCCAGCACCACCAGAGAGAGCCATGCTGCTGCCCAGCACCACCAGAGAGAGCCATGCTGCTGCCCAGCACCACCAGAGAGAGCCATGCTGCTGCCCAGCACCACCAGAGAGTGTCACGCTGCTGCCCAGCACCACAAGAGAGAGGGCCAAGTTGCTGCCCAGCACCACAAGAGAGAGGGCCAAGTTTGCTGCCCAGCACCACCAGAGAGAGCCATGCTTCTGCCCAGCACCACAAGAGAGAGAGCCACGCTTCTGCCCAGCACAAGAGAGAAAGCCACGCTGCTGCCCAGCACAAGAGAGAAAGCCACGCTGCTGCCCAGCACCGAGAGAGAGAGAGAGAGAGAGAGAGAGAGAGAGAGAGTCACGCTGCTGCCCAGCACCAAGAGAGAGTCACGCTGCTGCCCAGCACCACAAGAGAGGGCGAAGTTGCTGCCCAGCACCACCAGAGAGAGCCACGCTGCTGCCCAGCACCACCAGAGAGAGCCATGCTTCTGCCCAGCACCACAAGAGAGAAAGCCACACTGCTGCCCAGCACCACCAGTCAGAAAAAGACTGAGCCACTCCCAGGGTACAGACATGCTACACTACTGACCAGAGTCACCCTGGGCAAATCAGAGTGAGCGAACGTCCAGCCAGAGGCCATCCTCTAGGCCAGTGGTTCTCTACTCCTGTCCTCGGGACCCATTAACAGGCCAGGTTTGCAAGATAACTAAAATACATCAAAGGTGATACCATTTGCTGCTCAGTGATTACAGTATTCTAGTCTGCATCTCCCCAAGGTAATAATTAAAGAGGAAGTAAACCCTGAGGAGTTTACTTCCTCTTTGATTCCCTGCAAAGGTAAAGCATAATGGACTACTATGCATCACATAGTAGTCCATTATATGTCACTTACCTGACACAAGAGCCAGCGAAGTCATCGATGTCCCCTGTAGTCCGGAGCATCCATCTTCTCGGTGGGTCTCGCTGCTCTGCCGCTGTCATTCGATGAAGCTGCGATGATGTCACTCCCGCGCATGTGCATGGGAGCTGCCACTCGCAGCATATCGCCGCTGACAGCAGCGTGCTCAGTGCGCCTGCGCGCCGCTGTCTAAGGCGCATGCGCCGTAGACAGCGGTGCCTGTGTTTTGGCAAATATCTCCTAAACCCTGTAGGTTTAGGAGATATTTCTTGGACCTTCAGGTAAGCCTTAATCTAGGCTTACCTGTAGGTCAAAGTGGTTTGTAAGGGTTTACAACCACTTTAATATAGGACATTTATACACCCTTCCTTCCCAGACAAATTTTTAGCTTTCAGTGCTCTCACACTTTGAATGCCAATTACTCAGTCATGCAACACTGTACCCAAACAAAATTTTTATCATTTTTTTCATACAAATAGAGCTTTCTTTTGGTGGTATTTAATCACGACTGGGTTTTTTATTTTTTGCAACCTACGTGAAAAAAGAGTGAAAATTTTGAAAAAGAAAACACTTTAGTTTCTATGATAACATTTTGCAAATAAGTCATTTTTTGTTCATAAATTTGGGCCAAAAGTTATACGGCTACATCTCTTTGGTAAAAAATAACCCAAATTAGTGGATATTATTTAAGCTGGCCATACACCATACAATTTTTTTTATTAAATTTCCTTTAGATTTACCTTCAACTGTGTGGTACAAGTGCCTGTCTGATTGCACACAAATTGAAAGTGTTTAGATTTGGCCTCATTATATTGTTTTGGGAAATCTAAAGGAAATCTATAGGAGAAAATTGTATAATGTATGGCCAGCATTAGTCTCTGTGAACGTTATAGAGTCTACAAGCTATGGTGCAAATCATTGAAAATTGATCACACTTGATGCGCTGACGGCCTAGCTCATTTCTTGAGGCCCTGAAATGTCAGAAAAGTACAAATACCCTGCAATTAACCCCTTTTTGAAAAGTAGACAGTCAAAGGTGTTTAGCAAGAGGCATGGTGAGTTTTTTGAAGTTGTAATCTTTTCCCCAAATTCCTCAGAAAATTAAGATTAACATTTTTTTCACAAAATTGTCATAACAAGTTTTTTCTCACACACAGCATATGCATTCTTCCAATTACACCCCAAAATACATTTTGCTACTCCTCCTGAATATAGCGATACCATGTGTGAGACTTTTACACAGCCCCGCCACATATAGAGGCCCAACATGCAGTGAGCACCATCAGGTGTACTAGGAGCATAAATTACACCTCTAACTTCCTAACGACCTATTACACTTTTGAAGGCCCTGGAGCACAAAATTACCTCACTTTGGAAAGTAAACACCCCAACATCTATTCTATGAGGCATAATGAGTCTTTTGAACAGTTAATTTTTTTACACAAGTCTTCAGAAAATGTGGAAAGTAAATGAAAATCTTTTTTTTTTTTTTTTTTTTTTACACAAAGTTGTCAATTTATAAGATATTTCTAACACATAGCATGTATATAGCAAAAATTACACCCAAAAACACATTCTGCTACTCGTCCTGAGTATGGCGATACCACACATGTGAGACTTTTACACAGCCTGTCCACATAGAGAGGCCCAACATTGAAGTAGTACCTTCAGGTGTTCTAGGAGCATAAATTACACATCTCATTTCATTCCTACCTATCACATTTTTGAAGGTCCTGGTGCATGAGGACAGTGGAATTACCCACGAATTGACCCCATTTTGGAAAGCAAATACCCCAACGTACATTCATAGTTTCATAGTTAGTAAGGTTGAATAAAGACACCAGTCCATCCAGTTCAACCTGAGTGAGTGTCTACAATTGCCCCTGTACATTGCACACTCACATCGGTCCCTACCCTACCCATTCTATGAGGCATGGGCTGCAGATAGGTACTCAGTTGGACTGGAGACAAGTACTTGGGTACTCTAATAGGCTGGTGACAGGTACTTGGGTACTCTGATCGGCTGGAGATTGATACTCGGGTACTCTGATGGCCTGCTGACAGGTACTCAAGTAATCTGATGGGCTACAAATAGATACTCGGGTACTCTGATGGGCTGTGACTGGTACTCGGGTGCTGACAGGTATTCAGATGGGCTGTGACAGGTACCCGGGTACTCAGATGGGCTGTGACTGGTACTCTTTACTGGGGGCCAATCAGTGTGGTTGGTGTGTACTGTAAGTGGTAATGATATGTTACCACAATCCCCTTCTCACACACGATTGGTGTGTGAGGAGGAGAACCCGGTAACATCTCGTTACTGCGGTTTGTTTACATTCTGTGACCAGCTGTGATTGGACATAGCCAGTCACGTGGTACAGAGCCAATTTAATTCCCGTCTAGGATGGGAGATCCCATCTGCAGATGTTATATGACTATAGCCCAGTATTGAAGTGGTTAAATTCTGGCCTGTTAGTGGGTACAGAGGACCGGAGTTAACAACCACTGCTGTAGGCCTTACTGAATACCGTAACATGCACCAACGAGCTCCAATGCTGGGCTGCTGGCCCAAAAACAGGTGGGGGGGGGGGGGGAGACACCATGTTTTATCACACCAGGTGACACCAACCCTAGTGATACTACTGCTTGTGTGTGTTCCACACACACTGCATGAGCTTTGGTCTGAAATGCCCAGTGGCACTGTAACAAAGTCCCGCCTCCTGTGAGGTAGATTCAATTTCACTGCTTTGGATCAGTGTTCAATCTGTGTGACCTGCATCATAGAAGCCGCAAGCTGGTCTAGGAGGCAGGTCTTTGTTACAGTGGCCGCCTGGGTGATTCAAATCCAAGCTTCATGATAGATCATTGCCGCTCTGTGTGATCCAGAGGCATTGGTAGGCTGCAATTAGTGGCCACTGACAGGCTACAATTGGTGGCCACTTATGAGCTGTGTTGTGGAAACTGGTAGGCTGCATTTGATATCATGTCTGCAGTCTCTGACCATCTTTTGTATCATCATGGCTGCAGTCTCTCACCGTCATCTGTTGTATGTCTGAGGGCTCTTTCTACCATACTCTAATAGAAGCCCTCTCCGTGTTCATCAGAGAGATTCCTCCCTCTAGGTCCCCATTAGTGTACTCTCTTCCTGTAATTTGTTTATTGTTAAGAGATCATGGGAGGATCCCAGGGTAACGAAGACTCCTTAGGGGAGCATCTCTGTGTTTGAGTCTTTGCCATAGAAAGATTTGTAACGGGGGAGGAGATAAGATGACCATGTCCATGTGGGGGCGCCAGAAATAATTTCTGCACCCAGACGTCGGTGCCCCTAGGATCGGCTCTGCCACTACTGAGCAAAATTCCACTGCTAAACTGTGCCATTGAAAAGTAATCTGCTGCTGCAATACTGTGCCTTACTGCAACATTGTACCATTAACATCTGCTCTATTGCAATTGTATGGGCACCGTGTTATTTGAATGATAGTATCTGTTCCACTAATTGCAATTACTTCTGTTATATAATTTCTTGCATGCTGAAGTATATTTAACTTTCTGGCCTGTGTGAGCAGGGCTGCTCACAACTTTCCCTTTTAGGCCGGGTTCACACTGGTACAACACATCTATTGTACAACTGTCATCCTACTGGGCCCTGCAATATCAGTCCTACTTCCATCTAGACATGTGCATTTCGAATCTAAATTCGGACGCATCCAAATTACAATGCTAACGAATTCGTAAAAGGACCCAAATTTGGGGCCACGCATCTCAAAACCCCAAATTTGGTATGCAAACATAGTACTACAACATCTCCAAATTTGGGCTTTGTAGCTCCAAGTGCCCCCAAGTTATGTGGCCGCAAAATGTCAAGCACTTTACTGCAGCGGAGAATGACATTTTGCAACCCGACTTGGGGCCACGCATCTCGGGGTCACTTGGTGCTAGAAACCCCAAATTTGGTGATTTTGTAGTGATGTGTTAGCATACCAAATTTAGGGTTCCTAGCTACAAGTGGCCCCGAGATACTTTGCCCCAAAGTCAGGTTGCAAAATGTCATTCTCTTCTGCAGAAAATTACTTGACATGAGGGGCTCCCACCATCCCTGGGTTTTTAACTTCATCGTAACAGAATATTAAAAACGAACATTCATAATCTCCCACTCCCATTAAAATTCACACACCCCAACCTTCATTTAGCAGCAGAAAATCTGATTAGTCAACAGAACACCAGTCACGTTTCCATTGTAACAGAATTTGGATCTGAAATTCAGCAACAAAATTTGTATTTTGGATGCTTCTGAATTATCAGAAATTCCTATGAAGCAAACCGCACATAGGAAATATATTCTGACCGCTAACAGATCTTGCTGAACCAGGGTACAGATGACAAACACTAGTGTGTTAGGGAGAGATTTTGCAAAAACTGCACAAAAAGTTACACCATTAAATGTTGTAGTTTAAAAATGCAGCTGTGTTTCTTAAGTTTTAAAATTAAGCAGGACACAGGAAATGCAATTTCAAAGCATATTTATTAAACAGAATTAGGGTCCAAATGCAATGGTCACCACTTTCTCAGCCTGCCAAGGTATACAATTTTAAAGTTGTCCTTTGAAGTGAACCTTGGCATCAGTCATACAGGGCAAATGTAACTGGATGTCACAGAAAGTACTCTGAAGTAGATTGCACTCGCCACCCCTGATATCCTGGTACTAGGACATTTCCCATCCTGTCTTCCCACAGAGGGAGAAGGGGAAAAAAAAAAAAAAAAAAGCCACATCACTTGCCCAGGTGGGCACAAAGTGAAAACAGGAATGTTCTACAGCCCTACAGGATTATCAATGGTATGGCAGCAGAGCATTGACCACAGGGGAAGGAATTACAATCTGCCCAAAATCTCTCCTGTGAAAGTCTTACATTGTCCAGTATGAGAACTAGTATAGGTCCACTGCTAATAGGAGTGACTGAAGACACATCAACTTTGGAAATCTAAACCTGAACTAAATTTCATGCATGTGGAAGGGGGTTATCAGTAGGTGGAGAAGGCTTGTCAAGAATTCTCATGTCACGGCAATGTAGCACAGGCTCTTTTCCCAATCCCATCTGGTAGACAAAGATGTAGACTTTTTGTTTGGGCTCCACAGTGAGTGTCATTGTCTCTGAAACTTCAGTGACCTCATTCCAATTCTCTTTCTCTGTGTTTGTACTAGAGCCACCGTATTCAGTGCTAAGGGAAAACTGGGCCTTAGTGATCAAAGCACCCAATCCTCCTGTCTCGGCCGAGACAGTTGCTGTTACTTTCCAGTTGTGCTCCATACTGGATACCTTCTCCTTTTCATATCCAACCTTCTTGGAAACCTGATTCTTCCATTGAAGGGGGGTCTGGGAGTCATTGTCAATGGTCTTGATGCACACCCACTCACCATAGGATGGGCCCTTGGCAATAGCCAGGCCTCCAGGCAGAAAGCCGTAGATGCTGGGATGGAACGAGTAGGTATCAACACCCTCGTTTTTGTTGAAGTTGGTACATCTTGTGTACTTAATCCCTCCCCATTGGTCCTCAGGATTCACAAAATAGTAGTAATTTCTCACACCAAAATAATAAAGGCCATTTCTGCATTCCGGGTGTAGCGTGAATTCTTCACCCGCTTCATATTTGTTCATGTTCCTTGTTCGGCGATAGACCCCTCGGTCCTGAAAAATGATATAGAAGTATCCAAAAGCCGAACAATAATGACTGCCCCCTTGACAGTTAGGGTGTAGGGAGTAAACAACTGCACTGTCATCTGTGTTCATGTTTGTAACTCGACGGTAGTGGTCTGACTTGATAATGTAGAAGTGGTCATCCTCATAAGCCACATAATGATCTCCATTCCTGCAGGATGGGTGCAAGCTGAAGACATCCAGCCCTTCTCCATGATTAAAGTTTGATGATCTCATGTAACAATTAAGGTCTGGCCTGACAATATAGTAATACTGGTCCACGCCACAAAAATCTGCTTTACTTTTGCTCTTTGGGACAATCATAGCTGAGATGCTGAAAAGGAAGAGAAACAAAAATACAATTAAGATATGCATCCATTAACCAGTCAAGCCATGACTAGTGTAGTCTGAATGTTCCCCTTATATTATTCCTTACCCATACCTTCCCCTATTAGAAACGAGACCACACCATAGGTTGGAGTAAACTGGCCACAACAGCCTTTATTAAACATAACTCAAAATTCACTCCAATAACTTGTAAATATGAAAATATCTAAATATATATAGATATATAAATATAAATAACTTTATTACCATTAAACCACATTAAATAACATTAACTGCCCATTCTGGTGATCTCTGACGGTGACCCCACTTAAGCCAATACCAAATCACTGCGGTACACCTCACCAACTTCCCAAAGGCCTCCACCTGTGACCGGTCGGAGACAACTTCCGCCAGTGAACATAACCGTATTCCCTCCAACGTTCAGGAATACCCAGAGGGGCCGATCGTTAGATGAGCCCCCCACACCCTCAGATCCCTTCTGAGTACCTGTCTACCGTCAGAAACCACCAGAAAACACACCGCCACAGCCCGAAAGGGTGACCCCCTCAACCTTGAGGGCCACCCCACACCCTAAGAGCTATGTTGTATACCCTCCTGCAGACCCAATGACCAAAGGTCAATACCCACGTCCGACCCCCATCCTGGTTTTGTTGATGCTTACCATGGACCTAGCCCACCTCCACACCGATCTGCCCGCAATGACCTACCAAACCAAGATGGTACCCGGGAAGCGGACTCGTAAGTGCAAAACATCCGCCCTAACATCGGCTAAGATGTCCCTTTCCTTCCGTATGCCCAGATCGTTGCCCCCTGCGTAAATGACCAACACATCCGGGGGCCTGTCCCTCATAGCAAAGCGCTCAACTTCCTTCATCACACGCTCCCACCGCATGCCCGGGAATCCCAACCACATCAACCTAGCCTCCCCCCAGGAATTCCCAACGGCCCGCCTGCCGGCTGAGCATCACCTCTCCCGGCCCCACAGCACCCGTCCGAGTGCCCTAGGATCCAAACGAGGCGTGAGGAACCTCCATCTGAAACGAAAAACATAACACAGAACACATAACAACCAACCAACGTAATATACCCTAACACCTGTAACTCCCAACCCCATACTGCAAAACACTCCCAGCCGCGCCCCAGCTCACCCCAGGATCAACTGCGGCCGGACATACGAACGGAACCTCTTAGATTCCCAACGACCGATCCGGCGAACAATCGCCTCAGCCAGCCCACATCGGGCAGCCTCAGTGGCCGCCCCAATACGGAAGGAGTGCGACGAGTACTCCCGGTCGTCCAAACCCACAGTCCGCAGGCACCGTTGAAAACTGACACGAATTGCAACCTAGAGAGAAAAGAGCCCCCCGCATGCAGCAAGAAAGGCCCCCCCCCTCCAGCCGCACCGCCCAAAAGGCCCTTACCGCCACCACAGGGCCCACTGCCGAGCCCGGTCAAGGCAAACAGTATAATCACCACTCCCCTGCCCAGCTGGTCAGGCTTGGACCTCCGCCACCGTATACTCACCCGATCAGCAGCCACCTGTACATCCTGATCCAACAGCCCCACAGCACCCCGTTTAGACCGACACACCAACTCCCCAGTCCCAAACGCCCCATAAAACGCCAATGAAAAAGCCGCTGTGAACAGGATGGCCTTGTAAGCGGAAGAACAAACTTCCACAAGCCGGGAACAAATCGCCACCAAGTTATCACACTTCACCAGCCTGTGCGCCTCCCGACCTTTCCGTTCCCTCCTATACCCCTTCAAGGTTTGCCGCACCCGAAAAATCCGCATTCCCGTCCGGCTCTCCCCACAGCTTAAACAAAAATGCCAACCCCGCCAATTTCCGATCAATCGACGCAGGTGCCAATCCCATCTCAATGTTCCCTGCCACCCAATACAGCACCAACCAGCGCTGGTCGGAGCCCCGACCAACCGTTCCAACCCAACCATTCTGACCACACCCCAGAATAGGCCGCCCACGTGGACCCACTCAAAGACCCCCTGAATCCAACCTGCGGCGACTACAAGGGCATCCCCCACATCCACCCAGGGCAAGACGCCCTCGACTCCTCCGTTCTCGGCGCCAGATCCCGGAACTCGTCCCACTGAAAACGAGAGAGCGAGTTAGCCAAATAATTAGGTATGTGCACTGCCGAAACGTAAACATTGAGCCGTAAACACCGAAACACCAGCTGCCGTAGCAGCCAAATGGTTGAGGACCTGAACCACCCCCATGTCGTCTCAACTAATGCGCAACTTCATATTACGGAACTCCTCCCCCCACAGCTCCAATACCAACACCACCAGGAATAGTTCGAGCAGAACCAGGTTGCCCAACAACCCCGCCACCTCTCAACATCGCGGCCAAGGTTAAGCACTCCACCGTCCCCGAAAATACGCCCCATAACCCGCCGACCCAGCCGCGGCAGCGACCAATTCCACATCGAAATTGCTCACTGGCCCCGACATCCACATGTCCCGCCCGTTACAAGAGGCTAGGAATTCAAGCCACGCCCGCAAATCTTCCCTGTGTTCCTTCCCGCAGACGCACAAAATGGTTAGGCACACTCACCCCGGCCGAGGCTGCCGACAGCCGACTGCCGAACACCCGCCCCCATAGGGATGATCCGGCAAGCAAAATTTAGCTAGCCCAACAGAGACTGCAGGGCCCTCAACCAGACCTTCTACTATCCTTGCATCTCCGCCAATTCCATCTTCCGATCAAGTAATTCATTCTCGGGCAATCGACACTCCATTGCCCTCGAATTGATCACTATCCCCAAAAAACTCAAGTCCGTAACTGGTCCCTCCGTGTTATCCCCCGCCAACGGTACCCCGAACTTACCTGCAATGTGCTGCAACGTAGACAGAAAAATCGCACCCACACTGGAGGCAGGCGGGGCCCACGCACAGAAAGTCGTCCAAATAGTGGACGACCGACTCCAGGCCCGAAACGTCACTCACCACCCACTCCAAAATGAGCTAAACGCCTCAAAGTAGGCGCAGGAAATGGAACAACCCATGGCAGGCACTTACTCATTTAGAACTGGCCCCGCCAATGGCACCCCACATCTGCCTTGGCCATAAGAGCCCCGCATCCAGAAAGCCTGACCCACCTCACCGCCGCATCAAAAGACGCGTATGAGACCGTACACGCATCAGGGCCGATGACGTCATTGACCGACCCCCCTTTAGGAAAGGACAAGTGATGAATCAAGCGAAATTTCCCTGGCTCTTTCCCAGGAACTACACCCAGCGGGGACACCACCAGGTCGCCCCACGGTTGCACTTCGAAAGGCCCACCCATCCGGCCCAACGCCACTTCCTTGCCCAAGTTTTCGCCTACCACCCCCAGGGTATACCAAAGCCGATTGCAAGTTCCGGGCCACTGGCGGCACCTCCGCCAATGAACAAGGAATCCTGAAACCATCCCGAAACTCCGAAATCAACCCCAACGCCGCCTCACCATCCGGATACTCACTCAGGAAAGGAAGCATCCTTCCCAGGGTTACCGGCGTCATCCCTTACGTGAGCAACATCGCCGGAACGCTTTCCTTTCCTGAAACAGCGGGACAGTGCGAGGGCGCCGCCGCAGCCGGAGCACTCGTGCTTAAATCGGCACGCTCTCCCGAATTTACAAGCCCCCCGTTAAAGGGCCAGCACACACCCCACTTTTTCCCGGCCGGCAGCCCTGAGGACCACACACCCCGCCCCCCCCGGAAGAAACGGAGCAGGAGTCCGAGCCGCAGACATAAGCCTCATCCAGCGGCTGATGTCCTTGCGGTCCCAGCGTAGTTCCGGCCGCACCGCTTACCGCTGCCCAGACTGTTCGTCATAACGCAGCCATGCCACCCCCCCATACACCCGATAAGCCCCTCCAATCGCGTCCATATAGCAGAACAACGCCGAGCCATGCTCGGGGTTCGTCTCCCCAATCACGCTAGCTAAGCCAGCGAACGCCTGAAGCCAAATGGAGAAAGTGCGCAGAATCAGCCGATACCTACGCTTCTCCTCGTCGTCCTTTTGGAACCGTCCGGCTTGACCCTATCCAAGTTGAACTTCTCAAGGGGGAGCAACGAGAAAATCTCCACATACTCACCCATGCCAATATTCTCCCGCACCTCCTGCTTCAGGCACGCCCCCACCGGGCCCTCGAATCAACATATGCTGCGCACCGGGCAGCATCCACAACCCTGACCACATCGGACCACGCCCCAGGTTCCGTGACCACCTGGGGGACCCCCGTGCCCCCAGGCCCCATGTCTACCACCCCCCCAGAAGCCGCAGCGGTCGGGGGGTCCACCACCGGCGTGGTCCCGGACCCCCCACCCCTGGACCGCAGCCATCCAGGGACCCACTTGCGGTGCCCCCGAACCCCCGGCAAACTTACCCACCAGGGCCCGCAGCCCCTCCAAGAAGGTCCTGCAGCTGTCCGTGGGCCCCCCCCCAGGGCGACATGCCCCACCCCCGCCGACCGGCCCTCTGCCCCTATCCCCTTGCCGTTCTGGGATACCGGGTCCCCCAGGAAATCCCCCCAAGGCTTCCGTCAGAACCAAAGGATCACGTGACTTACCTGGCCGCACCGGGGCCCTGCCGACAGTCATGGTTCCGTGCGCTGCATGTGAAAATTCCTCCTCCTGCGACAGCTCACCCTCGGACTTGTCCTCCGCGGTGCGCGCCGGGGGCACTGCCATCCCCCTGGGCGAATCGCAGACCTCCTGGTCAGCGCGGTCAGGCGCATCCCGCAGTGCCTGTGGCCCCCGACCACCCCCGGCATGCTGGCGTCCAAGACCAGCCCTGCCAGGCACCTCGGTGGCTCTCTGCATCCCACCCGCCCCATCCCGGGAGCAGCGACCCCCCCCCCGTGCCAAACCCTGCCCCCCACCGCGCGTGTCCCCACGCTGAAACCCCCAGTCCGAGGATTCCCCCTTCCGCCGCACCCCCAAGGTGGCTGGACCCCTCCGGTCGGCGGCGCAATGACCACCCAGACCAGGGAGAGCCAGGCACCTTCCTCTTCGCCGGGGGGACCGAGCGGTCGGCCCCCGGGCTCCGACAGTCACGAGGTGGACGAGGGGTAGGCCCCGGGGAAAAAACGCGCCGGAGGCCGAGACCTCCGCGCATGCAGCGGCGCCTCACCTGCATCACCGACATCCTCCGCGGTGTCCTCCTGGTCCCCGCTCGGTCCCGCAGCCACTCCGCTCCGCGCGCCTCCGCCGCCCGTCTCAGCCTCTTGAAAATCCCATCCAGGTCGGCCATTACAGAGGAGCAGAGAAAAACTGCCTCCTCTGTGTCACGCTGGGATCCGAATGATCCCCTAAAGCCACACCCCTCCCTTTTATATGACCCCTCCCCTACACTGAACTTGCTTCCTGCAAACCTTTTTACTCAGCTCCACCCATAAAGCTTAACCCTCTGTGTCCCTCATCCACACTGTCATGTCCAGCACTCCTTATATCATTGCATTCATAATCCGTGCTTCTCTTTTTAGATTTTACAGATGCAGTACAAGAAACATTACAGTATGTTAGGCTGCTGCCATGAGTAAGTACATTACCCATTACATAGGTCTGAACAAGGAACATATAGCTATCACAGCACTGGGCAGCAGAAATCTTCCAGCACCAACTTCATTTGTAGTTCTAAGAGGGGGAAGGTAATGCCAACCTGAACGCCACCTGCCCCCCACATTTTCTGGTCTTAGTATGGTCTTCAGGAGAGTCCATATTTTTTTCCCCAGATCTCTAGTGATCTTTTCCAGCACGTCATCATTTACATTTCCATGAAAGGAATGTTAAACCCAGTTTGTGCATTGATGGAACATGCAATATGGGCAGGTACAGGTGTGTTTAATATGTGTACCCTTTAAAAAGTTTAAAGCCACAACTGTAAAAATAAAGTAACTTTGATCCCTTCTTCTCTTATCCTCCCCTTCTTAAGCAGCACCCAGTCTGATTGTGCAGAGTGCCCCCTCCCAGCTCTGTACTTTCTCAGTTGTGTGTATTGCTAGAGTTTCTCTTGGAAGGGTGCATGAGATCAGCAGAGGGCCAATCAGCACTGTCCAGAGGGTCAGGGGTACGGCAGCCCCAGAACAGTCAGGAGAATGAAAATAACTACCTGCTTTAACCAAAATACCGATACCTTGTTTCCCCAAAAATAAGACAGTAGTGCTTATTTTTGGGTAGGTCTTACCATGTAATATGCCATCTTCTGTCCCCCTCCTTGTCAGGAGTTCCCAGTGTGAACCGAATTAAAATGCTTGTAAAATCCTATAATATACTCTATTACAGCATAGCTCCCACCTGGCCATGATTTTGAGGGACTGTCTGATTTGGAGCAAAGTCCCTCATTTCAGTCTGATCTATATAGTTGTATATAAAAAGGCACTTTTTTTTGAAAGATAAAGTGTTTTGCAGTGCTAAACCTTTCATCCATTTTATAAATTGCTGCATTTGTAAATTCCAAAAGCCAATATAAAAGGATTTATCCTTTAAGGTTTAACCAATCTTGTGTTTTTTCTAGAATTCTTTAAGGGGGTGTGGCAAGGGGTGTGGCCTATGCCTGCATAGGTTTGCAGATAGGTGTCCCTCAATTCCATCTCAAAAGGTTGAGTTGTATGTTACAATAATGTATTACAGAAACACACACTACAGTAATAGAGCGGATTATAGGATTTTACAACCATTTTAAACTAGGGATCATTCTCAGGAACACACAGTAAAAGTCACAAGACTGCTATATACACTGTTAATGAGAAAATGAATTTAGCCATTGAGATTTACTAAAGAATTGCATTTCCATGTACTGTGGGAGATCAGATATAGTGAATGCAGGGTCCTGGGTTTAGGAATACATTAAGACTCACACACTCACTAAAAGGGTTAAAAATCTCACCATAACCGACCTCTCAAAATGCATGTTGCTTGGCTGTCATACTGATTAAATCCCTTCTGTACTCTGAGGGCCTCATCTAGAACACGTATACAAATCAGAAGATCTGACTTATTGACTTCCAGATCTGCAGGCTGTTCTCAGTCAGCGGTATTAGGAGAAACTCATCATTGACAACCTACATTTTACCCAGGGTAGGTGTCTTTTGTTATTGCTCAATTATGTAATCAGAAGTCACTTTGCTCAAGTCAGACCAGTACATGCTGATTGGTTGCTACAGGCATTAGGTGGGGGGATTGTAGCAATACTCTGCTCTCCCAACTCTCCAATGGGCTCATCCTAGCCTACCACAATATGTGCCCCATCAATACTGTATGCTGGGTGGCCTCAAAAGTCAATCATAGCCATGTGTGGTCAGTGAAGGGTGGGCCCAAAAATGGACATCCTAGTGAAAAGTAGCAATGTGTAGGTTAGGTTGTCCCAAGATCTCTGGAAAGTAATATCGTTTCAGACACTTGAAATGTTGGACGACAAGCAAACGGAGGAGAAAAATAAAAATATGTCCCAACCCCTACTATACAAGAGTGCACATCCATATAAATTAAATCATTCATACCCAACACCTATAATTTACATTCTTCAGTATTAGAAATTACACTAGAAAAGGCCAATTCCATATACTTACAATGCAAAGCCTCTGTGCAGAGCTGAAAAAGATCCGTGGTGCTCAGTACATGTGAGCCCAACAATCTGAGCTCCTTCTTATATATGTAGATCACCCAACACACTGATCTCTGATTGGCTGGGTTCACCTTCATTATAATCACCTGATACAATCTCAGGGGGACTTTTGTTAAAGAAAATTAGCCACACATTTGCAATTCGGACTGCTTCTTATTTAGCAAAGTATATGTGAGATTTTATTTTGTGTGTTTCAAACCCCTGGAATCCTGGGCAGCCAAAGTAGAACTAAAATATTTTTTTTTCATTTTTGGAGGGAGAGAGGCTGACCATACATTATACAATTTTCTTATTCAATTTCCTTTAGATTTACCTTCAACTATGTTGTGCAAGAGCCTGCCTGATTGCATACACATTGAAAGTTTAGTTTTACTTCATATTATGTGGTTTTGGTAAATCTAAGGCCCCTTTCACACGGGCGCTCTGATCAGGTCTGCCTTTCAGTTGGACCTGATTGGACGCTCCATGCACCTCTATGGAGCGGCAGATGTCAGCGGTGATCCTGCCCCTGAAATCCAGGTGGATGGTGACCCTATCTTCCATCCGTCTGGAGGATCGGATGCAAAACGGATAGGCGGTCTGTTTCCATCCAATCTCCCCATAGAGGAGAGCAGGGCTCTGACAGGTCTTTCTCTGCACAGTGAATGGAGACAGACCTGTCATCTGCCTGCTCAGCGGGGATCAACGGATCGATCTCCCACTGAGAAAAGTGGAGTCCATTGGTATACAAGAGAATTGAATAATGATTGGCCAGCTTTAGTCCCGGTTCACACAGGAGCGACTTGTCAGGCGACTTAGCTGCCTGACAAGTTGCGCTCCATTCTGTACTATGGAACCGTTCTAATAGGAGCGACTCAAGTCGCTCCGACTTAGAAAAAGGTTCCTGTACTATTTTTGGGGGCGACTACAGACGACTTGCATTGACTTCTATACAGAAGTCGTTTTGCAAGTCGCTGCTGAAGTCGTGTGCAGGTCGCATCGCCCCTGTGTGAACCAGCACTTAGGGAAGGTTATAACACTCGTCAGTATTTTTATTTTTTTGCCATCTGAGCCCCATTGGGGAGATTTCCCTTCACTTCCTGTCTCACAGTCAAAACAGGAAGTAAGAGGAAATCCATTCAAAATGAAAGAATCCGCAGCAGAACTATTGTCCCTATTGGAAGATTTCTCCTCTATTCTTGTTTTGGGGACAACCCAAAGTAGTGATTTTTCATTTTTAGTGATAACGGTAAACATGTCAAATAAAGAGAGTGTTTCCTCATTAAGGAGATGCAGACAGCAATAAAAACCTGACAGATGTTCCAATCCCTCTTTACACTATCCAAAATAAAAAAAGTTTGCTTTTAGTTATTCTTTACCTCCACATTTTGCTAAATATGTAACCTGCTCTAAGAGCTCATTCGCTCTTGCTTTTTGCTTTGGTCTCTAAGGAGCAATTTTCATTCGGACCGCTCTTTAGGCTGGGATCACACTAGAACACAGGAGTCCGGTGCGTCTTCATTCACAGTTTCAGGTCCGATTTCAACCTGAATTTTTGGCTTAATTTGGACCTGAAACAGACCAAAAGAAACACAGGTAGAGTTGCCACCTCATCCCTTTAGGCTGGGTTCACACTGCTGCGGGGGGAGACCCGGATGTGATTCGCACCGCAAATCACATCCGATCTCCGTAGCGATGCGAGTTCAGCCATACAGATAGTATGGCTGAATTCGCAGCGCTCCCGCAGCAAACTCGCACGGGACCCTTTTTTTGGTCCGCAACAGAATCGGATCGCATGGGGGTTCACACCATGCGATCCGATTCCTGTGCAAGTCGTCAGATCGCACTGCGATATGCGGACGGATCTGGGGGTGTCATTAACATAACATTGACACTCCCAGCCGTCCGCATAGGGCAGTGTGAACTGCCGGCGGGAGGTGTGCGATGCGGGAAAACGCAGCGGATTCGTGGCGTTCCCGCATCGCAGCGGTGTGAACCCGGCCTTAAACCTGAACACATATGAATTACACAGGTTCTGAGGCTAACTGAATGCAGATACGGCTCCATGTGAGTTTAATTACCACCTTAATTAGCCACAGAACCTGTGTAATTAATATGTGTTTGGTTTTAAAGGGATGAGGTGGCAACCTTACGCACAGGTCTCCTGTGCAAATCACACCGGAGCCGCTCCATAGAGAACCGGCTCCATAGAGAACCGGTCACAATCTCCTGCTATGCGAATTGGTTGCGCAGAAAGCCACATCAAATTTGCACAGGTGTGAACCCAGCCTTAGAGAGCATTTGACAGGCAGTGAGGAGGCAATGTATCGTCTCCTCACCAGCTGCTTTAACCCTTTCACTTGTAGAGACGTTTTTGCATTTTTTTGGCACATGTTTAAAAAATAATTTTAGGCCTGAAGATTAAACAAAACTCACAAATATTACATAATTTGTGAAAGCAGACAACCTAGAGAATAAAATAGTGGTAGTTGCAATTTTTAATGTCACAAACGTGAATTTTAGAGCAGACAAATGCAATAAATTTCCCAATTCTTAGTAAAATATGCGCCGGGTAAATATATACCCAACATGCCAAACCTTACATTTTTGTGCACCCGTGAAATGACATAAAACTTCACTACGTTATATCTTCTATAGGCAAAGCTTCAAAAGGTATCAGTTTAGTGTTACAGAGGAGGTCTTGTTAAAATTATTACTCTCATTCCAGCGTGCGCGGCAATATGTAACATGTGTATCGCAAGCAACATTTTCATGCGTAGGCGCCCTGACACACGCGTTTACGTTCATGCGTGTGTATATGTGGGGGTGGGGGGCCTCCAATTTTTTGGGGGGGTTTATGTGCTTGGGTGTAACTTAAGTTTTTTGGAAAAAAAAAGTTTTTTATTCATCACATAGGGGGACAAACAGTCCCACTACGTGATGATTTTAGGTGACGGGTTCTCTTTATTGAGATATGCAGAGTCTAAAAGACCACCAATGTCTCCCCTGTATTCCACTGAATGTTTTGCAATGCTGATCGCATTGTAAGACATCCTTTCCCGGGAAAGCGAGCCGGAAAAACCGAGAGCTCGTTGCTTTCTGGGTCACAACAAGCAGTGAAGGAGAGCGGACGTGTGTGCGCTCTTCTCCTTCCCCTCTACCTGCCTTCACCAGCCGCGGAGATCCCGGGCCCCCCGATGGGCAAGCAGATCCTGGTAAGAATGGCACGGTACGGCGGTGGGGGCAGGACGCCGGTACCAGGGTGTGTGTGAGCAATCGGGCGGCAGCGGAGCTGCAGAATTCTCTCACCTGACAGGCAGGTGGCTACAGCCAGAGAGTGGGCGGTTCAGTCATAGGACTGGGAGGGGAGGAGCAGAGTTAATGTGCGGAGGCGGCTCCTCCCCTCCTCAGTCTGCTGATCGGGAGCGAGCTTGGTGGCAGCATGGCGGCGGTGGAGGAACTTTTTGCACAACTAAAAGCGGAAGCGGCATCCAGGGGCCCTGGATGGCTCGAGGCTTGTTTAGCAGCGGCACTGGGTGAGTCCACATCAACGGCCGAGCGGTCCGGGCGGGTGACGGCACGAGCGGCCGCCGGATCGCTTCTCTCCGGACCCCCCTCTCTCCCCCCTCCCCGGGAATAGTGGCACTCGTGGCCGGGCTCACAGACCCCCTTCAGGCCCGCCCGCGAAGCGAGCGGGGGGGCCTCTTCAAGCGGCCTTCTGGATCGGGCAAGGCAGTGGGGGGCTTGCCAGGCCGGGACTGTGACTGTGAGGGCTGGGGGACCACAGACTGTGCGGGAGGCCCCTGCTCCAGGCATTGCGGCGGCGGGGGCGGGGCTTACATCTGAGGCACCCAAGGGGATGGCTGCTGGGCTCCAGGGACGTGCGGCAGGTGGCCCCTCTGGGATGGATGGACGGCAGGGGCCCCCTTACGGTGGTCGCTGGGCTGAGGCTGATGGAGGGGGAGTGGTGGCGTTGGGCAGTGGCCTGGAGCGGCACTGTGCCAGGGGGCGGGCAGGCCCCGGCAAGTCGTTGCGGAAGTCATCGAGCGGATCTGGTGCGCTGCAGAGGAATCAGTCGGTCTGCGGATATCCGGCATCCAGTGACGCATCCGCTGGAGGGCAGTCGGCAAGTGAGGCGGAGTTGGTTGAAGATCGCTCGGAGGGGGAGCTGTAGCAATCGGAGGACGAGGGGCAGCAGGCGCTGCCGGCGGTGGTGGACTCGGGACCTTCGGCTGGTGGGACTCCTTCCAGGCATCGCGGTGAGTCCACAATTACTTTGTCTGCTTTACATGGTACTGTTGGGGGAGGTGTGGGGGTGGGGCAGCGTGCAAGGGGCGGCCAAGTGGGGCGCCTGCCACTTTGGTGGTGGGGGTGGCTGAACAGGGGATGGATAAGCCTTCCGCGGGGGGGGGGGGGAGACCACTGTGCCCACGAAGAAACAGGATTTAGTTCGTTTAGCGGACACGGCGAAGTGCGATGTTTATGTCTGCTTCGAGGGGCCCCTGGGGGCCCATCTGAAGCCGGAAGTTAGGGAGAAGCTATGGAAAGGTGAATACGTGGAGATTTTCGCCCTCCTACCGTTGGAGAAGTTTAATCTCGATAGGGTGAGGCCGGAGGACCACAAGAAAGAGGACGAGGAGAAGAGGCGTTACAGGCTCATTCCTCGGACATTTACGAATTGGTTGCAGGCATTCGCCATTTTGGCTAGCGTGGTAGGGGAACGGAACCCGGAACACTGCTCGGCGCTGTTTTGCTACCTTGACGCCGTGGGAGAGGCCTACAGAGTCTACAGGGGAACGTCATGGTTGGGTTATGACGAGCAATTTTGTCAGCGGAGGGCCATTCGCCCGTCCTTGAGATGGGATCATAAGGACATCAGCTTGTGGATGTGCCTTATGACCTCGGCGAGGTCACCTAGCCAGTTTTTTCACGGGGGGGGGGGCGGTGAGTCCACTAACCCCGGGCAATTGGCCACAAGAAAAAAAGGGGTGTGCTGGCAGTTCAATGAGGGCTCCTGCAAGTTCGGAGGGTCATGCCAGTACAAGCATGAGTGCTCGGGATGTGGTGGGGGGGGCATCCCTTGTCCCGCTGCTTTAAGCAGGGTAAAGGCAAGCCCAGTGATGCTGCTGGAAAGGGGGACCACGCCGGTGAAAGTGGCAAAGATGCTGCCTTTCCTCGCTAGGTACCCGTATCAGGAAGCCGCACAGTTGCTGGCCTGGGGTTTTGAAGAGGGTTTTAGGATTCCGGCGCAGCTGGGTGAAGCGCCCCCCATGGCACGCATTTTGAGGTCGGCATTGCAACACGCCGGGGTGGTATCGGACAAGTTAAAAAAGGAGGTGTCTTTGGGGCGCATGGGGGGGCCCCCTTTTCTGTTGCGCCCATTCCGGATTTGGTGGTGTCGCCTTTGGGTGTGGTGCCCAAAAATGAGCCCAACAAATTCAGGCTCATTAATCACTTGTATCCGAAAAGGGGATCTGTGAACGACGCCATTGATCCAGCAGTTTTCGCTGTGTCGTATACGTTGTTCGATGCTGCTGTTTTCTGGGTAAAGAAGTATGGGAAAGGGGCTCTGATGGCGAAGACTGATATTAATTTGGCTTTTCGCCTGCTTCCCATGCATTGTGAAAGCTTCCGGCTGTTGGGTTGTCAGTGGCAGGATGAATTCTATGTCGATCTTTGTTTGCCTATGGGCTGTTCCATCTCTTGTGTGCTGTTCGAACAATTTAGTTCTTTCCTGGAGTGGGTTGTGCGGGACGTCGCGGGACTGAATTCGGTAATACATTACCTCGACGACTTCCTCTGCGTGGGCCCGCCTGCTTCGGAGGTTTGCGCAGTACTGTTGGCTACGTTGGAACATGTTGCCGAGAAGTTCGGAGTTCCCCTGGCGCCGGACAAAACAGAGGGTCCTCGTACGGTGTTGATCTTCTTGGGCATTATTTTGGACTCAGAGAGGATGGAATGTAGGCTGCCGGAGGACAAGTTGAGGGTGCTTCAGGCGGAGATTCGTGGGATGTTGGGGTTGCGCAAGGTTCAGCTTCGACCATTGTAATCGCTGTTGGGTAAGTTGAATTTTGCGTGTCGCATCCTGCCGATGGGGAGGGTGTTTTGCCGACGGCTGTCGGCCAGCGCCGCGGGGGCCACCTCGCCCAAGCACTATGTGCGTCTGTTGAAGGCACATAGAGAGGATTTGGCGACATGGCACACGTTCCTTGCTAACTTCAACGCCAGGGCGCTGTGGATGTCGGGCCCAGTTAGTAATTTTGACCTGGAGCTGTACACGGATGCAGCGGGGGCGGCTGGCTTTGGTGCTTTTTTCCAAGGGCGCTGGAGTGCGGGGCCATGGCCTGAGTCGTGGAAGGCGGCAGGCCTGCTTAAAAACATGCTACTTCTGGAGCTGTTTCCAGTGGTGCTGGCGGTGGAACTGTGGGGTGAAGCGTTTCGGAATCTGAAAGTTCGCTTTCACAGGGATAACTTGGGGGTGGTGCAGGTGATCAACAAGGTATCGGTGGCATCTCCGCCAGTGGTCAAGTTGCTCAGGCACCTCGTGTTGCGATGTTTACAGTTAAACGTGTTTATCTATGCTATACATCTTCCGGGGGTGGAGAACGTTATCGCTGATGCTTTGTCTCGCTTCCAGTGGGACAAGTTTCGGGAGTTGGCACCAGGGGCGGAGGAACGCGGGGTTCCTTGTCCGGAATGGCTGTGGAGGATTTCTTTGGAATAGTAGCCGGCTGGATCAGACGGTCGGTGAGCGAGGCTACGTGGTCAGCATATAGCAAAGTGTGGGCAGAGTGGGCCGACCTCGTACAGAAGGTTTTGGTGGGGCAGGAGGAGCAGGACTTGCGTTTGCTGGTGATTTATTTTGTTTCCAGTAATTTTGAGTTAGGAGTGTCTGTGGCCGGGCTTAATCGAAAGTTGGCTGGGCTGGCGTTTTGGTTCAAGTTGAGGGGTTTACCAGACGGGGATCTGTTCTTCACCCTACGAGGTGGCCTTGTTCAGGGCAGCGTTTGCGTTGGCATTTTTCGGGGCGTTGAGGGTTGGCGAATTGGTGAGCCCGTTGCGGACGCGACAGGGGGGTCTGGGGATGTCTGAAGTGGTGTGTGAGGGGGACTGGCTATCCATTGTGGTGAGCCGGTCAAAAAACTGATCAGCGGGGCAGGGGACAATCAGTGCAGGTGTTTGCGCTGCCCGGATCTCCCTTGTGCCCTATTGCATTAGTGCGCAACTTCCTGAGCGTGCGCCCGACAGTGGGTGGCTCTTTTTTGGTGCATCAGGATGGACGATCCCTCTCGAAGTTTCAATTTACGGCTGTTTTTAAGCGGTGCTTAGTAGCATTGGGTTTGGGGATCAAAGATTTTCCTCGCATTCCTTCCGCATAGGGGCGGCGATGGAGGCAGTCAGGTGGGGATTGGACGAGGCGGCGGTGAAGCGGATCGGGAGGTGGGAACCCAAGCGTTTTCTGTCGTACGTTCGCCCGCATTTATTGTTTGTGTAACTTCGTCAGGGTATTACGGGTACTTCTGATGTACTGTTTAGTTATTGATGTTTGGGTTGTGTTTTCTTCTCTTCCTTTTTCACAGGGATTGGTGTGGATAGTTGGCCACTCGTATGTTTGTTGGGGGGCCAGAAGGGGTGATGCTCGCCCGGATGGCCGTCAACTCATTTTTTCCCATCAGTATACAGTTATCCGGTGGTTAGGTGTGCCAGGCATGCTGTGGGGTCGGGCGGTGGCCGATGTACATAGGTTCGCATGCTTAGACGGCCTCCCGGATGTGCTGGTTTTGCACATGGGGGGCAGCGATTTGGGTGTGAAGACCATGTTGGATTTGGTAAAGGAAATAAAACTTGATTTTTGGCAGCTCCGCTTTGTTTTTCCACACATGATCATTGTGTGGTCAGACATGGTGGGTAGGACGTCCTGGAGGTTCGCAAGGTCGGTGGACAAAATTAACAGGGCCAGGAAGAAAATGAATAAGGAGGTCAGTGGCTTTGTGGTCAGGAATGGGGAGTTGGCGGTAAGGCACTTCGAATTGGAGGTGGATACGTGGCGCTATCTCAAAAGGGATGGAGTGCACCTTAATGATGTGGGGACAGATTTATGGTCCCTGGGTATTCAGGATGGAGTTCAGAGAGCGTTGAGGGTGTGGCAGGGCGCGCAAGGGTAAGGCTTTGCCCTTGCGTACTGTGGCATGGTGTTGGTCTGTGCGGATGAAAGATTTACCCCAGTGATGGAAGAGTGCGGGACCTATCGGTGGTATAGTACCCGTCGGTGGTGATACAGCTAACAGTGGTTTTAGCTGAAGTTGGTATCAGGTGCACTGCAGTCAGGGTTTGACCTCTGAGCTAGTTTGTCAGCTTGAGGTCTATTAGAGTTGGGTACCGCAGTGCCAGATGGTTGTTATGATGGTGGTTGGTGGGTTTATCTTAGCACAGGCCAACGGGAGGAGTTCAATGGAGGAAGTGCCTTAATACCTGAGTTTAGATTTGTTAATTATGTTATTTATGTTATTTATGCTAATTATTTTGAATAATTTTATAATAAAGATAATTGGCTGCTACAGCCATGTTTTACTCCAGATTGGCGTGGTCTCAGTTTCTGGGGTATTTAAGCATAAGGGGGCGTAGCAGTGGTAAAGGTTAAAATGGAAACAAGTCACAGTATGTTGTACCCTAGTCATGACCTTTCCTTTTCAATCTGCAGCTCCGTAATTGTATGTAGAATGCAATGTAATATGGCCACCTGGAGGAGTTCTGTACACAGAATGTATACGGAACACCCCTCAGATATGTCATTTCCTGCTTGTGTGATTGGCTCACTGATTTTTCCCAAATTCGCCACTAATATCCACTTCAGCCCCAGACGATTTTACCCCCTTCCTGACCAGGGCACTTTTTACAATTTGGCTCTGCGTCGCTTTAACCACTTCAGGACCGCCGTATTGCCAATGTACGTCAGCACAATGGCACAGGCAGGCACAATCACGTAGATGTACGTGATTGCCTTCCAGCGGGTGGGGGGTCCAATCGGACCCCCTCCCGTTGGATACGACGGTCCGGTTCCCTCCAGGAGCGCTCCGTGATGAGGGGATGGCCGTTCGTTTTCGGCCACCCCCTCTGGATCGCTCCTGGCCAATGAGAAGCTTCCTCCCACTGTGTATTGTTTACACAGGAAGGAGGAAGTGATGTCATTCTCCTCGGGGCGGTCTTTTTGACCGGACTACGAGGAGAAGACTAAAAGTAAGTGTGCACCAACACTACACTGACATGTAGGTACACACAGGCACACAAACCCCCCCCCCGATCCCCCCCCCGATCGCCCCCCGATCCCCCTCCCCCCCAGTCACAGTGTCACTGATTGCATTGATCATTTCTTTACTGATCAATGCATTCAGTGTCAGTTGTGACAGTAAAAACTGTCAGGACAGTTAGTGTTAGGTCCAGGGTAGCCCCCTATCACCCCCCAATAAAGATTTAACCCCCTGATTGCCCCTAGAGTTAACCCTTTCACCCCCTTTTGCCAGTGTCACTAAGCGATCATTTTTCTGATCGCTGCATGTGTCGCTAGGTAGCTAGTTATTTTTTTAGGTTCACCGCCAGGTTTTTATATCGCTAGGTACCCCGATATACTACCCAATAATGTTTTTAACCCCCTGATTGCCGCTAGTTAACCCTTTCACCCCCTTTTGCCAGTGTCACTAAGCGATCATTTTTCTGATCGCTGCATGTGTCGCTAGGTAGCTAGTTATTTTTTTAGGTTCACCGCCAGGTTTTTATAGCGCTAGGTACCCCGATATACTACCCAATAATGTTTTTAACCCCCTGATTGCCGCTAGTTAACCCTTTCACCCCCTTTTGCCAGTGTCACTAAGCGATCATTTTTCTGATTGCTGCATCAGTGTCGCTAGTGTCGCTAGGTAGCTAGTTATTTTTTTAGGTTCACCGCCAGGTTTTTATAGCGCTAGGTACCCCGATATACTACCCAATAATGGTTTTAACCCCCTGATTGCCGCTAGTTAACCCTTTCACCCCCTTTTGCCATTGTCACTAAGCGATCATTTTTCTGATCGCTGCATGTGTCGCTAGGTAGCTAGTTATTTTTTTAGGTTCACCGCCAGGTTTTTATAGCGCTAGGTACCCCGATATACTACCCAATAATGGTTTTAACCACCTGATTGCCGCTAGTTAACCCTTTCACCCCCTTTTGCCAGTGTCACTAAGCGATCATTTTTCTGATCGCTGCATCAGTGTCGCTAGTGTCGCTAGGTAGCTAGTTATTTTTTTAGGTTCACCGCCAGGTTTTTATAGCGCTAGGTACCCCGATATACTACCCAGTAATGGTTTTAACCCCCTGATTGCTGCTAGTTAACCCTTTCACCCCCTTTCACCAGCGATCACAGTATAAGTGTCACTGGTGACGCTGGTTAGCCAGTTAGTTATTTAGGTTCCCGTCAGGTTTTTATATAGCGCCAGGGACCCCCATATACTACCTAATAAAAATTTGAACCCCCTGATTGCCCCTAGTTAACCCTTTCACCACTGATCACCGTATAAGTGTTACGGGTGACTCTGGTTAGTTTGTTTTTTATAGCATCAGGGCACCCACCATTTATTACCCAATAAAGGTTTAACCCCCTGATCACCCGGCGGGTGATATCAATTAGGTTTTAGGGTCAGGGTCTGCGTCGCCCCAGGCAGCGCTAGGTTAGTGCCAGTACCGCTAACACCCACACGCAAAGCATACACCTCCCGTAGTGCTATAGAATCTGAACAGATCAATATCTGATCTGATCAGATCTATACTAGCGTCCCCAGCAGTTTAGGGTTCCAAAAAAACGCATTGTTAGCGGGATCAGCCCAGATACCTGCTAGTACCTGCGTTTTGCCCCTCTGCCCAGCCCACCCAAGTGCAGTATCGATCGATCACTGTCACTTACAAAACACTAAACACATAACTGCAGCGATCGCAGAGTCAGGCCTGATCCCTGCCATCGCTAACAGGTTTTTTGGTAGCATTTTATATTTAAATCCGGAAGGCAGTGCTTGGTTTTCGGGGTCCCGTACGTGGCTAGGCACCCAAAAAGTCCCCCACATGTGGTATCCCCGTACTCGGGAGAAGCAGCAGAATTTATTTTGGGGTGTAATTTGACTTCTGCCCATAGCATGTGTGAGCAATATATCATTTAGTGACAACTTTGTGCAAAAAAAAAAAAAGTTTGTAATCTTCCCGCAACTTTTGGCAAAATATAAAATATTCCATGGACTCAACATGCCTCTCAGTAAATAGCTTGGGGTGTCTACTTTCCAAAATGGGGTCATTTGGGGGGGTTTTGTGCTATTTTGGCATTTTATGGCCTTCGAAACTGTGATAGGTAGTGAGGAGTTAAATCAAAAATTTGCACCCTTAGAAATCCTGAAGGTGGTGATTGGTTTTCGGGGTGCCGTGCACGACTAGACTCCCAAAAAGTCCCACACATGTGGTATCCCCATACTCAGGAGAAGCAGCAGAATGTATTTTGGGGTGTCATTTCACATATGCCCATAGCATGTGTGAGCAATATATCATTTAGTGACAACTTTGTGCAAAAAAAAAAAAGTTTGTAATATTCCCGCAACTTGTGGCAAAATATAAAATATTCCATGGACTCAACATGCCTCTCAGTAAATAGCTTGGGGTGTCTACTTTCCAAAATGGGGTCATTTTGGGGGGTTTTGTGCTATTTTGGCATTTTATGGCCTTCGAAACTGTGATAGGTAGTGAGGAGTTAAATCAAAAATTTGCACCCTTAGAAATCCTGAAGGTGGTGATTGGTTTTCGGGGTGCCGTGCGCGACTAGACTCCCAAAAAGTCCCACACATGTGGTATCCCCATACTCGGGAGAAGTAGCGGAATATATTTTGGGGTGCAATTCCACATATAACTATGGCATGTGTGAGCAATATATCATTTAGTGACAACTTTTTTTTGTCATTATTCAATCCCTTAGGACAAAAAAATAAATATTCAATGGGCTCAACATACCCATCAGCAATTTCCTTGGGGTGTCTACTTTCCAAAATGGGGTCATTTGGGGGGGGGTTTGTACTGCCCTGCCATTTTAGCACCTCAAGAAATGAGATCGGCAGTCATAAATTAAAAGCTGTGTAAATTCCAGAAAATGTACTCTAGTTTGTAGACGCTATAACTTTTGCGCAAACCAAAAAATATACGCTTATTGACATTTTTTTTACTAAAGACATGTGGCTGAATAAATTTTGCCCTCAATGTATGACTAAAATTTAGTTTATTCGATTTTTCTTATAACAAAAAGAAGAAAATATCTTTTTTTTTCAAAATTTTCGCTCTTTTTTCATTTATATCGCAAAAAAAAAAAATCGCAGAGGCAATCAAATACCATCAAAAGAAAGCTCTATTTGTGGGAAGAAAAGGACGCAAATTTCGTTTGGGTGCAATATTGCATGACCGCGCAATTACCAGTTAAAGCAGCGCAGTGCGAAATTGGAAAAAGACCTCTGGTCCTTAAGGTGTTTATTGGTCCGGGGCTGAAGTGGTTAATTGACAATTGCGCGGTAGTTCCCTAATGTACTCAAATAAAATTTGCATCCTTTTTTTCCCCACAAATAGAGATTTCTTTTGGTGGTATTTGATCACCTCTGCAGTTCTTATTTTTTGCGCTATAAACAAAAATAGATCATCAATTTTGAAAAAAACTATATTTTTTACTTTTTGCTATAATAAATATCACCTTTTTTTTTTTAAAGACTCATTTCCTTATCAGTTTAGGCCAATTTATATTCTTCTACATAGTTTTGGTAAAAAAAATTTAATAAGCGTATATTGGCTGGTTTGCGCAAAAGTTATAGTGTCGACAAACTATTGGAAAGATTTATGGCATTTTTATGTCATTTTTATTATTATTTTTTATTTTACTAGGTATGGTGGTGAGCTGCTATTTTTAGCACTACTGCGACATTGCGATGAACAGATCGGAGACTTTTGACACTTTTTTTGGGACAGTTGGCATTTATACAGTGATCAGTGCTATACAACTGTACTGATTACTGTCTAAATGTCACTGGCAGGGAAGGGGTTAACACTAGGGAGTGATCAAGGGGTTAATTGTGTGTTCCCTCAGTGTGTTCTAACTGTATGGGGATGGGATTGACTAGGAGAGGAGATATATCATTTTTCCTACTTAGTAGGAACAAACAATATGTCTCCTCTTCCCTGATAGCACAGGGATTTGTGTGTTTACACAAATCACCAGAGGGCACCGTGCAGCTCGCCCACGCCCTCTGGTGGCTGAAAAAGGGAGGGATGTACCCGTACAGGATTTTGCCCAGGGGAGCCATTCAGCCACAGTATATCTGCGTGAGTCGATCAGGAACCGGATATACAAGCTTGAATTCAGGCATCCCCTGCAACAAAAATGTCATTTTTAGTGAGATACTCCCAATAGGAAATCATATCTAAAGGGATGCCGGTCCTGCAATTTCCCTCCTTAGAGCTTTGCAGGTGCAGCAGCTGGTTAATAATTAAGAAGCCACTCACATTAGACTCACCTCTGCAAATGGATACAGGCAAACACACAGGGATTTCTTCAGAATAACAAAAGGGAGGAATCTGCAACAAAGTTTGTCAACATTCTTGTAATGTACATAGATCATACGGGGGGTTGGGGGGAATGTTTTTTTCTCAACAAAAGTGGAGTAATTCTTTAACTACTTGAACTGTGCACTGCATGTGGTTGTGGGGAGTTTACAGAGCAGCCCCATTCATTTACATTTGTGATGCTATGCCCACCAAAATCATCAGGGGGTATAGTCCCTGGCCATGAAGTAAAGCCTCATGACCATGGTATGTTTACCCCCCCGGCCACAGCATCTACAACTAAATTGGGAATGGTTGAGGGGCGGTAAAGACGTGGCTCACTACCTCTGGATTGCTAGTGTGGATGAGCCCCAAAAGGTGAAGGCCTACATTATTTTCTATGTGCCCCATTTACATTGCAACGCAGCTGAGAAGTGTGATGAGCTGCAGTAAAATACAGACAGTAGCATCGTACCGCAGCTCACCAGAAAGCGCTCCATGTCCTGCACTGGATGTGAGGACACTAAGGAATAGTCTACTGCCAGAGTGTAGGGGAGTGCCGTTTGCCGTAGGAGTGGGGGGATCAGACAAGTAAAAGCGTTTTTCCCTTCTAATGTTATCAACCAGTTAACCATTGCAGTGTGATTGCACACAGTTTGCAATGAAGGACTTCCCGGAGTTGTGCTTTAAAGCTGAAGTTTGAATTTGGTTTCTATTGTATAGTTATACAGATCCAGCTTGGCGCAGTGTATGTATAATCTCATACCTGAGTGATTGCTGTAGAAGCTGACAATCACTGTACTGTAGTAGTCACTGCTACTACAATGAGCACTGCTATCTTCTGTGTCCAGTAGTGATTGGCTGCCTTTCTATATAATAACCACAGAGGAGTGCTCTCTTGGCACTTTTGCCATTCAGAGAACATCTTTATTAGTATTATTTTTCACAGAGTGCATTGATGTGAGGCACTTATATTACAGGGCAGCATACCAAACACGGTAGGGTTGATTTACTAAAGGCAAATCGACTGTAAGTGCAGTTTCTCCACAGCTTAGTAAATTAAGTAGAGGTTCATTTTGCAAAGAATAGCCAATCACATGCATGGAAATGTTAAAAAAAAAACACAGCATTTTTGCTTGCACATGATTGGATGATGAAAGTCAGAAGAGGTTCTGCTAATTTACTAAGCTCTGGAGAAACTGCACTGGCAAAGTGCACAGTCTATTTGCCTTTAGTAAATCAACCCCTTAGTGTACATGCAGCCAGTGACATCACCGGCTCATGTGCTCTGAAGAAACAGCCATCCGTACCATTTCTTCAGAGCCCTGTGCCGTGAACAGTGGCTCCGGGGCATGCGCACGGGAGTGACCTCATCACTGTTCTGGCCAGTCACAGAGCCAGAGTCCACTAACCCAGAAGCAAGATGGGTGAAGATGAGAGCGCCTGCAGTGCTGACCTCTCAGGGCTGGAGGTAAGTTTAACATAATGTGCTAGTATACAATGCATACTAGCACATTATGCCTTTACCTTGCAGGTACAAAAATAACAATAAAAAAGTGTCCAGCATTTTACGAGCGCTTTAAAGCAATGGATGTACAGCACAGTATACATTAGTAGTGGCTGGAGGCACTGGACCAAGCAAGGACTGAAAACCTTTGCCCTTGGGAGCAAAGACAAGCAACTAGCCCTTTTCACTGTGAACACAGATTTCTTTGGGTAAAAAAAGTGTACCACACAAAGTATGGCAAGATGCCGTATTCATTTCTTGGCACATAAAAGGTGGGTGTTCCTAAAAGACATGGTTTATTGTGTCACATTGTTTTACATCTTCCAGCATCAGCTTTCTTTTTGGCTCTCATTATTTGGGCTCATGACATCTCATAGTCCCAAAGAAAGCTGGTACTGGAGGATCTCTGGCAGAAGCTGAGATCACAGGTCTAAAGATGAGGCAGGTATCTATCAGTGGTGGCCCGGGCACTGTGGGCACACAGGTGGCGCCCCCCCCATCCATGCGCCCGGGCCCCTTTTAGGACGACGGACACATGCATTCCTATGGCGGGGGCGGGAGGGGGGTGGTACTTTTTGAAGCAACTGATTAGAGCCAAAGGCTCAAATAGGCATCAACATAGGGTGGGAGTGGGGCGCAGAGAGTTCAACCTGATGCCACCCAATTGTGTGACGATAGCAAATTCATTTTTGCTATTTTCACACTAACCTTCTTCCCTTTCCCCTCACTAGGCATGGCATCAGACCTGTTTCCTGATTGGCCAAAGCGCCAAGCCACCCTATTGGATGCCTGGCACTTAGGAAGAGGAGCGGTCTCAGGCTTAGGAGACACATGCTGGAGCGGAGGTCGCCACCACTCTTGTGAACTCACTGCACTGAGAGGAGCAGCTGCCTGGCTGTAAGTGTCAGGGTGGTCTGCCAGAGCCGTGAGCCACGCGAGTGTGGGGGGGGGGGGGGTTGGTGGGGACAGTGGCTGCATATGATGGGCACAAGTGGCTGCATAAACAGCACAAGTGGCTGCATTTGACAAGCACAAGTGGCTGCATTTGATGGGCACAGTGGCTGCGTTTGATGGGCACAGTGGCTGCATATGATGGGTACAAGTGGCTGCATTTGATGGGCACAAGTGCCTGCATATGCTGGGCACAGGGGCTGCATTTGATGGGCACAGTGCCTGCATATGATGGGCACAAGTGGCTGCATTTGATGGGCACAAGTGGCTGCATAGGATGGGCACAAGTGGTGGCTGCATAGGATGGGCACAAGTGGTGGCTGCATATGATGGGCAGTAGTGGCGTTTGATGGGCACAAGTGGTGGCTGCATAGGATGGGTACAACAAGTGGCTGCATATGATGGGCACAATGGCTGCATATGATGGGCACAGTGGCTGCATTTGATGGGCACAGAGAGGCTGCAATTGATGGGCACAGAGAGGCTGCAGTTGATGGGGGGGGGTTCAGTATTTTTCAGTTTGTTTGCACCCTCCCAAAAATTTTGAGCACTAGCCACCACTGGTATCTATATAATCATGACGTGTTCATGACCAAGGCTCCCACTCTTGTCAGTGCCTGAATGGTTAAATATCTCAAATCTAGGTGAGCAGCCCAACATTTCTTATTAGTAAGACTTTAAGTTAAGTGTAGTGGTACCCCCATAAGGGCCACTGAGTGCTGTGGTCCATCTTTCACCCTGCTCATGGCATGTATATAGCAAAAATTGCACCCCAACACACATTCTGCTACTATTCCCGAGTATGGCGATACCACATGTGTGAGACTTTTGCGCAGCCTGGCCACATAGAGAGGCCCAACATTGAAGTAGTACATTCAGGCGTTCTTGGAGCATAAATTACACATCTCATTTCATTCCTACCTATCACACTTTTGAAGGTCCTTGAGCACCAGGACAGTGGAACTACCCACAAAATTACCCCATTTTAGAAACCAAACACCCCAGCGTATATTCTATGAGGCATGGGCTGCAAATTTGTACTCAAGTACTCTGATGGGCTGCAGATAGGTACTCGGGTACTCTGATGGGTTGGTGACAGGTACTCGGGTACTCTGATGGCCTGGTGACAGATACTCGGCTACTCTGATGGCCTGGTGACTGGTATTCGGGTACTCTGAAGGGCGGTGATCGGTACTCATATGGACTGTGACAGGTACTCGGGTACTCAGATGAACTGTGACAGGTACTCGGGTACTCATATGGACTGTGACAGGTACTCATATGGATTGTGACAGGTACTCAGGTACTCAGATGAACTGTGACAGGTACTCAGGTACTCAGATGGACTGTAACAGGTACTCGGGTACTCTGATGGACTGTGACAGGTACTCGGGTACTCTGATGGACTGTGACAGATACTCGGGTACTCTGATGGACTGTGACAGGTACTCGGGTACTCTGATGGGCTGTGACAGGTTCTTAGGTACCCAGATGGGCTGTGACAGGTACTCGGTACACTAATGGGTTGTGACAGGTACTCGGGTACTCTGATGGACTGTGAGTGACAGGTACTATGATGGGTGGAGACAGGTCCTCTTTATTGGGGGGGGGGGGGCAATCAGTGTGATTGGTGTGTACTGTAATCGGTAACAAGATGTTACCGCAATCTCCTCTTCACACACGATCGGTGTGTGAGGAGGAGAACCCGGTAACATCTCGTTACCGCGGTTTGTTTACACTTAGTGATAAGCTGTGAAAGGATCACAGCCGATCATGTGGGTAAACAGCCGGCTGTTTACCAGCGTCAGTGACGAGCATTGTTCCCGGGAACACGCTGCCACCGACGTGATTGTGCGCATGCACCGTGCATAGTGGGGGTGGAACCGTCTGTGATCGGCCATGACTGGCAGTCCACAAGCAGTTAAAAAATACATTTATGTTTGTAGGGTGCAACTTTAATGTGTTCCAGCATCCGCAGCTCTCTCCACACTAAACACCCTCCATGACAGCGAGCCGGGATCTGCTCCCTGCACCTACTGTCACTATTTGATAACAATGCAGCGGGCCCTGTCAATGAATACCTAAAAGTATTGTCAACCATTGCAGCTGATGGCTTGTAGTTTTCAATGAGTCTTGAGGCCACTGATAAACGTCCTTGTAGTCCACTGATATTCCTGCTCTCGGGCAACTGAGAGGTACAGGCAGACAGCTGTGCTGAGAGTCTACAGGAGCTGGACATTCCCAGGATTTGCTGATTTTGGGTGCAATGCTCTGGAGACTCCTTAAAAATATAATAAACGCACATTGTTTTACCTGCAAAAAAACAAAATATGCATTTATTTTTATTTTTTTATAAGGTGAACCTATCCTTCGAGCTATTTAGCGTGTGTATAATATGTTGTTCTGTAATGTTCATCCTCTGTGTAGCATGGTCTGTACCCCTCAAATTTCTTCTTGTTATAAGTTTGCTGTCCCTTACATGCATTGAACTGGAAAGTGTCCCCAACAAAGTGTCATAGTGCTCCCCTCCCTCCTCCCTGTCTTGTTCTTTGAAGCATCGCTATGGGGAAGGCGGTACAGTCCACCAGTGAACACAAGTGGCCCTACTGTGACAAGGGGGAGGCGAGCTGCGGGATGTCAGCAGAGCACGGCTCTAATCTCGTTGGTGCCCGATTTGCTTCCATCCAACACTGGCCACAGTGTAGGGCCAATCAGAAGATACTAGCAGTGCATCGTGGGACATGTAGTCCTGGAAGATTTTCAGCAGCATTGTCTACAGGCAGCAGACTTCAGCCCCCAACATGCATTCTGCTGGGGATAGAGTGAGAGCCTGGAACCCAGAAAGAAGCTGAGTAAATACTAAAGGAAAAAGAGAGGACTGTGCTGGGGGAAGCCAGAGAGTGCCACCGCCATGCTGTACCCACACTACCAGAGAGAGAGAGAGCGAGTGCCACCGCCATGCTGTACCCACACTACCAGAGAGAGAGCGCGAGTGCCACCGCCATGCTGTACCCACACTACCAGAGAGAGCGAGTGCCACCGCCATGCTGTACCCACACTACCAGAGAGAGAGCGAGTGCCACCGCCATGCTGTACCCACACTACCAGAGAGGGAGCGAGTGCCACCGCCATGCTGTACCCACACTACCAGAGAGAGAGAACGAGTGCCACCGCCATGCTGTACCCACACTACCAGAGAGAGAGAACGAGTGCCACCGCCATGCTGTACCCACACGACCAGAGAGAGAGAGCGAGTGCCACCGCCATGCTGTACCCACACGACCAGAGAGAGCGAGTGCCACCGCCATGCTGTACCCACACGACCAGAGAGAGAGCGCGAGTGCCACCGCCATGCTGTACCCACACGACCAGAGAGAGAGAGCGCGAGTGCCACCGCCATGCTGTACCCACACGACCAGAGAGAGCGCGAGTGCCACCGCCATGCTGTACCCACACGACCAGAGAGAGAGCGCGAGTGCCACCGCCATGCTGTACCCACACGACCAGAGAGAGCGCGAGTGCCATGCTGTACCCACACGACCAGAGAGAGCGCGAGTGCCATGCTGTACCCACACGACCAGAGAGAGCGCGAGTGCCACCGCCATGCTGTACCCACACGACCAGAGAGAGCGCGAGTGCCACCGCCATGCTGTACCCACACGACCAGAGAGAGCGCGAGTGCCACCGCCATGCTGTACCCACACGACCAGAGAGAGCGCGAGTGCCACCGCCATGCTGTACCCACACGACCAGAGAGAGCGCGAGTGCCACCGCCATGCTGTACCCACACTACCAGAGAGAGAGAGAGCGAGCGAGTGCCACCGCCATGCTGTACCCACACTACCAGAGAGAGAGCGCGAGTGCCACCGCCATGCTGTACCCACACTACCAGAGAGAGCGAGTGCCACCGCCATGCTGTACCCACACTACCAGAGAGAGAGCGAGTGCCACCGCCATGCTGTACCCACACTACCAGAGAGGGAGCGAGTGCCACCGCCATGCTGTACCCACACTACCAGAGAGAGAGAACGAGTGCCACCGCCATGCTGTACCCACACTACCAGAGAGAGAGAACGAGTGCCACCGCCATGCTGTACCCACACGACCAGAGAGAGAGAGAGCGAGCGAGTGCCACCGCCATGCTGTACCCACACGACCAGAGAGAGCGAGTGCCACCGCCATGCTGTACCCACACGACCAGAGAGAGCGCGAGTGCCACCGCCATGCTGTACCCACACGACCAGAGAGAGAGAGCGCGAGTGCCACCGCCATGCTGTACCCACACGACCAGAGAGAGCGCGAGTGCCACCGCCATGCTGTACCCACACGACCAGAGAGAGAGCGCGAGTGCCACCGCCATGCTGTACCCACACGACCAGAGAGAGCGCGAGTGCCATGCTGTACCCACACGACCAGAGAGAGCGCGAGTGCCACCGCCATGCTGTACCCACACGACCAGAGAGAGCGCGAGTGCCACCGCCATGCTGTACCCACACGACCAGAGAGAGCGCGAGTGCCACCGCCATGCTGTACCCACACGACCAGAGAGAGAGCGCGAGTGCCACCGCCATGCTGTACCCACACGACCAGAGAGAGAGCGCGAGTGCCACCGCCATGCTGTACCCACACGACCAGAGAGAGAGCGCGAGTGCCACCGCCATGCTGGAGAGAGAGAGACACCGCCATGCTGTACCCACACTCTCTCTCTCTGGTAGTGTGGGTACAGCATGGCGGTGGCTCTCTCTCTGGTAGTGTGGGTACAGCATGGCGGTGGCTCTCTCTCTGGTAGTGTGGGTACAGCATGGCGGTGGCTCTCTCTCTCTCGTAGAGAGAGTGCCACCGCCATGCTGTACCCACACTACGAGAGAGAGAGCCACCGCCATGCTGGGGAGAGAGAGAGAGAGAGAGAGAGAGAGAGAGAGAGAGAGAGAGAGAGAGAGAGAGAGAGAAGGAGAGCCACCGCCATGCTGTACCCACACTACCAGAGAGAGTGCCACCGCCATGCTGGGGAGAGAGAGAGTGCCACCGCCATGCTGTACCCACACTACCAGAGAGAGCCACCGCCATGCTGGAGAGAGAGAGGCACCGCCATGCTGGAGGGGGGGAGAGAGAGAGAGAGAGAGAGAGAGACACCGCCATGAGAGAGAGAGAGAGCCACCGCCATGCTGTACCCACACTACCAGAGAGAGTGCCACCGCCATGCTGGGGAGAGAGAGAGAGAGAGTGCCACCGCCATGCTGTACCCACACTACCAGAGAGAGCCACCGCCATGCTGGAGAGAGAGAGCCACCGCCATGCTGGAGGGGGGGAGAGAGAGAGAGAGAGAGAGAGAGAGAGAGAGCCACCGCCATGCTGGAGAGAGAGAGAGAGCCACCGCCATGCTGGAGAGAGAGAGAGAGCCACCGCCATGCTGGATAGAGAGAGAGAGAGAGCCACCGCCATGCTGGGGAGAGAGAGAGAGAGACACCGCCATGCTGGGGAGAGAGAGAGAGAGACACCGCCATGCGAGAGAGAGAGAGAGAGAGAGAGAGAGAGAGAGAGAGAGAGAGAGAGCCACCGCCATGCTGTACCCACACTACCAGAGAGAGCCACCGCCATGCTGGAGAGAGAGAGAGAGAGAGAGAGAGAGAGCGAGAGAGAGAGCCACCGCCATGCTGGAGAGAGAGAGAGAGAGAGAGAGAGAGAGAGAGAGCCACCGCCATGCTGGAGAGAGAGAGAGAGAGAGAGAGAGAGAGAGAGCCACCGCCATGCTGGAGAGAGAGAGAGAGAGAGAGAGCCACCGCCATGCTGGAGAGAGAGAGAGAGAGAGAGAGAGAGAGAGAGAGAGAGAGCGCCACCGCCATGCTAGAGAGAGAGAGAGAGAGCCACCGCCATGCTAGAGAGAGAGAGAGAGAGAGAGAGAGAGAGAGAGAGAGAGCCACCGCCATGCTAGAGAGAGAGAGCCACCGCCATGCTGGAGAGAGAGAGAGAGAGAGAGAGAGAGAGAGAGAGCCACCGCCATGCTGGAGAGAGAGAGAGAGACACCGCCATGCGAGAGAGAGAGAGAGAGAGAGAGAGAGAGAGAGAGAGAGCCACCGCCATGCGAGAGAGAGAGAGAGCCACCGCCATGCGAGAGAGAGAGAGAGCCACCGCCATGCGAGAGAGAGAGAGAGCCACCGCCATGCGAGAGAGAGAGAGAGCCACCGCCATGCGAGAGAGAGAGAGAGCCACCGCCATGCGAGAGAGAGAGAGAGCCACCGCCATGCGAGAGAGAGAGAGAGCCACCGCCATGCGAGAGAGAGAGAGAGCCACCGCCATGCGAGAGAGAGAGAGAGCCACCGCCATGCGAGAGAGAGAGAGAGCCACCGCCATGCGAGAGAGAGAGAGAGCCACCGCCATGCGAGAGAGAGAGAGAGCCACCGCCATGCGAGAGAGAGAGAGAGCCACCGCCATGCGAGAGAGAGAGAGAGCCACCGCCATGCGAGAGAGAGAGAGAGCCACCGCCATGCGAGAGAGAGAGAGAGCCACCGCCATGCGAGAGAGAGAGAGAGCCACCGCCATGCGAGAGAGAGAGAGAGCCACCGCCATGCGAGAGAGAGAGAGAGCCACCGCCATGCGAGAGAGAGAGAGAGAGCGCCACCGCCATGCGAGAGAGAGAGAGAGAGCGCCACCGCCATGCGAGAGAGAGAGAGAGAGCGCCACCGCCATGCGAGAGAGAGAGAGCGCCACCGCCATGCGAGAGAGAGAGAGAGAGAGCGCCACCGCCATGCGAGAGAGAGAGAGAGAGAGAGCGCCACCGCCATGCGAGAGAGAGAGCGCCATGCGAGAGAGAGAGACACCGCCATGCGAGAGAGAGAGAGACACCGCCATGCGAGAGAGAGAGAGACACCGCCATGCGAGAGAGAGAGAGACACCGCCATGCGAGAGAGAGAGAGACACCGCCATGCGAGAGAGAGAGAGACACCGCCATGCGAGAGAGAGAGAGACACCGCCATGCGAGAGAGAGAGAGACACCGCCATGCGAGAGAGAGAGAGACACCGCCATGCGAGAGAGAGAGAGACACCGCCATGCTGTACCCACACTACCAGAGAGAGTGCCACCGCCATGCTGTACCCACACTACCAGAAAGAGAGAGTGCCACCGCCATGCTGTACCCACACTACCAGAAAGAGAGAGAGAGAGCCACCGCCATGCTGTACCCACACTACCAGAGAGAGCACCACCACGCTCTACCCACACCAACAGAGAGAGTGCTCCACCACCACGATGTACTCGCACCACCAGAGAGCACTGCCAGAAAGCACTGCCAGAAAGCACTGCCAGAAAGCACTGCCAGAAAGCACTGCCAGAAAGGGAGCCATGCTGTACCCGCACCAAAGAGAGAGCCACGCTGCTGCCGGCACCACCAGAAAGGGAGCCACACTGCCCAGCACCACCATAGAGCCACGTTGTAACAGCACCATCAGAGAAAGAGCCACACTGCTGCCCAGTGCCACCAGAGAGGAAGCCACACTGCTGCCAGCATCACCAGAAAGGGAGCCATGCTGCTGCCCAGCACCACCAGAGAGAGAGCTATGCGGCTACACAGCACCACCAGAGAGAGAGCTATGCGGCTACACAGCACCACCAGAGAGCCATGCTGCTGCCCAGCACCACCAGAGAGCCATGCTGCTGCCCAGCACCACCAGAGAGAGCTATGCGGCTACACAGCACCACCAGAGAGCCATGCTGCCCAGCACCACCAGAGATAGAGCCACCCTGCTCCCCAGCACCACGAGAGAGAGCCATGCTGCTGCCCAGCACCACCAGAGAGAGCCATGCTGCTGCCCAGCACCACCAGAGATAGAGCCACGCTGCTGCCCAGCACCACCAGAGATAGAGCCACGCTGCTGCCCAGCACCACCAGAGAGAGAGAGTCACGCTGCTGCCCAGCACCAAGAGAGAGAGTCACGCTGCTGCCCAGCACCAAGAGAGAGTCACGCTGCTGCCCAGCACTAAGAGAGAGTCACGCTGCTGCCCAGCACCAAGAGAGAGTCACGCTGCTGCCCAGCACCAAGAGAGAGTCACGCTGCTGCCCAGCACCAAGAGAGAGTCACGCTGCTGCCCAGCACCAAGAGAGAGTCACGCTGCTGCCCAGCACCAAGAGAGAGTCACGCTGCTGCCCAGCACCAAGAGAGAGTCACGCTGCTGCCCAGCACCAAGAGAGAGTCACGCTGCTGCCCAGCACCACAAGAGAGAGGGCCAAGTTACTGCCCAGCACCACAAGAGAGAGGGCGAAGTTGCTGCCCAGCACCACCAGAGAGAGCCACGCTGCTGCCCAGCACCACCAGAGAGAGCCATGCTTCTGCCCAGCACCACAAGAGAGAGAAAGCCACACTGCTGCCCAGCACCACCAGTCAGAAAAAGACTGAGCCACTCCCAGGGTACAGACATGCTACACTACTGACCAGAGTCACCCTGGGCAAATCAGAGTGAGCGAACGTCCAGCCAGAGGCCATCCTCTAGGCCAGTGGTTCTCTACTCCTGGCCTCGGGACCCATTAACAGGCCAGGTTTGCAAGATAACTGAAATACATCAAAGGTGATACCATTTTCTGCTCAGTGATTACAGTATTCTAGTCTGCATCTCCCCAAGGTAATAATTAAAGAGGAAGTAAACCCTGAGGAGTTTACTTCCTCTTTGATTCCCTGCAAAGGTAAAGCATAATGGACTACTATGCATCACATAGTAGTCCATTATGTGTCACTTACCTGACACAAGAGCCAGCGAAGTCATCGATGTCCCCTGTAGTCCGGAGCATCCATCTTCTCGGTGGGTCTCGCTGCTCTGCCGCTGTCATTCGATGAAGCTGCGATGATGTCACTCCCGCGCATGTGCATGGGAGCTGCCACTCGCAGCATATCGCCGCTGACAGCAGCACGCTCAGTGCGCCTGCGCGCCGCTGTCTAAGGCGCATGCGCCATAGACAGCGGTGCCTGTGTTTTGGCAAATATCTCCTAAACCCTGTAGGTTTAGGAGATATGTCTTGGACCTACAGGTAAGCCTTAATCTAGGCTTACCTGTAGGTCAAAGTGGTTTGTAAGGGTTTACAACCACTTTAATATAGGACATTTATACACCCTTCCTTCCCAGACAAATTTTTAGCTTTCAGTGCTCTCACAATTTGAATGCCAATTACTCAGTCATGCAACACTGTACCCAAACAAAATTTTTATCATTTTTTTCATACAAATAGAGCTTTCTTTTGTTGGTATTTAATCACGACTGGGTTTTTTATTTTTTGCAACCTAAGTGAAAAAAAGAGTGAAAATTTTGAAAAAGAAAACACTTTAGTTTCTATGATAACATTTTGCAAATAAGTCATTTTTTGTTCATAAATTTGGGCCAAAAGTTATACGGCTACATCTCTTTGGTAAAAAATAACCCAAATTAGTGGATATTATTTAAGCTGGCCATACACCATACAATTTTTTTATTAAATTTCCTTTAGATTTACCTTCAACTGTGTGGTACAAGTGCCTGTCTGATTGCACACAAATTGAAAGTGTTTAGATTTGGCCTCATATTATATGGTTTTGGTAAATCTAAAGGAAATCTATAGGAGAAAATTGTATAATGTATGGCCAGCATTAGTCTCTGTGAACGTTATAGAGTCTACAAGCTATGGTGCAAATCATTGAAAATTGATCACACTTGATGCCCTGACGGTCTCATTTCTTGAGGCCCTGAAATGTCAGAAAAGTACAAATACCCTGCAATTAACCCCTTTTTGAAAAGTAGACAGTCAAAGGTGTTTAGCAAGAGGCATGGTGAGTTTTTTGAAGTTGTAATCTTTTCTCCAAATTCCTCAGAAAATTAAGATTAACATTTTTTTCACAAAATGGTCATAACAACAAGTTATTTCTCACACACAGCATATGCATTCTTCCAATTACACCCCAAAATACATTTTGCTACTCCTCCTGAATATAGCGATACCACGTGTGAGACTTTTACACAGCCCCGCCACATATAGAGGCCCAACATGCAGTGAGCACCATCAGGTGTACTAGGAGCATAAATTGCACCTCTAATTTCCTAACGACCTATTACACTTTTGAAGGCCCTGGAGCACCAGGGCAATGGAATTACCCACAAAATGACCTCACTTTGGAAAGTAAACACCCCAACATCTATTATATGAGGCATAATGAGTCTTTTGAACAGTTAATTTTTTACACAAGTCTTCAGAAAATGTGGAAAGTAAATGAAAATCTTTTTTTTTTTTTTTTATTATTTTTTTTTTTTTACACAAAGTTGTCAATTTATAAGATATTTCTAACACATAGCATGTATATAGCAAAAATTACACCCAAAAAAACATTCTGCTACTCGTCCTGAGTATGGCGATACTACATGTGTGAGACTTTTACACAGCCTGTCCACATAGAGAGGCCCAACATTGAAGTAGTACCTTCAGGCGTTCTAGGAGCATAAATTACACATCTCATTTCATTCCTACCTATCACATTTTTGAAGGTCCTGGTGCATGAGGACAGTGGAATTACCCACGAATTGACCCCATTTTGGAAAGCAAATACCCCAACGTACATTCATAGTTTCATAGTTAGTAAGGTTGAATAAAGACACCAGTCCAACCTGAGTGAGTGTCTACAATTGCCCCTGTACATTGCACACTCACATCGGTCCCTACCCTACCCATTCTATGAGGCATGGGCTGCAGATAGGTACTCAGTTGGACTGGAGACAAGTACTTGGGTACTCTAATAGGCTGGTGACAGGTACTTGGGTACTCTGATCGGCTGGAGATTGATACTCGGGTACTCTGATGGCCTGCTGACAGGTACTCAAGTAATCTGATGGGCTACAAATAGATACTCGGGTACTCTGATGGGCTGTGACTGGTACTCGGGTGCTGACAGGTATTCAGATGGGCTGTGACAGGTACCCAGGTACTCAGATGGGCTGTGACTGGTACTCTTTACTGGGGGTCAATCAGTGTGGTTGGTGTGTACTGTAAGTGGTAATGATATGTTACCACAATCCCCTTCTCACACACGATTGGTGTGTGAGGAGGAGAACCTGGTAACATCTCGTTACTGCGGTTTATTTACATTCGGTGACCAGCTGTGATTGGACACAGCCAGTCACGTGGTACAGAGCCAATTTAATTCCCGTCTAGGATGGGAGATCCCATCTGCAGATGTTATATGACTATAGCCCAGTATTGAAGTGGTTAAATTCTGGCCTGTTAGTGGGTACAGAGGACCGGAGGTACCAGGCTACAATTGGTGGCCACTTATGAGCCGTGTTGTGGAAACTGGTAGGCTGCATTTGATATCATGTCTGCAGTCTCTGACCATCTTTTGTATCATCATGGCTGCAGTCTCTCACCGTCATCTGTTGTATGTCTGAGGGCTCTTTCTACCATACTCTAATAGAAGCCCTCTCCGTGTTCATCAGAGAGATTCCTCCCTCTAAGTCCCATTAGTGTACTCTCTTCCTGTAATTTGTTTATTATTAAGAGATCATGGGAGGACCCCAGGGTAACGAAGACTCCTTAGGGGAGCATCTCTGTGTTTGAGTCTTTGCCATAGAAACATTTGTAACGGGGAGGAGTTATTAAGATGACCATGTCCATGTGGGGGTGCCAGAAATATTTCTGCACCCAGACGTCGGTGCCCCTAGGATCGGCTCTGCCACTACTGAGCAAAATTCCACTGCTAAACTGTGCCATTGAAAAGTAATGTGCTGCTGCAATACTGTGCCTTACTGCAACATTGTACCATTAACATCTGCTCTATTGCAATTGTATGGGCACCGTGTTATTTGAATGATAGTATCTGTTCCACTAATTGCAATTACTTCTGTTAAATATACTTCAGCATGCAAGAAATTATATAACTTTCTGGCCTGTGTGAGCAGGGCTGCTCACAACTTTCCCTTTTAGGCCGGGTTCTCACTGGTACAACACAACTATTGTACAACTGTCATCCTACTGGGCCCTGCAATATCAGTCCTACTTCCATCTAGATATGTGCATTTCATTTCGAATCTAAATTCGGACGCATCCGAATTACAATGCTAACGAATTCAAAAAAGGACCCAAATTTGGGGCCACGCATCTCAAAACCCCAAAATTTGGTATGCAAACATAGTACTACAACATCTCCAAATTTGGGCTTTGTAGCTCCAAGTGACCCCAAGTTATGTGGCCACAAAATGTCAAGCACTTTACTGCAGTGGAGAATGACATTTTGCAACCCGACTTGGGGCCACGTATCTCGGGGTCACTTCGTGCTAGAAACCCCAAATTTGGTGATTTTGTAGTGATGTGTTAGCATACCAAATTTAGGGTTCCTAGCTACAAGTGGCCCCGAGATACTTTGCCCCAAAGTCAGGTTGCAAAATGTCATTCTCTTCTGCAGAAAAGTACTTGACATGAGGGGCTCCCACCATCCCTGGGTTTTCAACTTCATCGTAACAGAATATTAAACGAACATTTAGAATCTCCCACTCCCATTAAAATACACACACCCCAACCTTCATTTAGCAGCAGAAAATCTGATTAGTCAACAGAACACCAGTCACGTTTCCATTGTAACAGAATTTGGATCTGAAATTCAGCAACAAAATTTCTATTTTGGATGCTTCTGAATTATCAGGAATTCCTATGAAGCAAACCGCACATAGGAAATATATTCTGACCGCTAACAGATCTTGCTGAACCAGGGTACAGACAACAAACACTAGTGTTAGAGATTTTGCAAAAACTGCACAAAAAGTTACACCATTAAATGTTGTAGTTTAAAAATGCAGCTGTGTTTTGTGGAGTTCTTAAGTTTTAAAATTAAGCAGGACACAGGAAATGCAATTTCAAAGCATATTTATTAAACAGAATTACGGTCCAAATGCAATGGTCACCACTTTCTCAGCCTGCCAAGGTATACAATTTTAAAGTTGTCCTTTGAAGTGAACCTTGGCATCAGTCATACAGGGCAAATGTAACTGGATGTCACAGAAAGTACTCTGAAGTAGATTGCACTCGCCACCCCTGATATCCTGGTACTAGGACATTTCCCATCCTGTCTTCCCACAGAGGGAGAAAGGGGGGGGGGGGGGAAGCCACATCACTTGCCCAGGTGGGCACAAAGTGAAAACAGGAATGTTCTACAGCCCTACAGGATTATCAATGGTATGGCAGCAGAGCATTGACCACAGGGGAAGGAATTACAATCTGCCCAAAACCTCTCCTGTGAAAGTCTTACATTGTCCAGTATGAGAACTAGTATAGGTCCACTGCTAATAGGAGTGACTGAAGCCACATCAACTTTGGAAATCTAAACCTGAACTAAATTTCATGCATGTGGAAGGGGGTTATCAGTAGGTGGAGAAGGCTTGTCAAGAATTCTCATGTCACGGCAATGTAGCACAGGCTCTTTTCCCAATCCCATCTGGTAGACAAAGATGTAGACTTTTTGTTTGGGCTCCACAGTGAGTGTCATTGTCTCCGCAACTTCAGTGACCTCATTCCAATTCTCTTTCTCTGTGTTTGTACTAGAGCCACCGTATTCAGTGCTAAGGGAAAACTGGGCCTTAGTGATCAAAGCACCCAATCCTCCTGTCTCGGCCGAGACAGTTGCTGTTACTTTCCAGTTGTGCTCCATACTGGATACCTTCTCCTTTTCATATCCAACCTTCTTGGAAACCTGATTCTTCCATTGAAGGGGGGTCTGGGAGTCATTGTCAATGGTCTTGATGCACACCCACTCACCATAGGATGGGCCCTTGGCAATAGCCAAGCCTCCAGGCAGAAAGCCGTAGATGCTGGGATGGAAGGAGTAGGTATCAACGCCCTCGTTTTTGTTGAAGTTGGTACATCTTGTGTACTTAATCCCTCCCCATTGGTCCTCAGGATTCACAAAATAGTAGTAATTTCTCACACCAAAATAATAAAGGCCATTTCTGCATTCCGGGTGTAGCGTGAATTCTTCACCCGCTTCATATTTGTTCATGTTCCTTGTTCGGCGATAGACCCCTCGGTCCTGAAAAATGATATAGAAGTATCCAAAAGCCGAACAATAATGACTGCCCCCTTGACAGTTCGGGTGTAGGGAATAAACAACTGCACTGTCATCTGTGTTCATGTTTGTAACTCGACGGTAGTGGTCTGACTTGATAATGTAGAAGTGGTCATCCTCATAGGCCACGTAATGATCTCCATTCCTGCAGGATGGGTGCAAGCTGAAGACATCCAGCCCTTCTCCATGATTAAAGTTTGATGATCTCATGTAACAATTAAGGTCTGGCCTGACAATATAGTAATACTGGTCCACGCCACAAAAATCTGCTTTACTTTTGCTCTTTGGGACAATCATAGCTGAGATGCTGAAAAGGAAGAGAAACAAAAATACAATTAAGATATGCATCCATTAGCCAGTTAAGCCATTTTAGATTTTACAGATGCAGTACAAGAAACATTACAGTATGTTAGGCTGCTGCCATGAGTAAGTATATTACCCATTACATAGGTCTGAACAAGGAACATATAGCTATCACAGCACAGGGAGCCCCGTAATGATCCGCCCCAAAGGGGAGGGGTAATGGAGGGGCGGGCATGACCTGGTGCCTTAGGAACCAGGAAGATAGAGGGAGTGGTAGGTTAGGAAAAAGAAGGGGAGGAGCGGTATAAAAGGGGGGCGGAGCTATAGCGGGAGCCAGTGCACGAGGATATTCGTCGGAGGAGGCAGCTTTTATCACTGCTCCTCCACGCATCATGGCGGCGCCCACGAGGCCGCGGAAGTGCGGGGGGACGGCGCAGCGTACCAGGCAAGTGGAGGACCTGATGGGGGAATGACACAGATGCGGGGGGTAGCGGGGTGCCTGTGCAGCGGGCCCGGTGGTCTCGGCCGCCGGAACGCTTTCGCCGGGCCCCGCCCCTCGACCACCTCAGGAGCATGGGAGCCTGATGGGGGACGGGTCGGTCCCCCAGCTAAGCGGAGGCAGCAAGGATGTCGGGGCACGGGGCGGTCAGCACGCCGCCATCTTTCAGCCCGGCAGCCAGTCACGGGGGGATCCCAGGGAGGGCCCCTGCACCAGCGGGGGATGGAGGGAGGGGGTTCAGAGGGCTGAGGACATTGCGCGGAAGCCGGGGGTGGGGGAAGTGCACAGCAGCGGACGCAGGGAGTCGAGAGACGGTGCGCCCCGGGTCGGGCACACACCGCCGGTCGGGGGGAGGGTGCCCCCTGTGCAAATGCAACTTTTCGGCTGTCGGAGCGATACGGCCTCGGGGGGGGGGGGGGGGGTGGGGGGGTGGGTCGCCCAGGGGGCTTCCTTTCACAGGTGGACAAGGACGTGGCGGAGCGGTCAGACGGAGAGCTATCCACGGATGAAGAGGTGCGGATCCAGTGGTGGAGAGCGGCGGCGCGGCGTGTTCCTGGTCGGTCCGGTAGGTCGGTGCATACTGTCCTTTCTGATGCTTTGCAGGGGTTGCTGGGGGTGGTTCAGTGTGTGTACAATGGGGCGTTGGTGCCGGCGAGTGGGAATGGGAGGGTACAGCAGGTGGCGGGGTCTGGCCCGACTGTGCCGGGGCCCGCGCCTCCAATCCTGGGGCCTATGGAAGGGCTACGGGAATTGGTAGGGAGGTTTGGGGGGGCCGGGGTACGCCAGCTCTGGCGGCCCCTTTGGGGGTACGGGTGCGAGCACTGGGGTGGCTGTGGTAACGCCGGCGGCGGTGGAGCATGCGGCACCCACGGGGGATGGGCCGTGGCGAGTGGGGGGGGTCCAGGGCGACTAGGTGGCAGAGGTGGGGTCCGGCCGGTCGGACATGGTTAGGATTGGGGACGCGGCACGATGCGAGAGGTACGTTTGCTTCGAGGGCCCGCGGGGAGCACACCTAAAACCGGAGGGCCGTGGGGAGCTATGAAATGCTGAGTATGTGGAGATATTCTCACTCCTCCGTTGGGGGAATTCATCTTAGATCGGGTCAGGCCCACTGACACCAAATAAGATGACAGGGGGAAGAGGCATTATAGGCTGATGCAGCGGCCGTTGGCGAATTGGTTGCAGGCGTTTGCGATCTGGGCGAGCGTCTTTGGTAAAAAGAGCCCCCGAACACCGCTCTGGCAGGGTTTTTGCTATATGGACGCCATCGGGGAGGCCCGCCGGGTGTACGGGGGTATTGCATGGCTACGGTGCGATGAACAGTACTGGCAGCGGCAGGCCCGGTACTACGGTGGGGTCACAAAGACATCAGCCTCTGGTTGCGGCTGATGTCCTCAGCTCGGGCCCCGTCTGTTTTTCTTTTCAGGGGGGCACACCCTCCTGAGGGCTGTTGGCCGGAAAACAGTGGGGAGTGTGCGGGCTGTTCGAAGAGGGCACCTGCAAATTCGGGGGGTGCGTGCGGATTCGGGCACGACTGTTCGGGTTGCGGGGGGGCCCGTGCATCGTCCTGGTGCTGTAGGGAGGTAAGACGTGCCGGCGACGCTTCTGACAAGAGGGAGGACGCCGGTTAGGTTGGGAAGGATGCTTCCTTTCCTACGTGAGTTTCCGGATGGGGGGGGGGCTGCGCGGCTATGGCCGAGGGTTTCCGGATACCTTGTGACTTGACGGTGGTGCCACTGTTGGCGAGGAACCTCAGGCAGCCCTGCAGCGTCCCGCGGTGGTGTACGGCAAGTTGGGTGAGGAGGTAACGATGGGATGCACGGGCCGTCCGTTGCTGGAGAAGCTTCGGGGGGGACCTTGTGGTGTCTCCACTGGGGGGGTTGTCCCCAAGGAGCCGGACAATTTTCGTCTCATGCAACACTTAGCTTTTCCCAAGGGGGTTCGGTCAATGACTTCATCGATCCGGAGGTCTGCGCGGTGTCATGTACGTCCTTTGACGCGGCTGTCTGGTGGGTACGGCGGTATGGCCGGGGAGCACTTCTGGAAAAGGGGACATCGAGTAAGCGTCCGGTTGCTACCGGTGCGCCCGGACGGCTTTCAGCTGTTGGGTTGGCATTGGCGGGGGCGGTGCTGCGTGGACAGGTGTTTGCACGTGGGCTGCTCCGTGTCGTGTTCCGTGTTTTGAGCAGTTTAGCTCGTTCTTGGGATGGTGGTGAGGGATGTCTCTGGCCTTGAATCAATCATTCACTTTTGAGACGATTTTTCTCGGCATGGGCCCCCGGGCTTCCGCTGTGTGTGCGATCCTCCTTTCTACGTTGCAGCACATCATGAGCATTTTCGGGGTGCCATTGGCGGCGGGATGAGCAGGGGGCCCGGGGGGGACGGAGGCCCTGGAATACAGGCTGACGTTGGAAGAGCTGGAGGACTTGCTAGGGGGGATTCGTGGGATTCAGGGCCGCCCAAAAAGTACTGTTGAAAGGCTTGCGGTCTTTGCTTAGGAGACTGACCTTTGCGGGACGCATTGTACCTATGGGGCGGGTGTTCTGCCGCCGGCTGTCGGCTGCGACGGCTGGGGTGAATTCACCGACGCACTTCATTCGCTTGACGAGGGAGCACGGGGATGACTTAGGCGCGTGGCGTGCATTTTTGTCCTCATACAACGGCCGAGAGCTAGGGTTGGCCGGGCCGGTGAGCACTATCGATGTGGAATGGGTTGCAGATACAGCCGGGTCAACGGATTATGGCGCGTTGCTTTCGGGGCAAGTGGGTGCGGCGTAATGGCCGCAGTCATGGAAGGAGGCAGGTTTCCTGGGCAATTTTGGTGCTGCCGGACCTCTTCCCGAGAGTGCTGGCATTGGAGCTGTGGGGGGGAGAGTGGCAGGAACTTGAAATTGCGTATTAATTGCGATAACATGGGGGTGGTGAATCGCATGTCGGCATCCTCCCCCCGGTTATTAGAGTCTTGAGACAGTTAGTCCTTCGGTGCCTGCATTTACAACGTGTTCTTTTATGCAGTTCACATCCCGGGGGTGTATACTTCCTTGGCTGACTTACTGTCTCGTTTTCAGTGGGACAAGTTCGGGGACCTGGCGGTTGTGGCGGGAGTCCCTGGCCCGGAGTGGATGTGGGTGCTGCCCTTGGAGTCGTCGTGGGAGGGATACAGCGGTACGCAAGTGTGTCTACCTGGTTTGCATACAAAAGGTATGGCAGGGATGGCAGGGGGTCAATGGGCCAGGTGTCCTCGGACAGGGATGCCGGCGTCTGGCGTTCACTGGTGCTGTATTTTGTGGTCCGTACTATGGAAGGCGGGCGCTCTGCGGCCGCGATGGACAAGGAAATGGCAGGCTTGTCTTTCTTATGTTGCTGGGTTCGGAGGATTGGACAAATGGTTTTGGGCAGGACAGATGCTGTGGGGTTTTCGGAAACAGGAAAAACGTGGGGACAGAAGCCGTCCGGTAACGTTTTATGATTTCGGCGGCCATATGTGCGTAATTGGGAGCAGTTTGCAGGTCATGGTTTGCGGCAATATTGTTTCCGGTGGCCTTTTCCTTATCATTTTATGGGGGTGTTTGGGGAATAGCGGTGTAATGGGGTCGGAATATGCTTTACGCTCCTGCCGCATCGGGGCGGCCGGGTGTGGGTTGGATATACATCGGTGCGTGGGATAGGTCTTTGGGATTCGCGTAGGTTCAGGTCCTACGTGGGGCCGCAGCTGGCGGCCGGTCAATCTCGGTGAGGTGTGGTTCTGAAAAGGTATTGCTCAAACGAAAAAAAAATAAATAAAAAAATAAAATAAAAAAATAAATAAATGAATAAATTAAAAACAAAAATAAATAAATAAATAAAAACAACAAAATAACAACAAAGTAGTACTCCTCGTTTGGATCGTGGGCCGCTCTTGTGTTTGCTGGGGGGCCAGGAGAGGAGACATGAGACCGGATGGGAAGCTGCTGGGGATTTCCAGGAGGAAAGCAGGGTTACATTGGCTGGAAATCCTGGACAGGCTGTAGGAGAGGTTGACGGGTGCGGTGGACAGGTATGTGCATTTAGACCGTCCTCCGGATGTGTTGGTTCTCCATGCTGGGGGGGCTGACCTGGGGGTCAGAAAGGTGGGGGGACTGCTCGGGGACGTGAAGGCGGATTTTCAAGCGCGGTTCCCGAACACAATGATATTGTGGCCAGACATTGTGGCCCGGACCCAACGGGGGCGGGCTTGATCAGTGGCAAGTATCCGGTTCAGGTGAATAAGGTGGTGGGGTGGTTTGTGGTCAAGAATGGTGGGTTGGTAATCGGACGCAGGGAACTGGAGACTAAAGTGGGATTGTACCTGAGGGGGATGGGGGTACGTCTCACGGGGGTTGGCATTGATTTATGTCCCTGGGTTTGCAGGAAGGCCTCCAGAAGGCATTGGGGTGTGGGGTTGCCCTAAAGGGTAAGGTGGTCACCCTTTCAGGCTGTGGCGGTATCTTTCTGGTGGTCTTTGACGGTGGCGGTAAACGGAGGTGATCAAAAAGGGGTGGGGGGCTCATCGGTAATATGGGCCCCTCCGGTGTATTCCTGAATGGTGGACGGAATACTGGGATGTTGTGTATTCCTGAACGGTGGACGGAATACTGGGATGTTTTTCACTGCAGGAATTGGTTGTCTCTGAGCGGTCACAGCTGGAGGCCGGGTATGTAAAAGGTACCGCAGTGAGGTTGGGGTTTTGGTTTAAAGTGGGTCACCGTCAGAGATCACCAGACTGGAATTTAGTTTAAAAATGTGGTTTATGGTTTGATATATGTTTATATATTTATATATATATCTTTGGAGTGAGTAAAAAGTTTTGGTTTTGTTAATAAAGGCTGTTGTGGCCAGTTTACTCCAAAGAGAAGGTGTGGTCTCATTATTAGCAAGGTTGATAAGAAGGTCGAGGTGGCAGTGGTTAAAAGAAAGGGGACATTTAGGCTACGCAGGTCATGGGCAGCAGAAATCTTCCAGCACCAACTTCATTTGTAGTTCTAAAGTGTCAGCTACTGAGTGCTAAGAGGGGGAAGGTAATGCCAACCTGAACGCCACCTGCCCCGCACATTTTCTGGTGTTAGTATGGTCTTCAGGAGAGTCCATATTTTTTTCCCCAGATCTCTAGTGATCTTTTCCAGCACGTCATCATTTACATGAAAGGAATGTTAAACCCAGTTTGTGCATTGATGGAACATGCAATATGGGCAGGTACAGGTGTGTTTAATATGTGTACCCTTTAAAAAGTTTAAAGCCACAACTGTAAAAATAAAGTAACTTTGATCCCTTCTTCTCTTATCCTCCCCTTCTTAAGCAGCACCCAGTCTGATTGTGCAGAGTGCCCCCTCCCAGCTCTGTACTTTCTCAGTTGTGTGTATTGCTAGAGTTTCTCTTGGAAGGGTGCATGAGATCAGCAGAGGGCCAATCAGCACTGTCCAGAGGGTCAGGGGTACGGCAGCCCCAGAACAGTCAGGAGAATGAAAATAACTACCTGCTTTAACCAAAATACCGATACCTTGTTTCCCCAAAAATAAGACAGTAGTGCTTATTTTTGGGTAGGTCTTACCATGTAATATGCCATCTTCTGTCCCCCTCCTTGTCAGGAGTTCCCAGTGTGAACCGAATTAAAATGCTTGTAAAATCCTATAATATACTCTATTACAGCATAGCACCCACCTGGCCATGATTTTGAGGGACTGTCTGATTTGGAGCAAAGTCCCTCATTTCAGTCTGATCTATATAGTTGTATATAAAAAGGCACTTTTTTTGAAAGATAAAGTGTTTTGCAGTGCTAAACCTTTCATCCATTTTATAAATTGCTGCATTTGTAAATTCCAAAAGCCAATATAAAAGGATTTATCCTTTAAGGTTTAACCAATCTTGTGTTTTTTCTAGAATTCTTTAAGGGGGTGTGGCAAGGGGTGTGGCCTATGCCTGCATAGGTTTGCAGATAGGTGTCCCTCAATTCCATCTCAAAAGGTTGAGTTGTATGTTACAATAATGTATTACAGAAACACACACTACAGTAATAGAGCGGATTATAGGATTTTACAACCATTTTAAACTAGGGATCATTCTCAGGAACACACAGTAAAAGTCACAAGACTGCTATATACATACACTGTTAATGAGAAAATGAATTTAGCCATTGAGATTTACTAAAGAATTGCATTTCCATGTACTGTGGGAGATCAGATATAGTGAATGCAGGGTCCTGGGTTTAGGAATACATTAAGACTCACACACTCACTAAAAGGGTTAAAAATCTCACCATAACTGACCTCTCAAAATGCATGTTGCTTGGCTGTCATACTGATTAAATCCCTTCTGTACTCTGAGGGCCTCATCTAGAACAAGTATACAAATCACAAGATCTGACTTATTGACTTTCCAGATCTGCAGGCTGTTCTCAGTCAGCGGTATTAGGAGAAACTCATCATTGACAACCTACATTTTACCCAGGGTAGGCGTCCTTTGTTCTTGCTCAATTATGTAATCAGAAGTCACTTTGCTCAAGTCAGACCAGTACATGCTGATTGGTTGCTGCAGGCATTAGGTAGGGGGGGGGGGGGAATTGTAGCAATGCTCTGGTCTCCCAACTCTCCAATGGGCTCATCCTAGCCTACCACAATATGTGCCCCATCAATACTGTATGCTGGGTGGCCTCAAAAGTCAATCATAGCCATGTGTGGTCAGTGCAGGGTGGGCCCAAAAATTGACATCCTAGTGAAAAGTAGCAATGTGTAGGTTAGGTTGTCCCAAGATCTCTGGAAAGTAATATAGTTTCAGACACTTGAAATGTTGGACGACAAGCAAACGGAGGAGAAAAATAAAAATATGTCCCAACCCCTAATATACAGGAGTGCACATCCATATAAAATAAATCATTCATACCCAACACCTATAGTTTACATTCTTCAGTATAAGAAATTACACTAGAAAAGGCCAATTCCATATACTTACAATGCAAAGCCTCTGTGCAGAGCTGGAAAAGATCCGTGGTGCTCAGTACATGTGAGCCCAACAATCTGAGCTCCTTCTTATATATGTAGATCACCCAACACACTGATCTCTGATTGGCTGGGTTCACCTTCATTATAATCACCTGATACAATCTCAGGGGGACTTTTGTTAAAGAAAATTAGCCACACATTTGCAATTCGGACTGCTTCTTATTTAGCAAAGTATATGTGAGATTTTCTTTTGTATGTTTCCAACCCCTGGAATCCTGGGCAGCCAAAGTAGAACTAAAATATTTTTTTTTCATTTTTGGAGGGAGAGAGGCTGACCATACATTATACAATTTTCTTATTCAATTTCCTTTAGATTTACCTTCAACTATGTTGTGCAAGAGCCTGCCTGATTGCATACACATTGAAAGTTTAGTTTTACTTCATATTATGTGGTTTTGGTAAATCTAAGGCCCCTTTCACACGGGCGCTCTGATCAGGTCTGCCTTTCAGTTGGACCTGATTGGACGCTCCATGCACCTCTATGGAGCGGCAGATGTCAGCGGTGATCCTGCCCCTGAAATCCAGGTGGATGGTGACCCTATCTTCCATCCGTCTGGAGGATCGGATGCAAAACGGACAGGCGGTCTGTTTCCATCCAATCTCCCCATAGAGGAGAGCAGGGCTCTGACAGGTCTTTCTCTGCACAGTGAATGGAGACAGACCTGTAATCTGCCTGCTCAGCGGGGATCAACGGATCGATCTCCCACTGAGAAAAGTGGAGTCCATTGGTATACAAGAGAATTGAATAATGATTGGCCAGCTTTAGTCCCGGTTCACACAGGAGCAACTTGTCAGGCGACTTAGCTGCCTGACAAGTTGCGCTCCGTTCTGTACTATGGAACCGTTCTAATAGGAGCGACTCAAGTCGCTCCGACTTAGAAAAAGGTTCTTGTACTATTTTTGGGGGCGACTACAGACGACTTGCATTGACTTCTATACAGAAGTCCTTTTGCAAGTCGCTGCTGAAGTCGTGTGCAGGTCGCATCGCCCCTGTGTGAACCGGCACTTAGGGAAGGTTATAACACTCGTCAGTATTTTTATTTTTTTGCCATCTGAGCAGTCAACAGTCAAAACAGGAAGTAAGAGGAAATCCATTCAAAATGAAAGAATCTGCAGCAGAACTATTGTCCCTATTGGAAGATTTCTCCTCTATTCTTGTTTTGGGGACAACCCAAAGTAGTGATTTTTCATTTTTGGTGATAACGGTAAACATGTCAAATATAGAGAGTTTCCTCATTAAGGAGATGCAGACAGCAATAAAAACCTGACAGATGTTCCAATCCCTCTTTACACTATCTAAAAAAAAAAGTTTGCTTTTAGTTATTCTTTACCTCCACATTTTGCTAAATATGTAACCTGCTCTAAGAGCTCATTCGCTCTTGCTTTTTGCTTTGGTCTCTAAGGAGCAATTTTCGTTCGGACCGCTCTTTAGGCTGGGATCACACTAGAACACGCAGTGGCTCAGCGCAGGAGTCCGGTGCGTCTTCATTTTCTGTTTCAGGTCCGATTTCAACCTGAATTTTTGGCTAAATTTGGACCTGAAACAGACCAAAAGACACACAGGTAGAGTTGCCACCTCATCCCTTTAAACCTGAACACATATGAATTACACAGGTTCTGAGGCTAACTGAATGCAGATACGGCTCCAAGTGAGTTTAATTACCACCTTAATTAGCCACAGAACCTGTGTAATTAATATGTGTTTGGTTTTAAAGGGATGAGGTGGCAACCTTAGGCCGCGTACACACGCGGGGACTGTTCGCTCAACTTTGTCCGCTGAACAGTGTTTCGGCGGACAGTCCGCTCGTGTGTGGGCTTCAGCGGACAGTTTCAGCGGACAGTCTGACGAACAAAGTTTTTCGGAAATTCCGTAAAACTGTCCGCTGAAACTTGGTTTGAGCGGACAGTCCGCCCGTGTGTAGGCTTGTTCGTCAAACTAAGTTCCGCGCATGCTCAGAAAGGATTTACATGCCGAAGGTTGCATTGCAGTGTATAGGACGTCGTATTTCTAGTCCCGTCGTACGTGCCGTTCACGTCATCGCGCAAGTTTCAGCGGACTGTTCGTTCGTCGTGTGTGGCCAAGTCCGTCCATGCTAATTTTGAGCGGACTGTCCGCTCAAACTGTTTGACGAACAAAGTTGGGCGAACAGTCCCCACGTGTGTACGCGGCCTTAGAGTCCGTTCACACAGGGGCAACTTGGGATCCGACTTCAAGTCGCCTCAAGTCGCCTCAGGTCGGACAACATTTAAAAACCAATGTAAGTGAATGAGAGCTGTCTTAATGCACACTACTGAAGTCGCTCCGACTTCAAAAGAAGTTCCTGTACTACTTGAATCCGACTTGTAGGCGACCGGTACCCATTGATTTCAATGGAGGTCGCCTCCAAGTCGGATTTCTGTCTATACGGAGGCGACTTTGACAGAATTATTAGCTCTGAAGGGGGAACTCGACGCCAAATTTTTGAAAAAAATTTGGCGTGGGTTCCCCCTCCGAGAGCATACCAGGCCCTTAGGTCTGGTATGGATTCCAAGGGGAACCCCCTACGCCGAAAAAACGGCGTGGGGGTCCCCCCAAATCCACACCAGACCCTTATCCGAGCACGCTACCCGGCCGGCCAGGAAAGGGGGTGGGGACGAGCGGGCGCCCCCCCTCCTGAGCCGTACCAGGCCGCGTGCCCTCAACATGGGGGGGTGCCTTGGGGGAGGGGGGGCGTGCAGCCCCCCCACCCCAAAGCACCTTGTCCCCATGTCGATGAGGACAAGGGCCTCTTCCCGACAACCCTGGCCGTTGGTTGTCGGGGTCTGCGGGCGGGGGGCTTATCGGAATCCGGGAGCCCCCTTTAATAAGGGGGCCCCCGGATACCGGCCCCCCACCCTATGTGAATGAGTATGGGGTACAATGTACCCCTACCCATTCACCTGTGAAAAAAAGTACAAAAAAAAACACAACACAGGGAAAAAATATTTTATTGCACAGCTCCGGGGGTCTTCCGTCTTCGGGGGTCTTCTCGCCAGACTCCTCCGCTATCTTCTTGTAGCTCTTTTGCTAGCGGAGGAGTCCGGCTTTCTTCCTCCCCGCCGCCGGCCTCTTCTCCCGACTTCGGGGGTCTTGTCCCCCTCTTCGGTTCTTCTGCCGGGCCACCGCGCCTTCTTATAGCTCTTTTACAGGCGGTGGCCGGGTCTTCTGTCGCCGCCGTCGCCGCCGCCGCCTTCCGGTCTTCTCCTTCTTCTTCTCCTGGAGATGTTGACTCGACGAGCTCTCCGGCCGCAATGCCAGGGACGCGCTGCGATGCCACTTATATAGGGACAATGGGGCGGTGTCACATGGGTTGATGTCACATGGGTTGGTCACATGGGTTGATGTCACATGGTAAGGGGGCGGGGTCACCATGTGACATCAACCCATGTGACCAACCCATGTGACATCAACCCATGTGACACCGCCCCATTGTCCCTATATAAGTGGCAGCGCAGCGCGTCCCTGGCATTGCGGCCGGAGAGCTCGTCGAGTCAACATCTCAAGGAGAAGAAGAAGGAGAAGAACGGAAGGCGGCGGCGACGGCGGCGACAGAAGACCGGGCCACCGCCTGTAAAAGAGCTATAAGAAGGCGCTGTGGCCCGGCAGAAGGACCGAAGAGGGGGACAAGACCCCCGAAGTCGGGAGAAGAGGCCGGCGGCGGGGAGGAAGAAAGCCGGACTCCTCCGCTAGCAAAAGAGCTACAAGAAGATAGCGGAGGAGTCCGGCGAGAAGACCCCCGAAGACGGAAGACCCCCGGAGCTGTGCAATAAAATATTTTTTCCCTGTGTTGTGTTTTTTTGTACTTTTTTTCACAGGTGAATGGGTAGGGGTACATTGTACCCCATACTCATTCACATAGGGTGGGGGGCCGGTATCCGGGGGCCCCCTTATTAAAGGGGGCTCCCGGATTCCGATAAGCCCCCCGCCCGCAGACCCCGACAACCAACGGCCAGGGTTGTCGGGAAGAGGCCCTTGTCCTCATCGACATGGGGACAAGGTGCTTTGGGGTGGGGGGGCCGCACGCCCCCCCCTCCCCCAAGGCACCCCCCCATGTTGAGGGCACGCGGCCTGGTACGGCTCAGGAGGGGGGGGGGCCCGCTCGTCCCCACCCCCTTTCCTGGCCGGCCGGGTAGCGTGCTCGGATAAGGGTCTGGTGTGGATCTGGGGGGACCCCCACGCCGTTTTTTTGGCGTAGGGGGTTCCCCTTGGAATCCATACCAGACCTAAGGGCCTGGTATGCTCTCGGAGGGGGAACCCACGCCAAATTTTTTTCAGAAATTTGGAGTGGAGTTCCCCCTTGAGCTCATTCTCTGCTTGGCCGCGGCAAAAGTCGCCTGGCCTGGGGCGACTTGTAAGTCGTCCCAAGTCAGGTTGAAGTCATCACAAGTCGTGTTGAAGTCGTCCCAAGTCGCGCTGTGATCTTAACTCAAGTCGTGTCCAAGTTGCCTCACTCAAGTCGCCTACAAGTCGTGTTGCCCCTGTGTGAACGGACCCTTACGCACGGGTCTCCTGTGCAAATTATTCCGCAGCCGCTGCAGAGATGTGTGAACCGGCTCCATAGAGAACCGGTCACAATCTACTGCTATGCGAATTGGATGCGCAGAAAGCCACATCAAATTTGCACAGGTGTGAACCCAGCCTTAGAGAGCATTTGACAGGCAGTGAGGAGGCAATGTATCGTCTCCTCACCAGCTGCTTTAACCCTTTCACTTGTAGAGACGTTTTTGCATTTTTTTGGCACATGTTTAAAAAATAATTTTAGGCCTGAAGATTACACAAAACTCACAAATATTACATCATTTCTGAAAGCAGACAACCTAGAGAATAAAATAGTGGTAGTTGCAATTTTTAATGTCACAAACGTGAATTTTAGGGCAGACAAATGCAATAAATTTCCCAATTCTTAGTAAAATATGCGCCGGGTAAATAGATACCCAACATGCCAAACCTTACATTTTTGTGCACCCGTGAAATGACATAAAACTTCACTACGTTATATCTTCTATAGGCAAAGCTTCAAAAGGTATCAGTTTAGTGTTACAGAGGAGGTCTTGTTAAAATTATTACTCTCATTCCAGCGTGCGCGGCAATATGTAACATGTGTATCGCAAGCAACATTTTCATGTGTAGGCGTCCTGACACATGCATTTACGTTCATGCGTGTGTATAAGTGGGGGTGGGGGGCCTCCAATTTTTTGGGGGGTTTATGTGCTTGGGTGTAACTTTATTTTTTTGAAAAAAAAAAAAGTTTTTTATTCATCACATAGGGGGACAAACAGTCCCACTATGTGATGATTTTAGGTGACAGGTTCTCTTTATTGAGATATGCAGGGTCTAAAAGACCACCAATGTCTCCCCTGTATTCCACTGAATGTTTTACAATGCTGATCGCATTGCAAGACATCCTTTCCCGGGAAAGCGAGCTGGAAAAACCGAGAGCTCGTCGCTTTCTGGGTCACAATAAGCAGTGAAGGAGAGCGGACGTGTGTGCGCACTTCTCCTTCCCCTCTACCTGCCTGCACCAGCCGCGGAGATCCCGGGCCCCCCGATGGGCAAGCAGATCCTGGTAAGAATGGCACGGTACGGCGGTGGGGGCGGGACGCCGGTACCAGGGTGTGTGTGAGCGATCGGGCGGCAGCGGAGCTGCAGAATTCTCTCACCTGACAGGCAGGTGGCTACAGCCAGAGAGTGGGCGGTTCAGTCATAGGACTGGGAGGGGAGGAGCAGAGTTAATGTGCGGAGACGGCTCCTCCCCTCCTCAGTCTGCTGATCGGGAGCAAGCTTGGTGGCAGCATGGCGGCGGTGGAGGAACTTTTTGCACAACTAAAAGCGGAAGCGGCGTCCAGGGGCCCTGGATGGCTCGAGGCTTGTTTAGCAGCGGCGCTGGGTGAGTCCACACCAACGGCCGAGCGGTCCGGGCGGGTGACGGCGCGAGCTCGGCGCGAGCGGCCGCCGGATTGCTTCTCATCGGACCCCCCTCTCTCCCCCCTCCCCGGGAATAGCGGCACTCGTGGCCGGGCTCACAGACCCCCTTCAGGCCCGCCCGCGAAGCGAGCGGGGGGCTCCCACAAGCGGCCTTCTGGATCGGGCAGGGCGGTGGGGGGGCTTGCCAGGCCGGGACTGTGACTGTGAGGGCTGGGGGACCACAGACTGTGCGGGAGGCCCCTGCTCCAGGCATGGCGGTGGCGGGGGCGGGGCTTACATCTGAGGCACCCAAGGGGATGGCTGCTGGGCTCCAGGGACGTGCGGCAGGTGGCCCCTCTGGGATGGATGGATGGCAGGGACCCCCTTACGGTGGTCGCCGGGCTGAGGCTGATGGAGGGGGAGTGGTGGCGTTGGGCAGTGGCCTGGAGCGGCACTGTGCCAGGGAGCGGGCGGGCCCCGGCAAGTCGTTGCGGAAGTCATCGAGCGGATCTGGTGCGCTGCAGAGGAATCGGTCGGTCCGTGGATCCCCGGCATCCAGTGACGCATTCCGCTGGAGGGCAGTCGGCAAGTGAGGCGGAGCTGGTTGAAGATCGCTCGGAGGGGGAGCTGTAGCAATCGGAGGACGAGGTGCAGCAGGCGCTGCCGGCGGTGGTGGACTCGGGACCTTCGGCTGGTGGGACTCCTTCCAGGCATCGCGGTGAGTCCACAATTACTTTGTCTGCTTTACATGGTACTGTTGGGGGAGGTGTGGGGGTGGGGCGGGCGCGCAAGGGGCGGCCAAGTGGGGCGTCTGCCACTTTGGTGGCGGGGGTGGCTGAACAGGGGATGGATAAGCCGTCCGCGGGGGGGGACCACTGTGCCCACGAAGAAACAGGATTTAGTTCGCTTAGCGGACGCGGCGAAGTGCGAAGTTTATGTCTGCTTCGAGGGGCCCCTCCTACCGTTGGAGAAGTTTAATCTCGATAGGGTGAGGCCAGAGGACCACAAGAAGGAGGACGAGGAGAAGAGGCGTTACAGGCTCATTCCTCGGACATTTACGAATTGGTTGCAGTCATTCGCCATTTTGGCTAGCGTGATAGGGGAATGGAACCCGGAACACTGCTCGGCGCTGTTTTGCTACCTTCACGCCGTGGGAGAGGCCTACAGAGTCTACGGGGGAACGTCATGGTTGGGTTATGACGAGCAATTTCGTCAGCGGAGGGCCATTCGCCCGTCCTTGAGATGGGATCATAAGGACATCAGCTTGTGGATGCGCCTTATGACCTCGGCGAGGTCACCTAGCCAGTTTTTTCACGGGGGGGCCGGTGGGTCCACTAACCCCGGACAATCGGCCACAAGAAAAAAGGGGGTGTGCTGGCAGTTCAATGAGGGCTCCTGCAAGTTCGGAGGGTCTTGCAAGTACAAGCATGAGTGCTCGGGATGTGGTGGGGGGGCACCCCTTGTCCCGCTGCTTTAAGCAGGGTAAAGGCAAGCCCGGTGATGCTGCTGGAAAGGGGGACCACGCCGGTGAAAGTGGCAAAGATGCTGCCTTTCCTTGCTAGGTACCCGTATCAGGAAGCCGCACAGTTGCTGGCCCGGGGTTTTAAAGAGGGTTTTAGGATTCCGGCGCAGCTGGGTGAAGCGCCCCCCGTGGCACGCAATTTGCGGTCGGCATTGCAACACGCCGGGGTGGTATCGGACAAGTTAAAAAAGGAGGTGTCTTTGGGGCGCATGGGGGGCCCCCTTTTCTGTTGCGCCCATTCCGGATTTGGTGGTGTCGCCTTTGGGTGTGGTGCCCAAATAGGAGCCCAACAAATTCAGGCTCATTCATCACTTGTCGTATCCGAAAGGGGGATCTGTGAACGACGCCATTGATCCAGCAGTTTGTGCGGTGTCGTATACGTCGTTCGATGCTGCGGTTTTCTGGGTAAGGAAGTATGGGAAAGGGGCTCTGATGGCGAAGACTGATATTAAATCGGCTTTTCGCCTGCTTGCCATGCATTGTGAAAGCTTCCGGCTGTTGGGTTGTCAGTGGCAGGATGAATTCTATGTCGATCGTTGTTTGCCTATGGGCTGTTCCATCTCTTGTGCACTGTTCGAACAATTTAGTTCTTTCCTGGAGTGGGTTGTGCGGGACGTCGCGGGACTGAATTCGGTAATATATTACCTGGACGACTTCCTCTGCGTGGGCCCGCCTGCTTCGGAGGTTTACGCAGTACTGCTGGCTACGTTGGAACATGTTGCCGAGAAGTTCGGAGTTCCCCTGGCGCCGGACAAAACAGAGGGTCCTCGTACGGTGTTGATCTTCTTGGGCATTATTTTGGACTCAGAGAGGATGGAATATAGGCTGCCGGAGGACAAGTTGAGGGCGCTTCAGGCGGAGATTCGTGGGATGTTGGGGTTGCGCAAGGTTCAGCTTCGACCATTGCAATCGCTGTTGGGTAAGTTGGATTTTGCGTGTCGCATCCTGCCGATGGGGAGGGTGTTTTGTCGATGGCTGTCAGCCAGCGCCACGGGGGCCACCTCGCCCAAGCACTATGTGCGTCTGTTGAAGGCACATAGAGAGGATTTGGCGACATGGCACACGTTCCTGGCTAACTTCAACGGCAGGGCGCTGTGGATGTCGGGCCCAGTTAGTAATTTTGACCTGGAGCTGTACACGGATGCAGCGGGGGCAGCTGGCTTTGGTGCTTTTTTCCAAGGGCGCTGGAGTGCGGGGCCATGGCCTGAGTCATGGAAGGCGGCAGGCCTGCTTAAAAACATGTTACTTCTGGAGCTGTTTCCAGTGGTGCTGGCAGTGGAACTGTGGGGCGAAGCGTTTCGGAATCTGAAAGTTCGCTTTCACAGGGATAACTTGGGGGTGGTGCAGGTGATCAACAAGGTATCGGCGGCGTCTCCGCCGGTAGTCAAGTTGCTCAGGCACCTCGTGTTGCGCTGTTTACAGTTAAAAATGTTTATCTATGCTGTACATCTTCCGGGGGTGGAGAACGTTATCGCTGATGCTTTGTCTCGCTTCCAGTGGGACAAGTTTCGGGAGTTGGCACCAGGGGCGGTGGAACGCGGGGTTCCTTGTCCGGAATGGCTGTGAAGGATTGCTTTGGAATAGTAGCCGGCTGGATCAGACGGTCGGTGAGCGAGGCTACGTGGTCAGCATATAGCAAAGTGTGGGCAGAGTGGGCCGACCTCGTACAGCAGGTTTCGGTGGGGCAGGAGGAGCAGGACTTGCGTTTGCTGGTGATTTATTTTGTTTCCAGGAATTTTGAGTTAGGAGTGTCTGTGGCCGGGCTTAATCGAAAGTTGGCTGGGCTGGCGTTTTGGTTCAAGTTGAGGGGTTTACCAGATGGGACAAAGGATTTTTGGGTCAGACAGGCTATGAAGGGTTACAGGCGCTCTCATCCCAGTAGGGATACCAGGCGCCCGGTTTCGTTTGAACTTTTGGGGAAATTGTTGGTGCAGTTAACTGGGATCTGTTCTTCACCCTACGAGGTGGCCTTGTTCAGGGCAGCGTTTGTGTTGGGATTTTTCGGGGCGTTGAGGGTTGGCGAATTGGTGAGCCCGTCGCGGACGCGACAGGGGGGTCTGGGGATGTCTGAAGTGGTGTGTGAGGGGGACTGGGTATCCATTGTGGTGAGCCGGTCAAAAAACTGATCAGCGGGGCAGGGGACAATCAGTGCAGGTGTTTGCGCTGCCCGGATCTCCCTTGTGCCCTATTGCGTTAGTGCGCAACTTCCTGAGCGTGCGCCCGACAGTGGGTGGCTCTTTCTTGGTGCATCAGGATGGACGGTCCCTCTCGAAGTTTCAATTTACGGCTGTTTTTAAGCGGTGCTTAGTAGCATTGGGTTTGGGGGATCAAAGATTTTCCTCGCATTCCTTCCGCATAGGGGCGGTGACGGAGGCAGTCAGGTGGGGATTGGACGAGGCGGCGGTGAAACGGATCGGGAGATGGGAATCCAAGTGTTTTCTGTCGTACGTTCGCCCGCATTTATTGTTTGTGTAACTTCGTCAGGGTATTAGTTATTGATGTTTGGGTTGTGTTTTCTTCTCTTCCTTTTTCACAGGGATTGGTGTGGATAGTTGCTAGACATGTGCATTCGTTTTCGTCCGAATGCATTTTCGTCCGAATTTCAGCTATTTTCGTTATCGTTTGTCAAGCACAAAATCCGAAAAACGAAAGATCCGACATAAATAAATGCTTTATTTTCGTTCGTTTTCATTGTTACAACAGTTCGATATAGAATAGGAGATTGGGTCCTGCCCCAGGGGACATGTATCAATGCAAAAAAAAGTTTTAAAAACGGCCGTTTTTTCGGGAGCAGTGATTTTAATAATGATTAAAGTGAAACAATAAAAGTGTAATATTCCTTTAAATTTCGTAGGGGGGGGGTTGTCTATAGTATGCCTGTGAAGGGGCGCATGTTTCCCGTGCTTAGAATTGTCCCTGCACAAAGTGTCATTTATGCAGGAAAAAAAGTCCTTTAAAATCACTCGCAGCTATAATGAATTGTCGGCTCCGTAATACAGAGAACACTCATTGAAAGTCATTGATAAAAAAATAAATAAATAAATTAAAAAAAAAGCGTGGGGGTCCCCCAAATTCAATTACCAGGCCCTTCAGGTCTGGTATGGATATTAAGGGGAACCCTGCCTCAAATTTAAGAAAAAATTTGACGTGGGGTTCCCCCTAAATATCCATAACCAGACCCTTCAGGTCTGGTATGGATATTAAGGGGAACCCCGCATCAAATTTTAAAAAAAATTGACGTGGGGTTCCCCCTAAAAATCCATACCAGACCCTTTATCCGAGCACGCAACCTGGCAGGCCGCAGGAAAAGAGGGGGGACGAGAGAGCGGCCCCCCCTCCCTCCTGAACCGTACCAGGCCACATGCCCTCAACATTGGGAGGATGCTTTGGGGGTCTGTGACCCCTCAAAGCACCTTGTCCCCATGTTGATGAGGACAAGGGCCTCATCCCCACAACCCTGGCCGGTGGTTGTGGAGGTCTGCGGGCGGGGGGCTTATCAGAATCTGGAAGCCCCCTTTAACAAGGGGACCCCCAGATCCCGGCCCCCCCCCCTGTTTGAAATGGTAAGGGGGTACAAAAGTACCCCTACCATTTCACAAAGAAAGTGTAAAAAATGGTTAAATAAAACAAACACACTTTTGAAAAATTCCTTTATTAAAAATAAAAAAATAAAAAAAAGATTCCAGCGGCGGTAATCCACTCTTGCTATCCAGCGACGGACGGTCATCTCTCCAGCGATGTGTCATATCATCCAGCGCAGCGAATACATCCTTCTTCTGTCTCCTCCACGGAGACACTGCAGGCATTCCGGCGGGAATCTTTTTTTTATTTTTTTATTTTTAATAAAGGAATTTTTCAAAAGTGTGTTTGTTTTATTTAACCATTTTTTACATTTTCTTTGTGAAATGGTAGGGGTACTTTTGTACCCCCTTACCATTTCAAACAGGGGGGGGGGCCGGGATCTGGGGGTCCCCTTGTTAAAGGGGGCTTCCAGATTCTGATAAGCCCCCCGCCCGCAGACCTCCACAACCACCGGCCAGGGTTGTGGGGATGAGGCCCTTGTCCTCATCAACATGGGGACAAGGTGCTTTGAGGGGTCACAGACCCCCAAAGCATCCTCCCAATGTTGAGGGCATGTGGCCTGGTACGGTTCAGGAGGGAGGGGGGGCCGCTCTCTCATCCCCCCCTCTTTTCCTGCGGCCTGCCAGGTTGCGTGCTCGGATAAAGGGTCTGGTATGGATTTTTAGGGGGAACCCCACGTCAATTTTTTTTTAAATTTGACGCGGGGTTCCCCTTAATATCCATACCAGACCTGAAGGGTCTGGTTATGGATATTTAGGGGGAACCCCACGTCAAATTTTTTCTTAAATTTGAGGCAGGGTTCCCCTTAATATCCATACCAGACCTGAAGGGCCTGGTAATTGAATTTGGGGGACCCCCACGCTTTTTTATTTATTTATTTATTTATTTTTTTATCAATGACTTTCAATGAGTGTTCTCTGTATTACGGAGCCGACAATTCATTATAGCTGCGAGTGATTTTAAAGGACCTTTTTCCCTGCATAAATGACACTTTGTGCAGGGACAATTCTAAGCACGGGAAACATGCGCCCCTTCACAGGCATACTATAGACAACCCCCCCCCCCACGAAATTTAAAGGAATATTACACTTTTATTGTTTCACTTTAATCATTATTAAAATCACTGCTCCCGAAAAAACGGCCGTTTTTAAAACTTTTTTTTGCATTGATACATGTCCCCTGGGGCAGGACCCGGGTCCCCAAACACTTTTTAGGACAGTAACTTGCAAATTAGCCTTTAAAATTAGCACTTTAGATTTTGAACGTTGGAGTCCCATAGACTTTAATAGGGTTCTAAAGTATGCTATATAGTTAGCTCCGTCAAATCTTCTTTATACATTGACAGACACCATAAGCCTTCCAAGACAGATTCGAACGTAATTCATGTGGATTTTCGGACGGATGCAATTTTTGAACGAAAAACTAAATAAATAAAAACGACTTTCGGGAGTAACTAAATAAATTAAGTTTTCGGACGAAAACGAAATTCCGAAACGAAATATTTTACTCTGCACATGTCTAATAGTTGCCCACTCGTATGTTTGTTGGGGGGCCAGAAGGGGTGATGCTCGCCCGGACGGCCGTCAACTCGGTTTTTCCCGTCAGGATGCAGTTATCCGGTGGTTAGGTGTGCCGGGCATGCTGTGGGGTCGGGCGGTGGCCGATGTACATAGGTTTGCATGCTTAGACGGCCCCCTGGATGTGCTGGTTTTGCACATGGGGGGCAGCGATTTGGGTGTGAAGACCATGTTGGATTTGGTAAAGGAAATAAAACTTGATTTTTGGCAGCTCCGCTTTGTTTTTCCACACATGATCATTGTGTGGTCAGACATGGTGGGTAGGACGTCCTGGAGGTTCACGAGGTCGGTGGACAAAATTAACAGGGCCAGGAAGAAAATTAATAAGGAGGTCAGCGGCTTTGTGGTCAGGAATAGGGGGTTGGCGGTAAGGCACTTAGAATTGGAGGTGGATACGTGGCGCTATCTCAAAAGGGATGGGGTGCACCTTAATGATGTGGGGACGGATTTATGGTCCCTGGGTATTCAGGATGGAGTTCAGAGAGCGTTGAGGGTGTGGCAGGGCGCGCAAGGGTAAGGCTTTGCCCTTGCGTACTGTGGCATGGTGTTGGTCTGTGCGGATGAAAGATTTACCCCAGTGATGGAAGAGTGCGGGACCTATCGGTGGTATAGTACCCGTCGGTGGTGATACAGCTAACAGTGGTTTTAGCTGAAGTTGGTATCAGGTGCACTGCAGTCAGGGTTTGACCTCTGAGCTAGTTTGTCAGGTGGTTGGTGGGTTTATCTTAGCACAGGCCAACGGGAGGAGTTCAATGGAGGAAGTGCCTTAATACCTGAGTTTAGATTTGTTAATTATGTTATTTATGTTATTTATGCTAATTATTTTGAATAATTTTATAATAAAGATAATTGGCTGCTACAGCCATGTTTTACTCTAGATTGGCGTGGTCTCAGTTTCTGGGGTATTTAAGCATAAGGGGGCGTAGCAGTGGTAAAGGTTAAAATGGAAACAAGTCACAGTATGTTGTACCCTAGTCATGACCTTTCCTTTTCAATCTGCAGCTCCGTAATTGTATGTAGAATGCAATGTAATATGGCCACCTGGAGGAGTTCAGTACACAGAATGTATACGGAACACCCCTCAGATATCTTGTGTGATTGGCTCACTGATTTTTCCAAAATTCGCCACTAATATCCACTTCAGCCCCAGACGATTTTACCCCCTTCCTGACCAGGGCACTTTTTACAATTTGGCTCTGCGTCGCTTTAATTGACAATTGCGCGGTAGTTCCCTAATGTACTCAAATAAAATTTGCATCCTTTTTTTCCCCACAAATAGAGATTTCTTTTGGTGGTATTTGATCACCTCTGCAGTTCTTATTTTTTGCGCTATAAACAAAAATAGATCATCAATTTTGAAAAAAACTATATTTTTTACTTTTTGCTATAATAAATATCACCTTTTTTTTTTTTAAAGACTCATTTCCTTATCAGTTTAGGCCAATTTATATTCTTCTACATAGTTTTGGTAAAAAAATTTAAATAAGCGTATATTGGCTGGTTTGCGCAAAAGTTATAGTGTCGACAAACTATTGGAAAGATTTATGGCATTTTTATGTCATTTTTATTATTATTTTTTATTTTACTAGGTATGGTGGTGAGCTGCTATTTTTAGCACTACTGCGACATTGCGATGAACAGATCGGAGACTTTTGACACTTTTTTTGGGACAGTTGGCATTTATACAGTGATCAGTGCTATACAACTGTACTGATTACTGTCTAAATGTCACTGGCATGGAAGGGGTTAACACTAGGGAGTGATCAAGGGGTTAATTGTGTGTTCCCTCAGTGTGTTCTAACTGTATGGGGATGGGATTGACTAGGAGAGGACATATATCATTTTTCCTACTTAGTAGGAACAAACAATATGTCTCCTCTTCCCTGATAGCACAGGGATTTGTGTGTTTACACAAATCACCAGAGGGCACCGTGCAGCTCGCCCACGCCCTCTGGTGGCTGAAAAAGGGAGGGATGTACCCGTACAGGATTTTGCCCAGGGGAGCCATTCAGCCACAGTATATCTGCGTGAGTCGATCAGGAACCGGATATACAAGCTTGAATTCAGGCATCCCCTGCAACAAAAATGTCATTTTTAGTGAGATACTCCCAATAGGAAATCATATCTAAAGGGATGCCGGTCCTGCAATTTCCCTCCTTAGAGCTTTGCAGGTGCAGCAGCTGGTTAATAATTAAGAAGCCACTCACATTAGACTCACCTCTGCAAATGGATACAGGCAAACACACAGGGATTTCTTCAGAATAACAAAAGGGAGGAATCTGCAACAAAGTTTGTCAACATTCTTGTAATGTATATAGATCATCCGGGGGGGGGGGGGGGGGGGAATGTTTTTTTCTCAACAAAAGTGGAGTAATTCTTTAACTACTTGAACTGTGCACTGCATGTGGTTGTGGGGAGTTTACAGAGCAGCCCCATTAATTTACATTTGTCATGCTATGCCCACCAAAATCATCAGGGGGTATAGTCCCTGGCCATGAAGTAAAGCCTCATGACCATGGCATGTTTATCCCCCCGGCCACAGCATCTACAACTAAATTGGGAATGGTTGAGGGGCGGTAAAGACATGGCTCACTACCTCTGGATTGCTAGTGTGGATGAGCCCCAAAAGGTGAAGGCCTACATTATTTTCTATGTGCCCCATTTACATTGCAACGCAGCTGAGAAGTGTGATGAGGTGCAGTAAAATACAGACATGTAGCATCGTACCGCAGCTCACCAGAAAGCGCTCCATGTCCTGCACTGGATGTGAGGACACTAAGGAATAGTCTACTGCCAGAGTGTAGGGGAGTGCCGTTTGCCGTAGGAGTGGGGGGATCAGACAAGTAAAAGCGTTTTTCCCTTCTAATGTTATCAACCAGTTAACCATTGCAGTGTGATTGCACACAGTTTGCAATGAAGGACTTCCCGGAGTTTTCCCGGAGTTGTGCTTTAAAGCTGAAGTTTGAATTTGGTTTCTATTGTATGGTTATACAGATCCAGCTTGGCGCAGTGTATGTATAATCTCATACCTGAATGATTGCTGTAGAAGCTGACAATCACTGTACTGTAGTAGTCACTGCTACTACAATGAGCACTGCTATCTTCTGTGTCCAGTAGTGATTGGCTGCCTTTCTATATAATAACCACAGAGGAGTGCTCTCTTGGCACTTTTGCCATTCAGAGAACATCTTTATTAGTATTATTTTTCACAGAGTGCATTGATGTGAGGCACTTATATTACAGGGCAGCATACCAAACACGGTAGGGTTGATTTACTAAAGGCAAATCGACTGTAAGTGCAGTTTCTCCACAGCTTAGTAAATTAAGTAGAGGTTCATTTTGCAAAGAATAGCCAATCACATGCATGGAAATGTTAAAAAAAAACAAAAAAAACACAGCATTTTTGCTTGCACATGATTGGATGATGAAAGTCAGAAGAGCTTCTGCTAATTTACTAAGCTCTGGAGAAACTGCACTGGCAAAGTGCACAGTCTATTTGCCTTTAGTAAATCAACCCCTTAGTGTACATGCAGCCAGTGACATCACTGGCTCATGTGCTCTGAAGAAACAGCCATCCGTACCATTTCTTCAGAGCCCTGTGCCGTGAACAGTGGCTCCGGGGCATGCGCACGGGAGTGACCTCATCACTGTTCTGGCCAGTCACAGAGCCAGAGTCCACTAACCCAGAAGCAAGATGGGTGAAGATGAGAGCGCCTGCAGTGCTGACCTCTCAGGGCTGGAGGTAAGTTTAACATAATGTGCTAGTATACAATGCATACTAGCACATTATGCCTTTACCTTGCAGGTACAAAAATAACAATAAAAAAGTGTCCAGCATTTTACGAGTGCTTTAAAGCAATGGATGTACAGCACAGTATACATTAGTAGTGGCTGGAGGCACTGGACCAAGCAAGGACTGAAAACCTTTGCCCTTGGGAGCAAAGACAAGCAACTAGCCCTTTTCACTGTGAACACAGATTTCTTTGGGTAAAAAAAGTGTACCACACAAAGTATGGCAAGATGCCGTATTCATTTCTTGGCACATAAAAGGTGGGTGTTCCTAAAAGACATGGTTTATTGTGTCACATTGTTTTACATCTTCCAGCATCAGCTTTCTTTTTGGCTCTCATTATTTGGGCTCATGACATCTCATAGTCCCAAAGAAAGCTGGTACTGGAGGATCTCTGGCAGAAGCTGAGATCACAGGTCTAAAGATGAGGCAGGTATCTATCAGTGGTGGCCGGTGCACTGTGGGCACACAGGTGGCGCCCCCCCCCCATCCATGCGCCCGGGCCCCTTTTAGGACGACGGACACATGCATTCCTATGGCGGGGGCGGGAGGGGGTGGTACTTTTTGAAGCAACTGATTAGAGCCAGAGGCTCAAATAGGCATCAACATAGGGTGGGAGTGGGGCGCAGAGAGTTCACCCCTGATCCCACCCAATTGTGTGACGATAGCAAATTCATTTTTGCTATTTTCACACTAACCTTCTTCCCTTTCCCCTCAATAGGCATGGCATCAGACCTGTTTCCTGATTGGCCAAAGCGCCAAGCCACCCTATTGGATGCCTGGCACTTAGGAAGAGGAGCGGTCTCAGGCTTAGGAGACACATGCTGGAGCGGAGGTCGCCACCACTCTTGTGAACTCACTGCACTGAGAGGAGCAGCTGCCTGGCTGTAAGTGCCAGGGTGGTCTGCCAGAGCCGTGAGCCACGCGAGTGTGGGGGGGGGGGGTTGGTGGGGACAGTGGCTGCATATGATGGGCACAAGTGGCTGCATAAACAGCACAAGTGGCTGCATTTGACAAGCACAAGTGGCTGCATTTGACGGGCACAATGGCTGCATTTGGTGGGCACAGTGGCTGCGTTTGATGGGCACAGTGGCTGCATATGATGGGTACAAGTGGCTGCATTTGATGGGCACAAGTGCCTGCATATGCTGGGCACAGGGGCTGCATTTGATGGGCACAGTGCCTGCATTTGATGGGCACAAGTGGCTGCATTTGATGGGCACAAGTGGCTGCATAGGATGGGCACAAGTGGTGGCTGCATAGGATGGGCACAAGTGGTGGCTGCATATGATGGGCAGTAGTGGCGTTTGATGGGCACAAGGGGTGGCTGCATAGGATGGGTACAACAAGTGGCTGCATATGATGGGCACAATGGCTGCATATGATGGGCACAGTGGCTGCGTTTGGTAGGCACAGTGGCTGCATTTGATGGGCACAGAGAGGCTGCAATTGATGGGCACAAAGAGGCTGCAGTTGATGGGGGGGTTCAGTATTTTTCAGTTTGTTTGCACCCTCCCAAAATTTTTGAGCACTGGCCGCAACTGGTATCTATATAATCATGACGTGTTCATGACCAAGGCTCCCACTCTTGTCAGTGCCTGAATGGTTAAATATCTCAAATCTAGGTGAGCAGCCCAACATTTCTTATTAGTAAGACTTTAAGTTAAGTGTAGCGGTACCCCCATAAGGGCCACTGAGTGCTGTGGTCCATCTTTCACTCTGCTCATGGCATGTATATAGCAAAAATTGCACCCCAACACACATTCTGCTACTATTCCCGAGTATGGCGATACCACATGTGTGAGACTTTTGCACAGCCTGGCCACATAGAGAGGCCCAACATTGAAGTAGTACATTCAGGCGTTCTTGGAGCATAAATTACACATCTCATTTCATTCCTACCTATCACACTTTTGAAGGTCCTTGAGCACCAGGACAGTGGAACTACCCACAAAATTACCCCATTTTAGAAACCAAACACCCCAGCGTATATTCTATGAGGCATGGGCTGCAAATTTGTACTCAAGTACTCTGATGGGCTGCAGATAGGTACTCGGGTACTCTGATGGGTTGGTGACAGGTAGTAGAAAAGATGTAGCTGGATAGCCGCACTCCAAATTATTCAACTTTATTTCAAAAATGTAATTAAAATCATAGCATCTAGGCTGGCAAACAGACTAACTGCACAGCCGCTGACATGTTTCACACCGAACACGGTGCTTAGTCATAGCTAATGAGCAGAATATACATACAGAGCTATATACACACACACAAGCAATTAGGCAAATGAATAAAATATGTGTATGACAAGATAGCAATTAAGGAAACACCTGTGAACATCCAAAGTCTAAAGATTAACATTTAAATGAATGAAAGGAAAAATACTTTTTCCCCTAAAACACCAAAATCAAGCTGACACATTGAAAGCATACATAATGGTAATAAATGAATGACATGATAAATCTTATCCTTAGGTGAAGAGGTATAGCTGTAACCTAAAGAAATAAAAAATGACTTAAGTAAAAAGATTTTTCATTTTGTATGTAAAAAAATGTTATATATTTTTTCACACGCATTGGCAGACACACAAAAAAAAGAGAGAAAGAAACAAACTCTCAATGTGTGTGCATGCCAATACATGGGCTCATTGAATGTCAAACCCACCAGAGAAAAACACACAAAAAAATACACAAAAAAAATATTCCCTAAAAATGACACATCCCAAAAAAGGTTTCATAATAAAAAGATTGCAAATATCGCATTATTGGATGTGTCTGCTTAGGTCGTCTCCTATAATACAATGCATAGATATCAAAAATAAAAGGAATAGACCAAATGAACGATCGATATCGAATGTTCTAAAACCAAGGGCAGGTTCAATGCGAATATCACTATACCGACAGGTATAAGAAGCTGATACAAAAACCCTGTTGATTGATCACACACCCAACATAATATATCAGCTGTGTGATTATCAAACAAATGACAAACATGTCTAATAGGATATTAGTTAACATAAAAAATACTGATATTCATAAACATTGCAGAGAAAAAAATTAAATGCCGCAATATCCAGCTACATCTTTTCTACTTCAGTTCCTGTTGCAAACAGAGCCAGCACCCTGTGGGATTGTGGAGACAGCTGTTTTGGGAGAAGTCATTACCTTAGAGCGGTAATTCTTTGTATTTATATCACTTTGGGTTGGTGACAGGTACTCGGGTACTCTGATGGCCTGGTGACAGATACTCGGCTACTCTGATGGCCTGGTGACTGGTATTCGGGTACTCTGAAGGGCGGTGATAGGTACTCATATGGACTGTGACAGGTGCTCGGGTACTCAGATGAACTGTGACAGGTACTCGGGTACTCATATGGACTGTGACAGGTACTCATATGGATTGTGACAGGTACTCAGGTACTCAGATGAACTGTGACAGGTACTCAGGTACTCAGATGGACTGTAACAGGTACTCGGGTACTCTGATGGACTGTGACAGATACTCGGGTACTCTGATGGACTGTGACAGGTACTCGGGTACTCTGATGGACTGTGACAGGTACTCGGGTACTCTGATGGACTGTGACAAGTACTCGGGTACTCTGATGGGCTGTGACAGGTTCTTAGGTACCCAGATGGGCTGTGACAGGTACTCGGTACACTAATGGGTTGTGACAGGTACTCGGGTACTCTGATGGACTGTGAGTGACAGGTACTATGATGGGTGGAGACAGGTCCTCTTTATTGGGGGGGCAATCAGTGTGATTGGTGTGTACTGTAATCGGTAACAAGATGTTACCGCAATCTCCTCTTCACACACGATTGGTGTGTGAGGAGGAGAACCCGGTAACATCTCGTTACCGCGGTTTGTTTACACTTAGTGATAAGCTGTGAAAGGATCACAGCCGATCATGTGGGTAAACAGCCGGCTGTTTACCAGCGTCAGTGACGAGCATTGTTCCCGGGAACACGCTGCCACCGACGTGATTGTGCGCATGCACCGTGCATAGTGGGGGTTGGAACCGTCTGTGATCGGCCATGACTGGCAGTCCACAAGCAGTTAAAGAATACATTTATGTTTGTAGGGTGCAACTTTAATGTGTTCCAGCATCCGCAGCTCTCTCCACACTAAACATCCTCCATGACAGCGAGCCGGGATCTGCTCCCTGCACCTACTGTCACTATTTGATAACAATGCAGCGGGCCCTGTCAATGAATACCTAAAAGTATCTTCAACCATTGCAGCTGATGGCTTGTAGTTTTCAATGAGTCTTGAGGCCACTGATAAACATCCTTGTAGTCCACTGATATTCCTGCTCTCGGGTAACTGAGAGGTACAGGCAGACAGCTGTGCTGAGAGTCTACAGGAGCTGGACATTCCCAGGATTTGCTGATTTTGGGTGCAATGCTCTGGAGACTCCTTAAAAATATAATAAACGCACATTGTTTTACCTGCAAAAAACAAAATATGCATTTATTTTTATTTTTTTATAAGGTGAACCTATCCTTTGAGCTATTTAGCGTGTTAATAATATGTTTTTCTGTAATGTTCATCCTCTGTGTAGCATGGTCTGTACCCCTCAAATTTCTTCTTGTTATAAGTTTGCTGTCCCTTACATGCATTGAACTGGAAAGTGTCCCCAACAAAGTGTCATAGTGCTCCCCTCCCTCCTCCCTGTCTTGTTCTTTGAAGCATCGCTATGGGGAAGGCGGTACAGTCCACCAGTGAACACAAGTGGCCCTACTGTGACAAGGGGGAGGCGAGCTGCGGGATGTCAGCAGAGCACGGCTCTAATCTCGTTGGTGCCCGATTTGCTTCCGTCCAACACTGGCCACAGTGGAGGGCCAATCAGAAGATACTAGCAGAGCATCGTGGGACATGTAGTCCTGGAAGATTTTCAGCAGCATTGTCTACAGGCAGCAGACTTCAGCCCCCAACATGCATTCTGCTGGGGATAGAGTGAGAGCCTGGAACCCAGGAAGAAGCTGAGTAAATACTAAAGGAAAAAGAGAGGACTGTGCTGGGGGAAGCCAGAGAGTGCCACCGCCATGCTGGAGAGAGAGAGAGAGAGAGAGAGAGAGCCACCGCCATGCTGTACCCACACTACCAGAGAGTGCCACCGCCATGAGAGAGACCACCATGCTGTACCCACACCACCAGAGAGAGTGCCACCGCCATGCTGTACCCACACCACCAGAGAGAGCACCACCACGCTGTACCCACACCAACAGAGAGAGTGCTCCACCACCACGATGTACTCGCACCACCAGAGAGCACTGCCAGAAAGGGAGCCATGCTGTACCCGCACCACCAAAGAGAGAGCCACGCTGCTGCCGGCACCACCAGAAAGGGAGCCACACTGCCCAGCACCACCATAGAGCCACGTTGTAACAGCACCATCAGAGAAAGAGCCACACTGCTGCCTAGTGCCACCAGAGAGGAAGCCACACTGCTGCCAGCATCACCAGAAAGGGAGCCATGCTGCTGCCCAGCACCACCAGAGAGAGAGCTATGCGGCTACACCGCACCACCAGAGAGAGAGCTATGCGGCTACACCGCACCACCAGAGAGCCATGCTGCCCAGCACCACCAGAGATAGAGCCACGCTGCTCCCCAGCACCACGAGAGAGAGCCATGCTGCTGCCCAGCACCACCAGAGAGCCATGCTGCTGCCCAGCACCACCAGAGAGCTATGCTGCTGCCCAGCACCACCAGAGAGCCATGCTGCTGCCCAGCACCACAAGAGACAGAGAGCCACGCTTCTGCCCAGCACCACAAGAGAGAAAGCCATGCTGCTGCCCAGCACCACAAGAGAGAAAGCCACGCTGCTGCCCAGCACCACCAGAGAGAGAGTCACGCTGCTGCCCAGCACCACCAGAGAGAGAGTCACGCTGCTGCCCAGCACCAAGAGAGAGTCACGCTGCTGCCCAGCACCAAGAGAGAGTCACGCTGCTGCCCAGCACCACAAGAGAGAGGGCGAAGTTGCTGCCCAGCACCACCAGAGAGAGCCACGCTGCTGCCCAGCACCACCAGAGAGAGAGCCATGCTTCTGCCCAGCACCACAAGAGAGAAAGCCACACTGCTGCCCAGCACCACCAGTCAGAAAAAGACAGAGCCACTCCCAGGGTACAGACATGCTACACTACTGACCAGAGTCACCCTGGGCAAATCAGAGTGAGCGAACGTCCAGCCAGAGGCCATCCTCTAGGCCAGTGGTTCTCTACTCCTGTCCTCGGGACCCATTAACAGGCCAGGTTTGCAAGATAACTGAAATACATCAAAGGTGATACCATTTGCTGCTCAGTGATTACAGTATTCTAGTCTGCATCTCCCCAAGGTAATTAAAGAGGAAGTAAACCCTGAGGAGTTTACTTCCTCTTTGATTCCCTGCAAAGGTAAAGCATAATGGACTACTATGCATCACATAGTAGTCCATTATGTGTCACTTACCTGACACAAGAGCCAGCAAAGTCATCGATGTCCCCTGTAGTCCGGAGCATCCATCTTCTCGGTGGGTCTCGCTGCTCTGCCGCTGTCATTCGATGAAGCTGCGATGATGTCACTCCCGCGCATGTGCATGGGAGCTGCCACTCGCAGCATATCGCCGCTGACAGCAGCGCGCTCAGTGCGCCTGCGCGCCGCTGTCTAAGGCGCATGCGCCGTAGACAGCGGTGCCTGTGTTTTGGAAAATATCTCCTAAACCCTGTAGGTTTAGGAGATATGTCTTGGACCTACAGGTAAGCCTTAATCTAGGCTTACCTGTAGGTCAAAGTGGTTTGTAAGGGTTTACAACCACTTTAATATAGGACATTTATACACCCTTCCTTCCCAGACAAATTTTTAGCTTTCAGTGCTCTCACACTTTGAATGCCAATTACTCAGTCATGCAACACTGTACCCAAACAAAATTTTTATCATTTTTTTCATACAAATAGAGCTTTCTTTTGGTGGTATTTAATCACGACTGGGTTTTTTATTTTTTGCAACCTACGTGAAAAAAAGAGTGAAAATTTTGAAAAAGAAAACACTTTAGTTTCTATGATAACATTTTGCAAATAAGTCATTTTTTGTTCATAAATTTGGGCCAAAAGTTATACGGCTACATCTCTTTGGTAAAAAATAACCCAAATTGGTGGATATTATTTAAGCTGGCCATACACCATACAATTTTTTTATTAAATTTCCTTTAGATTTACCTTCAACTGTGTGGTACAAGTGCCTGTCTGATTGCACACAAATTGAAAGTGTTTAGATTTGGCCTCATATTATATGGTTTTGGTAAATCTAAAGGAAATCTATAGGAGAAAATTGTATAATGTATGGCCAGCATTAGTCTCTGTGAACGTTATAGAGTCTACAAGCTATGGTGCAAATCATTGAAAATTGATCACACTTGATGCGCTGACGGCCTATCTCATTTCTTGAGGCCCTGAAATGTCAGAAAAGTACAAATACCCTGCAATTAACCCCTTTTTGAAAAGTAGACAGTCAAAGGTGTTTAGCAAGAGGCATGGCGAGTTTTTTGAAGTTGTAATCTTTTCCCCAAATTCCTCAGAAAATTAAGATTAACATTTTTTTCACAAAATTGTCATAACAACAAGTTATTTCTCACACACAGCATATGCATTCTTCCAATTACACCCCAAAATACATTTTGCTACTCCTCCTGAATATAGCGATACCACGTGTGAGACTTTTACACAGCCCCGCCACATATAGAGGCCCAACATGCAGTGAGCACCATCAGGTGTACTAGGAGCATAAATTACACCTCTAATTTCCTAACGACCTATTACACTTTTGAAGGCCCTGGAGCACCAGGGCAATGGAATTACCCACAAAATTACCCCACTTTGGAACGTAAACACCCCAACATCTATTCTATGAGGCATAATGAGTCTTTTGAACAGTTAATTTTTTTACACAAGTCTTCAGAAAATGTGGAAAGTAAATGAAAATCTTTTATTTTTTTTTTTTTTTTTTTTTTTTTTACACAAAGTTGTCAATTTATAAGATATTTCTAACACATAGCATGTATATAGAAAAATTACACCCAAAAACACATTCTGCTACTCGTCCCGAGTATGGCGATACCACATGTGTGAGACTTTTACACAGCCTGTCCACATAGAGAGGCCCAACATTGAAGTAGTACCTTCAGGCGTTCTAGGAGCATAAATTACACATCTCATTTCATTCCTACCTATCATATTTTTGAAGGTCCTGGTGCATGAGGACAGTGGAATTACCCACAAATTGACCCCATTTTTGGAAAGCAAATACCCCAACGTACATTCATAGTTTCATAGTTAGTAAGGTTGAATAAAGACACCAGTCCATCCAGTTCAACCTGAGTGAGTGTCTACAATTGCCCCTGTACATTGCACTCTCACATCGGTCCCTACCCTACCCATTCTATGGCATGGGCTGCAGATAGGTACTCAGTTGGACTGGAGACAAGTACTTGGGTACTCTAATAGGCTGGTGACAGGTACTTGGGTACTCTGATCGGCTGGAGATTGATACTCGGGTACTCTGATGGCCTGCTGACAGGTACTCAAGTAATCTGATGGGCTACAAATAGATACTCGGGTACTCTGATGGGCTGTGACTGGTACTCGGGTGCTGACAGGTATTCAGATGGGCTGTGACAGGTACTCGGATGAACTGTGACAGGTACCCAGGTACTCAGATGGGCTGTGACTGGTACTCTTTACTGGGGGCCAATCAGTGTGGTTGGTGTGTACTGTAAGTGGTAATGATATGTTACCACAATCCCCTTCTCACACACGATTGGTGTGTGAGGAGGAGAACCCGGTAACATCTCGTTACTGCGGTTTGTTTACATTCTGTGACCAGCTGTGATTGGACACAGCCAGTCACGTGGTACAGAGCCAATTTAATTCCCGTCTAGGATGGGAGATCCCATCTGCAGATGTTATATGACTATAGCCCGGTATTGAAGTGGTTAAATTCTGGCCTGTTAGTGGGTACAGAGGACCGGAGTTAACAACCACTGCTGTAGGCCTTACTGAATGCCGTAACATGCACCAACGATCTCCAATGCTGGGCTGCTGGCCCAAAAACAGGTGGGGGGGGGGGGGGTGACACCATGTTTTATCACACCAGGTGACACCAACCCTAGTGATGCTACTGCTTGTGCGTGTTCCACACACACACTGCATGAGCTTTGGTCTGAAATGCCCAGCGGCACTGTAACAAACTCCCGCCTCCTGTGAGGTAGATTGAACACTGATCCAAAGCAGTGAAATTGAATCAGTGTGACCTGCATCATAGAAGCCGCAAGCTGGTCTAGGAGGCGGGTCTTTGTTACAGTGGCCGCCTGGGTGATTCAAATCCAAGCTTTGTGATAGGAGATCATTGCCGCTCTGTGTGATCCAGAGGCATTGGTAGGCTGCAATTAGTGGCCACTGACAGGCTACAATTGGTGGCCACTTATGAGCTGTGTTGTGGGAACTGGTAGGCTGCATTTGATATCATGTCTGCAGTCTCTGACCATCTTTTGTATCATCATGGCTGCAGTCTCTCACCGTCATCTGTTGTATGTCTGAGGGCTCTTTCTACCATACTCTAATAGAAGCCCTCTCCGTGTTCATCAGAGAGATTCCTCCCTCTAGGTCCCATTAGTGTACCCTCTTCCTGTAATTTGTTTATTGTTAAGAGATCATGGGAGGACCCCAGGGTAACAAAGACTCCTTAGGGGAGCATCTCTGTGTTTGAGTCTTTGCCATAGAAACATTTGTAACGGGGGAGGAGTTATTAAGATGACCATGTCCATGTGGGGGCGCCAGAAATATTTCTGCACCCAGACGTCGGTGCCCCTAGGATCGGCTCTGCCACTACTGAGCAAAATTCCACTGCTAAACTGTGCCATTGAAAAGTAATCTGCTGCTGCAATACTGTGCCTTACTGCAACATTGTACCATTAACATCTGCTCTATTGCAATTGTATGGGCACCGTGTTATTTGAATGATAGTATCTGTTCCACTAATTGCAATTACTTCTGTTATATAATTTCTTGCATGCTGAAGTATATTTAACTTTCTGGCCTGTGTGAGCAGGGCTGCTCACAACTTTCCCTTTTAGGCCGGGTTCACACTGGTACAACACAACTATTGTACAACTGTCATCCTACTGGGCCCTGCAATATCAGTCCTACTTCCATCTAGACATGTGCATTTCATTTCGAATCTAAATTCGGACGCATCCAAATTACAATGCTAACGAATTCAAAAAAGGACCCAAATTTGGGGCCACGCATCTCAAAACCCCAAATTTGGTATGCAAACATAGTACTACAACATCTCCAAATTTGGGCTTTGTAGCTCCAAGTGACCCCAAGTTATGTGGCCGCAAAATGTCAAGCACTTTACTGCAGCGGAGAATGACATTTTGCAACCCGACTTGGGGCCACGTATCTCGGGGTCACTTGGTGCTAGAAACCCCAAATTTGGTGATTTTGTAGTGATGTGTTAGCATACCAAATTTAGGGTTCCTAGCTACAAGTGGCCCCGAGATACTTTGCCCCAAAGTCAGGTTGCAAAATGTCATTCTCTTCTGCAGAAAAGTACTTGACATGAGGGGCTCCCACCATCCCTGGGTTTTTAACTTCATCGTAACAGAATATTAAACGAACATTTAGAATCTCCCACTCCCATTAAAATACACACACACCCCAACCTTCATTTAGCAGCAGAAAATCTGATTAGTCAACAGAACACCAGTCACGTTTCCATTGTAACAGAATTTGGATCTGAAATTCAGCAACAAAATTTGTATTTTGGATGCTTCTGAATTATCAGAAATTCCTATGAAGCAAACCGCACATAGGAAATATATTCTGACCGCTAACAGATCTTGCTGAACCAGGGTACAGATGACAAACACTAGTGTGTTAGGGAGAGATTTTGCAAAAACTGCACAAAAAGTTACACCATTAAATGTTGTAGTTTAAAAATGCAGCTGTGTTTCTTAAGTTTTAAAATTAAGCAGGACACAGGAAATGCAATTTCAAAGCATATTTATTAAACAGAATTAGGGTCCAAATGCAATGGTCACCACTTTCTCAGCCTGCCAAGGTATACAATTTTAAAGTTGTCCTTTGAAGTGAACCTTGGCATCAGTCATACAGGGCAAATGTAACTGGATGTCACAGAAAGTACTCTGAAGTAGATTGCACTCGCCACCCCTGATATCCTGGTACTAGGACATTTCCCATCCTGTCTTCCCACAGAGGGAGAAGGGGAAAAAAAAAAAAAAAAAAAGCCACATCACTTGCCCAGGTGGGCACAAAGTGAAAACAGGAATGTTCTACAGCCCTACAGGATTATCAATGGTATGGCAGCAGAGCATTGACCACAGGGGAAGGAATTACAATCTGCCCAAAACCTCTCCTGTGAAAGTCTTACATTGTCCAGTATGAGAACTAGTATAGGTCCACTGCTAATAGGAGTGACTGAAGACACATCAACTTTGGAAATCTAAACCTGAACTAAATTTCATGCATGTGGAAGGGGGTTATCAGTAGGTGGAGAAGGCTTGTCAAGAATTCTCATGTCACGGCAATGTAGCACAGGCTCTTTTCCCAATCCCATCTGGTAGACAAAGATGTAGACTTTTTGTTTTGGCTCCACAGTGAGTGTCATTGTCTCTGAAACTTCAGTGACCTCATTCCAATTCTCTTTCTCTGTGTTTGTACTAGAGCCGCCGTATTCAGTGCTAAGGGAAAACTGGGCCTTAGTGATCAAAGCACCCAATCCTCCTGTCTCGGCCGAGACAGTTGCTGTTACTTTCCAGTTGTGCTCCATACTGGATACCTTCTCCTTTTCATATCCAACCTTCTTGGAAACCTGATTCTTCCATTGAAGGGGGGTCTGGGAGTCATTGTCAATGGTCTTGATGCACACCCACTCACCATAGGATGGGCCCTTGGCAATAGCCAAGCCTCCAGGCAGAAAGCCGTAGATGCTGGGATGGAAGGAGTAGGTATCAACGCCCTCGTTTTTGTTGAAGTTGGTACATCTTGTGTACTTAATCCCTCCCCATTGGTCCTCAGGATTCACAAAATAGTAGTAATTTCTCACACCAAAATAATAAAGGCCATTTCTGCATTCCGGGTGTAGCGTGAATTCTTCACCCGCTTCATATTTGTTCATGTTCCTTGTTCGGCGATAGACCCCTCGGTCCTGAAAAATGATATAGAAGTATCCAAAAGCCGAACAATAATGACTGCCCCCTTGACAGTTAGGGTGTAGGGAATAAACAACTGCACTGTCATCTGTGTTCATGTTTGTAACTCGACGGTAGTGGTCTGACTTGATAATGTAGAAGTGGTCATCCTCATAAGCCACATAATGATCTCCATTCCTGCAGGATGGGTGCAAGCTGAAGACATCCAGCCCTTCTCCATGATTAAAGTTTGATGATCTCATGTAACAATTAAGGTCTGGCCTGACAATATAGTAATACTGGTCCACGCCACAAAAATCTGCTTTACTTTTGCTCTTTGGGACAATCATAGCTGAGATGCTGAAAAGGAAGAGAAACAAAAATACAATTAAGATATGCATCCATTAACCAGTCAAGCCATTTTAGATTTTACAGATGCAGTACAAGAAACATTACAGTATGTTAGGCTGCTGCCATGAGTAAGTATATTACCCATTACATAGGTCTGAACAAGGAACATATAGCTATCACAGCACTGGGCAGCAGAAATCTTCCAGCACCAACTTCATTTGTAGTTCTAAGAGGGGGAAGGTAATGCCAACCTGAACGTCACCTGCCCCCCACATTTTCTGGTGTTAGTATGGTCTTCAGGAGAGTCCATATTTTTTTCCCCAGATCTCTAGTGATCTTTTCCAGCACGTCATCATTTACATTTCCATGAAAGGAATGTTAAACCCAGTTTGTGCATTGATGGAACATGCAATATGGGCAGGTACAGGTGTGTTTAATATGTGTACCCTTTAAAAAGTTTAAAGCCACAACTGTAAAAATAAAGTAACTTTGATCCCGTCTTCTCTTATCCTCCCCTTCTTAAGCAGCACCCAGTCTGATTGTGCAGAGTGCCCCCTCCCAGCTCTGTACTTTCTCAGTTGTGTGTATTGCTAGAGTTTCTCTTGGGAGGGTGCATGAGATCAGCACAGGGCCAATCAGCACTGTCCAGAGGGTCAGGGGTACGGCAGCCCCAGAACAGTCAGGAGAATGAAAATAACTACCTGCTTTAACCAAAATACCGATACCTTGTTTCCCCAAAAATAAGACAGTAGTGCTTATTTTTGGGTAGGTCTTACCATGTAATATGCCGTCTTCTTTCCCCCTCCCTGTCAGGAGTTCCCAGTGTGAACCAAATTAAAATGCTTGTAAAATCCTATAATATGCTCTATTACAGCATAGCACCCACCTGGCCATGATTTTGAGGGACTCTCTCTGATTTGGAGCAAAGTCCCTCATTTCAGTCTGATCTATATAGTTGTATATAAAAAGGCACTTTTTTTGAAAGATAAAGTGTTTTGCAGTGCTAAACCTTTCATCCATTTTATAAATTGCTGCATTTGTAAATTCCAAGAGCCAATATAAAAGGATTTATCCTTTAAGGTTTAACCAAACTTGTGTTTTTTCTAGAATTCTTTAAGGGGGTGTGGCCTATGCCTGCATAGGTTTGCAGATAGGTGTCCCTCAATTCCATCTCAAAAGGTTGAGTTGTATGTTAAAATAATGTATTACAGAAACACACACTACAGTAATAGAGCGGATTATAGGATTTTACAACCATTTTAAACTAGGGATCATTCTCAGGAACACACAGTAAAAGTCACAAGACTGCTATATACACTGTTAATGAGAAAATGAATTTAGCCATTGAGATTTACTAAAGAATTGCATTTCCATGTACTGTGGGAGATCAGATATAGTGAATGCAGGGTCCTGGGTTTAGGAATACATTAAGACTCACACACTTACTAAAAGGGTTAAAAATCTCACCATAACCGACCTCTCAAAATGCATGTGGCTTGGCTGTCATACTGATTAAATCCCTTCTGTACTCTGAGGGCCTCATCTAGAAGAAGTATACAAATCAGAAGATCTGACTTATTGACTTTCCAGATCTGCAGGCTGTTCTCAGTCAGCGGTATTAGGAGAAACTCATCATTGACAACCTACATTTTACCCAGGGTAGGTGTCTTTTGTTATTGCTCAATTATGTAATCAGAAGTCACTTTGCTCAAGTCAGACCAGTACATGCTGATTGGTTGCTACAGGCATTAGGTGGGGGGGGATTGTAGCAATACTCTGCTCTCCCAACTCTCCAATGGGCTCATCCTAGCCTACCACAATATGTGACCCATCAATACTGTATGCTGGGTGGCCTCAAAAGTCAATCATAGCCATGTGTGGTCAGTGAAGGGTGGGCCCAAAAATGGACATCCTAGTGAAAAGTAGCAATGTGTAGGTTAGGTTGTCCCAAGATCTCTGGAAAGTAATATCGTTTCAGACACTTGAAATGTTGGACGACAAGCAAACGGAGGAGAAAAATAAAAATATGTCCCAACCCCTACTATACAAGAGTGCACATCCATATAAAATAAATCATTCATACCCAACACCTATAATTTACATTCTTCAGTATTAGAAATTACACTAGAAAAGGCCAATTCCATATACTTACAATGCAAAGCCTCTGTGCAGAGCTGAAAAAGATCTGTGGTGCTCAGTACATGTGAGCCCAACAATCTGAGCTCCTTCTTATATATGTAGATCACCCAACACACTGATCTCTGATTGGCTGGGTTCACCTTCATTATAATCACCTGATACAATCTCAGGGGGACTTTTGTTAAAGAAAATTAGCCACACATTTGCAATTCGGACTGCTTCTTATTTAGCAAAGTATATGTGAGATTTTATTTTGTGTGTTTCAAACCCCTTGAATCCTGGGCAGCCAAAGTAGAACTAAAATATTTTTTTTCATTTTTGGAGGGAGAGAGGCTGACCATACATTATACAATTTTCTTATTCAATTTCCTTTAGATTTACCTTCAACTATGTTGTGCAAGAGCCTGCCTGATTGCATACACATTGAAAGTTTAGTTTTACTTCATATTATGTGGTTTTGGTAAATCTAAGGCCCCTTTCACACGGGCGCTCTGATCAGGTCTGCCTTTCAGTTGGACCTGATTGGACGCTCCATGCACCTCTATGGAGCGGCAGATGTCAGCGGTGATCCTGCCCCTGAAATCCAGGTGGATGGTGACCCTATCTTCCATCCGTCTGAAGGATCGGATGCAAAACGGACAGGCGGTCTGTTTCCATCCAATCTCCCCATAGAGGAGAGCAGGGCTCTGACAGGTCTTTCTCTGCACAGTGAATGGAGACAGACCTGTCATCTGCCTGCTCAGCAGGGATCAACGGATCGATCTCCCACTGAGCAAAGTGGAGTCCATTGGTATACAAGAGAATTGAATAATGATTGGCCAGCTTTAGTCCCGGTTCACACAGGAGCGACTTGTCAGGCGACTTAGCTGCCTGACAAGTTGCGCTCCATTCTGTACTATGGAACCGTTCTAATAGGAGCGACTCAAGTCGCTCCGACTTAGAAAAAGGTTCCTGTACTATTTTTGGGGGCGACTACAGACGACTTGCATTGACTTCTATACAGAAGTCGTTTTGCAAGTCGCTGCTGAAGTCGTGTGCAGGTCGCATCGCCCCTGTGTGAACCAGCACTTAGGGAAGGTTATAACACTCGTCAGTATTTTTATTTTTTTGCCATCTGAGCCCCATTGGGGAGATTTCCCTTCACTTCCTGTCTCACAGTCAAAACAGGAAGTAAGAGGAAATCCATTCAAAATGAAAGAATCCGCAGCAGAACTATTGTCCCTATTGGAAGATTTCTCCTCTATTCTTGTTTTGGGGACAACCCAAAGTAGTGATTTTTCATTTTTAGTGATAACGGTAAACATGTCAAATAAAGAGAGTGTTTCCTCATTAAGGAGATGCAGACAGCAATAAAACCTGACAGATGTTCCAATCCCTCTTTACACTATCCAAAATAAAAAAAGTTTGCTTTTAGTTATTCTTTACCTCCACATTTTGCTAAATATGTAACCTGCTCTTATTCGCTCTTGCTTTTTGCTTTGGTCTCTAAGGAGCAATTTTCGTTTGGACCGCTCTTTAGGCTGGGATCACACTAGAACACGCAGTGGCTCAGCGCAGGAGTCCGGTGCGTCTTCATTCACAGTTTCAGGTCCGATTTCAACCTGAATTTTTGGCTTAATTTGGACCTGAAACAGACCAAAAGAAACACAGGTAGAGTTGCCACCTCATCCCTTTAAACCTGAACACATATGAATTACACAGGTTCTGAGGCTAACTGAATGCAGATACGGCTCCATGTGAGTTTAATTACCACCTTAATTAGCCACAGAACCTGTGTAATTAATATGTGTTTGGTTTTAAAGGGATGAGGTGGCAACCTTACGCACAGGTCTCCTGTGCAAATCACACCGGACCCGCTCCATAGAGAACCGGCTCCATAGAGAACCGGTCACAATCTCCTGCTATGCGAATTGGATGCGCAGAAAGCCACATCAAATTTGCACAGGTGTGAACCCAGCCTTAGAGAGCATTTGACAGGCAGTGAGGAGGCAATGTATCGTCTCCTCACCAGCTGCTTTAACCCTTTCACTTGTAGAGACGCTTTTGCATTTTTTTTGCACATGTTTAAAAAATAATTTTAGGCCTGAAGATTAAACAAAACTCACAAATATTACATCATTTCTGAAAGCAGACAACCTAGAGAATAAAATAGTGGTAGTTGCAATTTTTAATGTCACAAACGTGAATTTTAGAGCAGACAAATGCAATAAATTTCCCAATTCTTAGTAAAATATGCGCCGGGTAAATAGATACCCAACATGCCAAACCTTACATTTTTGTGCACCCGTGAAATGACATAAAACTTCAGTACATTATATCTTCTATAGGCAAAGCTTCAAAAGGTATCAGTTTAGTGTTACAGAGGAGGTCTTGTTAAAATTATTACTCTCATTCCAGCGTGCGCGGCAATATGTAACATGTGTATCGCAAGCAACATTTTCATGCGTAGGCGCCCTGACACATGCGTTTACGTTCATGCGTGTGTATATGTGGGGGTGGGGGGCCTCCAATTTTTTGGGGGGAGTTTATGTGCTTGGGTGTAACTTTAGTTTTTTGGAAAAAAAAGTTTTTTATTCATCACATAGGGGGACAAACAGTCCCACTACGTGATGATTTTAGGTGACGGGTTCTCTTTATTGAGATATGCAGAGTCTAAAAGACCACCAATGTCTCCCCTGTATTCCACTGAATGTTTTACAATGCTAATCGCATTGTAAGACATCCTTTCCCGGGAAAGCGAGCCGGAAAAACCGAGAGCTCGTCGCTTTCTGGGTCACAACAAGCAGTGAAGGAGAGCGGACGTGTGTGCGCTCTTCTCCTTCCCCTCTACCTGCCTGCACCAGCCGCGGAGATCCCGGGCCCCCCGATGGGCAAGCAGATCCTGGTAAGAATGGCATGGTACGGCGGTGGGGGCAGGACGCCGGTACCAGGGTGTGTGTGAGCGATCGGGCGGCAGCGGAGCTGCAGAATTCTCTCACCTGACAGGCAGGTGGCTACAGCCAGAGAGTGGGCGGTTCAGTCTTAGGACTGGGAGGGGAGGAGCAGAGTTAATGTGCGGAGGCGGCTCCTCCCCTCCTCAGTCTGCTGATCGGGAGCAAGCTTGGTGGCAGCATGGCGGCGGTGGAGGAACTTTTTGCACAACTAAAAGCGGAAGCGGCATCCAGGGGCCCTGGATGGCTCGAGGCTTGTTTAGCAGCGGCACTGGGTGAGTCCACATCAACGGCCGAGCAGTCCGGGCGGGTGATGGCACGAGCGGCCGCCGGATCGCTTCTCACCGGACCCCCCTCTCTCCCCCCTCCCCGGGAATAGTGGCACTCGTGGCCGGGCTCACAGACCCCCTTCAGGCCTGCCCGCGAAGCGAGCGGGGGGGGCTTCTTCAAACTGCCTTCTGGATCGGGCAGGGCGGTGGGGGGCTTGCCAGGCCGGGACTGTGACTGTGAGGGCTGGGGGACCACAGACTGTGCGGGAGGCCCCTGCTCCAGGCATTGCGGCGGCGGGGGCGGGGCTTACATCTGAGGCACCCAAGGGGATGGCTGCTGGGCTCCAGGGACGTGCGGCAGGTGGCCCCTCTGGGATGGATGGACGGCAGGGGCCCCCTTACGGTGGTCGCCGGGCTGAGGCTGATGGAGGGGGAGTGGTGGCATTGGGCAGTGGCCTGGAGCGGCACTGTGCCAGGGGGCGGGCGGGCCCCGGCAAGTCATTGCGGAAGTCATCGAGCGGATCTGGTGCGCTGCAGAGGAATCGGTCGGTCCGTGGATCCCCGGCATCCAGTGACGCATCCGCTGGAGGGCAGTCGGCAAGTGAGGCGGAATTGGTTGAAGATCGCTCGGAGGGGGAGCTGTAGCAATCGGAGGACGAGGGGCAGCAGGCGCTGCCGGCGGTGGTGGACTCGGGACCTTCGGCTGGTGGGACTCCTTCCAGGCATCGCGGTGAGTCCACAATTACTTTGTCTGCTTTACATGGTACTGTTGGGGGAGGTGTGGGGGTGGGGCAGCGCGCAAGGGGCGGCCAAGTGGGGCGCCTGCCACTTTGGTGGTGGGGGTGGCTGAACAGGGGATGGATAAGCCTTCCGCGGGGGGGGGGAGACCACTGTGCCCACGAAGAAACAGGATTTAGTTCGTTTAGCGGACACGGCGAAGTGCGATGTTTATGTCTGCTTCGAGGGGCCCCTGGGGGCCCATCTGAAGCCGGAAGTTAGGGAGAAGCTATGGAAAGGTGAATACGTGGAGATTTTCGCCCTCCTACCGTTGGAGAAGTTTAATCTCGATAGGGTGAGGCCGGAGGACCACAAGAAAGAGGACGAGGAGAAGAGGCGTTACAGGCTCATTCCTCGGACATTTACGAATTGGTTGCAGGCATTTGCCATTTTGGCTAGCGTGATAGGGGAACGGAACCTGGAACACTGCTCGGCGCTGTTTTGCTACCTTGACGCCGTGGGAGAGGCCTACAGAGTCTACGGGGGAAGGTCATGGTTGGGTTATGACGAGCAATTTTGTCAGCGGAGGGCCATTCGCCCGTCCTTGAGATGGGATCATAAGGACATCAGCTTGTGGATGCGCCTTATGACCTCGGCGAGGTCACCTAGCCAGTTTTTTCACGGGGGGGGCGGTGAGTCCACTAACCCCGGACAATTGGCCACAAGAAAAAAAGGGGTGTGCTGGCAGTTCAATGAGGGCTCCTGCAAGTTCGGAGGGTCATGCAAGTACAAGCATGAGTGCTCGGGATGTGGTGGGGGGGGGCACCCCTTGTCCCGCTGCTTTAAGCAGGGTAAAGGCAAGCCCAGTGATGCTGCTGGAAAGGGGGACCACGCCGGTGAAAGTGGCAAAGATGCTGCCTTTCCTCGCTAGGTACCCCTTTCAGGAAGCCGCACAGTTGCTGGCCTGGGGTTTTGAAGAGGGTTTTAGGATTCCGGCGCAGCTGGGTGAAGCGCCCCCCATGGCACGCATTTTGAGGTCGGCATTGCAACACGCCGGGGTGGTATCGGACAAGTTAAAAAAGGAGGTGTCTTTGGGGCGCATGGGGGCCCCCCTTTTCTGTTGCGCCCATTCCGGATTTGGTGGTGTCGCCTATGGGTGTGGTGCCCAAAAATGAGCCCAACAAATTCAGGCTCATTAATCACTTGTATCCGAAAAGGGGGATCTGTGAACGACGCCATTGATCCAGCAGTTTGCGCTGTGTCGTATACGTTGTTCGATGCTGCTGTTTTCTGGGTAAAGAAGTATGGGAAAGGGGCTCTGATGGCGAAGACTGATATTAATTTGGCTTTTCGCCTGCTTCCCATGCATTGTGAAAGCTTCCGGCTGTTGGGTTGTCAGTGGCAGGATGAATTCTATGTCGATCTTTGTTTGCCTATGGGCTGTTCCATCTCTTGTGTGCTGTTCGAACAATTTAGTTCTTTCCTGGAGTGGGTTGTGCGGGACGTCGCGGGACTGAATTCGGTAATACATTACCTCGACGACTTCCTCTGCATGGGCCCGCCTGCTTCGGAGGTTTGCGCAGTACTGTTGGCTACGTTGGAACATGTTGCCGAGAAGTTCGGAGTTCCCCTGGTGCCGGACAAAACAGAGGGTCCTCGTACGGTGTTGATCTTCTTGGGCATTATTTTGGACTCAGAGAGGATGGAATGTAGGCTGCCGGAGGACAAGTTGAGGGCGCTTCAGGCGGAGATTCGTGGGATGTTGGGGTTGCGCAAGGTTCAGCTTCGACCATTGTAATCGCTGTTGGGTAAGTTGAATTTTGCATGTCGCATCCTGCCGATGGGGAGGGTGTTTTCCCGACAGCTGTCGGCCAGTGCCGCGGGGGCCACCTCGCCCGAGCACTATGTGAGTCTGTTGAAGGCACATAGAGAGGATTTGGCGACATGGCACACGTTCCTGGCTAACTTCAACGGCAGGGCGCTGTGGATGTCGGGCCCAGTTAGTAATTTTGACCTGGAGCTGTACACGGATGCAGCGGGGGCGTCTGGCTTTGCTGCTTTTTTCCAAGGGCGCTGGAGTGCGGGGCCATGGCCTGAGTCGTGGAAGGCGGCAGGCCTGCTTAAAAAAATGCTACTTCTGGAGCTGTTTCCAGTGGTGCTGGCGGTGGAACTGTGGGGCGAAGCGTTTCGGAATCTGAAAGTTCGCTTTCACAGGGATAACTTGGGGGTGGTGCAGGTGATCAACAAGGTATCGGCGGCATCTCCGCCAGTGGTCAAGTTGCTCAGGCACCTTGTGTTGCGATGTTTACAGTTAAACGTGTTTATCTATGCTATACATCTTCCGGGGGTGGAGAACGTTATCGCTGATGCTTTGTCTCGCTTCCAGTGGGACAAGTTTCGGGAGTTGGCACCAGGGGCGGAGGAACGCGGGGTTCCTTGTCCGGAATGGCTGTGGAGGATTTCTTTGGAATAGTAGCCGGCTGGATCAGACGGTCGGTGAGCGAGGCTACGTGGTCAGCATATAGCAAAGTGTGGGCAGAGTGGGCCGACCTCGTACAGAAGGTTTTGGTGGGGCAGGAGGAGCAGGACTTGCATTTGCTGGTGATTTATTTTGTTTCCAGTAATTTTGAGTTAGGAGTGTCTGTGGCCGGGCTTAATCGAAAGTTGGCTGGGCTGGCGTTTTGGTTCAAGTTGAGGGTTTTACCAGACGGGGATCTGTTCTTCACCCTACGAGGTGGCCTTGTTCAGGGCAGCGTTTGCGTTGGCATTTTTCGGGGCGTTGAGGGTTGGCGAATTGGTGAGCCCGTTGCGGACGCGACAGGGGGGTCTGGGGATGTCTGAAGTGGTGTGTGAGGGGGACTGGCTATCCATTGTGGTGAGCCGGTCAAAAAACTGATCAGCGGGGCAGGGGACAATCAGTGCAGGTGTTTGCGCTGCCCGGATCTCCCTTGTGCCCTATTGCATTAGTGCGCAACTTCCTGAGCGTGCGCCCGACAGTGGGTGGCTCTTTTTTGGTGCATCAGGATGGACGATCCCTCTCGAAGTTTCAATTTACGGCTGTTTTTAAGAGGTGCTTAGTAGCATTGGGTTTGGGGATCAAAGATTTTCCTCGCATTCCTTCCGCATAGGGGCGGCGACGGAGGCAGTCAGGTGGGGATTGGACGAGGCGGCGGTGAAGCGGATCGGGAGGTGGGAACCCAAGCGTTTTCTGACGTACGTTCGCCCGCATTTATTGTTTGTGTAACTTCGTCAGGGTATTACGGGTACTTCTGATGTACTGTTTAGTTATTGATGTTTGGGTTGTGTTTTCTTCTCTTCCTTTTTCACAGGGATTGGTGTGGATAGTTGGCCACTCGTATGTTTGTTGGGGGGCCAGAAGGGGTGATGCTCGCCCGGACGGCCGTCAACTCATTTTTTCCCGTCAGGATACAGTTATCCGGTGGTTAGGTGTGCCGGGCATGCTGTGGGGTCGGGCGGTGGCCGATGTACATAGGTTCGCATGCTTAGACGGCCCCCCGGATGTGCTGGTTTTGCACATGGGGGGCAGCGATTTGGGTGTGAAGACCATGTTGGATTTGGTAAAGGAAATAAAACTTGATTTTTGGCAGCTCCGCTTTGTTTTTCCACACATGATCATTGTGTGGTCAGACATGGTGGGTAGGACGTCCTGGAGGTTCACGAGGTCGGTGGACAAAATTAACAGGGCCAGGAAGAAAATGAATAAGGAGGTCAGCGGCTTTGTGGTCAGGAATGGGGGGTTGGCGGTAAGGCACTTAGAATTGGAGGTGGATACGTGGCGCTATCTCAAAAGGGATGGGGTGCACCTTAATGATGTGGGGACGGATTTATGGTCCCTGGGTATTCAGGATGGAGTTCAGAGAGCGTTGAGGGTGTGGCAGGGCGCGCAAGGGTAAGGCTTTGCCCTTGCGTACTGTGGCATGGTGTTGGTCTGTGCGGATGAAATATTTACCCCAGTGATGGAAGAGTGCGGGACCTATCGGTGGTATAGTACCCGTCGGTGGTGATACAGCTAACAGTGGTTTTAGCTGAAGTTGGTATCAGGTGCACTGCGATCAGGAGGAAGTGCCTTAATACCTGAGTTTAGATTTGTTAATTATGTTATTTATGTTATTTATGCTAATTATTTTGAATAATTTTATAATAAAGATAATTGGCTGCTACGGCCATGTTTTACTCCAGATTGGCGTAGTCTCAGTTTCTGGGGTATTTAAGCATAAGGGGGAGTAGCAGTGGTAAAGGTTAAAATGGAAACAAGTCACAGTATGTCACTAGTCATGACCTTTCCTTTTCAATCTGCAGCTCTGTAATTGTATGTAGAATGCAATGTAATATGGCCACCTGGAGGAGTTCTGTACACAGAATGTATACGGAACACCCCTCAGATATGTCATTTCCTGCTTGTGTGATTGGCTCACTGATTTTTACAAAATTCACAACTAATATCCACTTCAGCCCCAGACGATTTTACCCCCTTCCTGACCAGGGCACTTTTTACAATTTGGCTCTGCGTCGCTTTAATTGACAATTGCGCGGTAGTTCCATAATGTACTCAAATAAAATTTGCATCCTTTTTTTCCCCACAAATAGAGATTTCTTTTGGTGGTATTTGATCACCTCTGCAGTTCTTATTTTTTGCGCTATAAACAAAAATAGATCATCAATTTTGAAAAAAAACAATATTTTTTACTTTTTGCTATAATAAATATCACCTTTTTTTTTTTTAAAGACTAATTTCTTCATCAGTTTAGGCCAATTTATATTCTTCTACATAGTTTTGGTAAAAAAATGGAAATAAGCGTATATTGGTTGGTTTGTGCAAAAGTTATAGTGTCGACAAACGATTAGAAAGATGTATGGCATTTTTATGTCATTTTTATTATTATTTTTTATTTTACTAGGTATGGTGGTGAGCTGCTATTTTTAGCACTACTGCGACATTGCGATAAACAGATCGGAGACTTTTGACACTTTTTTTGGGACAGTTGGCATTTATACAGTGATCAGTGCTATACAACTGTACTGATTACTGTCTAAATGTCACTGGCAGGGAGGGGGTTAACACTAGGGAGTGATCAAGGGGTTAATTGTGTGTTCCCTCAGTGTGTTCTAACTGTATGGGGATGGGATTGACTAGGAGAGGAGATATATCATTTTTCCTACTTAGTAGGAACAAACAATATGTCTCCTCTTCCCTGATAGCACAGGGATTTGTGTGTTTACACAAATCACCAGAGGGCATCGTGCAGCTCGCCCACGCCCTCTGGTGGCTGAAAAAGGGAGGGATGTACCCGTACAGGATTTTGCCCAGGGGAGCCATTTAGCCACAGTATATCTGCATGAGCCGATCAGGAACCGGATATACAAGCTTGAATTCAGGCATCCCCTGCAACAAAAATGTCATTTTTAGTGAGATACTCCCAATAGGAAATCATATCTAAAGGGATGCCGGTCCTGCAATTTCCCTCCTTAGAGCTTTGCAGGTGCAGCAGCTGGTTAATAATTAAGAAGCCACTCACATTAGGCCGCGTACACACGCGCGGACTGTTTGCCCAACCTTGTTCGTCAAACAGTTTCGGCAAACAGTCCGCTCAAAATTTGCATGAGCGGACTTGCCCACACACGAGCGGACTGTTTCAGCGAACTGTTTGCCAAACAGTTCGCTCAACTTTTGAAATGAACGGACTCGCCCACGTAAGGAGGAGGCAAATCCGCCCATTTCGAGTGCGTGTACAGGTAGGCGGGGCCCGCGAAGGAGACGTCGCGGGCTCCGCCGCCTGGAATGGGCTTAAAGGGGAACCCCAACGCCAAAAAAAAACGGCGTGGGGGTTCCCCCAAAGTCCACACCAGACCCTTGTCCGAGCACGCTACCCGGCCGGCCAGGAAAGGGGGGCGAGCGAGCGCGCCCCCCCTCCTGAGCCGTACCAGGCCGCGTGCCCTCAACATGGGGGGGTGCCTTGGGGAAGGGGGGGGCCGCGCGGCCCCCCCCCACCCCAAAGCACCTTGTCCCCATGTTGATGAGGACAAGGGCCTCTTCCCGACAACCCTGGCCGTTGGTTGTCGGGGTCTGCGGGCGGGGGGCTTATCGGAATCCGGGAGCCCCCTTTAAGAAGGGGGCCCCCGGATACCGGCCCCCCACCCTATGTGAATGAGTATGGGGTACAATGTACCCCTACCCATTCACCTGTGAAATAAAGTACAAACAAAAACACAACACAGGGAAAAAATATTTTATTGCACAGCTCCGGGGGTCTTCCGTCTTCGGGGGTCTTCTCGCCGGACTCCTCCGCTATCTGTGTGTAGCTCTTTTACTAGCGGAGGAGTCCGGCTTTCTTCCTCCCCGCCGCCGGCCTCTTCTCCCGACTTCGGGGGTCTTGTCCCCCTCTTCGGTTCTTCTGCCGGGCCACCGCGCCTTCTTGTAGCTCTTTTGCAGGCGGTGGCCCGGTCTTCTGTCGCCGCTGCCTTCCGTTCTTCTGTCGCCGCCTTCGGTTCTTCTGCCAGGCCACCGCGCCTTCTTGTAGCTCTTTTACAGGCGGTGGCCCGGTCTTCTGTCGCCGCTGTCGTCGCCGCCGCCTTCCGTTCTTGTTCTTCTTCTTGTTGTTCTTCTTCTTCTCCTGGAGATATTGACTCGACGAGCTCTCCGGCCGGAATGCCAGGGACACGCTCCGCTGCCACTTATATAGTGACAATGGGGCGGTGTCACATGGTATATGTCACATGGGTTGGTCACATGGTGACCCCGCCCCCTTACGATGTCATAGTCCCCATGTGACATCAACCCATGTGACCAACCCATGTGACATATACCATGTGACACCGCCCCATTGTCACTATATAAGTGACCGCACAGCGCGGCTCTGGCATTCCGGCCGGAGAGCTCGTCGAGTCAACATCTCCAGGAGAAGAAGAAGAAGAACAAGAAGAAGAACAAGAACGGAAGGCGGCGGCGACGGCGACGACAGCGGCGACGACAGCGGCGACAGAAGACCGGGCCACCGCCTGTAAAAGAGCTATAAGAAGGCGCGGTGGCCCGGCAGAAGAACCGAAGGCGGCGACAGAAGAACGGAAGGCAGCGGCGACAGAAGACCGGGCCACCGCCTGCAAAAGAGCTACAAGAAGGCGCGGTGGCCCGGCAGAAGAACCGAAGAGGGGGACAAGACCCCCGAAGTCGGGAGAAGAGGCCGGCGGCGGGGAGGAAGAAAGCCGGACTCCTCCGCTAGTAAAAGAGCTACACACAGATAGCGGAGGAGTCTGGCGAGAAGACCCCCGAAGACGGAAGACCCCCGGAGCTGTGCAATAAAATATTTTTTCCCTGTGTTGTGTTTTTTTTTGTACTTTATTTCACAGGTGAATGGGTAGGGGTACATTGTACCCCATACTCATTCACATAGGGTGGGGGGCCGGTATCCGGGGGCCCCCTTCTTAAAGGGGGCTCCCGGATTCCGATAAGCCCCCCGCCCGCAGACCCCGACAACCAACGGCCAGGGTTGTCGGGAAGAGGCCCTTGTCCTCATCAACATGGGGACAAGGTGCTTTGGGGTGGGGGGGGCCGCGCGGCCCCCCCCTTCCCCAAGGCACCCCCCCATGTTGAGGGCACGCAGCCTGGTACGGCTCAGGAGGGGGGGCGCACTCGCTCGCCCCCCTTTCCTGGCCGGCCGGGTAGCGTGCTCGGACAAGGGTCTGGTGTGGACTTTGGGGGAACCCCCACGCCGATTTTTTTTGGCGTTGGGGTTCCCCTTTAAGCCCATTCCAGGCGGCGGAGCCCGCGACGTCTCCCTCGCGGGCCCCGCCTACCTGTACACGCGCTCGAAATGGGCGGACTTTCCGAGCGGGAACAGTTTGCTCATTTCGAAAGTAGCCTACACACGGGCGGACTGTTCGCTCAAACACAGTTTCAGCGGACAGTTTTTCGGAATTTCCGAAAGACTTTGTCCGTCCAACTGTCCGCTGAAACTGTCCGCTGAAAGCCCACACACGGGCGGACTGTCCGCCCAAACACTGTTCAGCGGACAAGGTTGGGCGAACAGTCCGCCCGTGTGTACGCGGCCTTAGACTCACCTCTGCAAATGGATACAGACAAACACACAGGGATTTCTTCAGAATAACAAAAGAGAGGAATCTGCAAGAAAGTTTGTCAACATTCTTGTAATGTACATAGATCATCCGGGGGGGAATGTTTTTTTCTGAACAAAAGTGGAATAATTCTTTAACTACTTGAACTGTGCACTGCATGTGGTTGTGGGGAGTTTACAGAGCAGCCCCATTCATTTACATTTGCCATGCTATGCCCACCAAAATCATCAGGGGGTATAGTCCCTGGCCATGAAGTAAAGCCTCATGACCATGGCATGTTTACCCCCCCCCCCCTGGCCACAGCATCTACAACTAAATTGGGAATGGTTGAGGGGCGGTAAAGACGTGGCTCACTACCTCTGGATTGCTAGTGTGGATGAGCCCCAAAAGGTGAAGGTAGCCCGTAGGGGCTCATTCACACATGAATGGCCTACATTATTTTCAATGTGCCCCATTTACATTGCAACGCAGCTGAGAAGTGTGATGAGCTGCAGTAAAATCCAGACATGTAGCATCGTACCGCAGCTCACCAGAAAGCGCTCCATGTCCTGCACTAGATGTGAGGACACTAAGGAATAGTCTGCTGCCAGAGTGTAGGGGAGTTCCGTTTGCCGTAGGAGTGGGGGGATCAGACAAGTAAAAGCGTTTTTCCCTTCTAATGTTATCAACCAGTTAACCATTGCAGTGTGATTGCACACCGTTTGCAATGAAGGACTTTTAGTTTTCCCGGAGTTGTGCTTTAAAGCTGAAGTTTGAATTTGGTTTCTATTGTATAGTTATACAGATCCAGCTTGGCGCAGTATATGTATAATCTCATACCTGAATGATTGCTGTAGAAGCTGACAATCACTTGACCAGTGTAGTTCAGAGGTACCCAACTTGCCTCTTACTGCTATACCCCTTGTACTCCACCATCCCCATTTCTTACCCTTCTAAAATGATGAGACCACACCTTAATTTTGGAGTATAAATGGCCATAGCAGCCTATTTATTATTCACACCATATAAATAACTCCAATATCAAATATATACCAAAATATCACCTCCGTAACAACTTGTTCAACTCCAGTCTGTTGGTCTTTGACGGCACCCCGGAACTCCAACACATATTCCACCAATACACTGCGGGACCTTTTTCCACACGATAGGCCTCCAGCGGATAATCAGCTCGGAGACAACCCCCTTCCCGCAGTGCAACCATTACAGTATTCCAGCTAACCTTTCGCTGGAATACACCGGAGGGGCACATACTACCGATGAGCCCCCCACCCCTTTCCATCACATATGTTTACTGCCACCGTCAAAGACCAACAAAACACCGCCACAGCCCGCAAGGATGACACCTTACCCTTAAGGGCTCCCCCACACCCCCGGGGCCCGCTGGATCCCATCTTTGAGTCCCAGAGCCCAGAAAACTATCCCCACTACCTAGAGGTGTATTCTAACACCCTCAATTACAGGCCCACATTAGTTTCCACCTCTACTTTCCTGATCACCAGGCCCCCCATTCTGAGCCACAACCTCCCCACCACCTGAGTGTTAGACAACAGTACGAAGTCGTAAAATATCTGACTTAACGTCCGAGATCAGCTCCCTGTTCATTCGAACCCAAAAGCATTACCCCTTGCATGCATAACCCAAATGGCCGGCGGTTTATCCCGCCGCGCCTAACGTTCCACTTCCCATATCACCTTGCTGCACCTCAACCCCCATACACCTAGCCAGTGAACACATGCCTCCCTCCTCTAACTACCCAACTGTCTGCCAACCGATCTCGCATCTGCTCTCCTGGCCCCCCCAACAAACATACAGATAACAAAGAAAATCCAGACAAGGCGTATAAGTCCTCCATCTGGACAAAAAAAAAAAAAACGGCAAACAAAGGCAGCACCAACTTTAAAGTAAACCAATGTAACCCCATACCACAAACAACACAGCTCATATGTACAGACTACTCCCCCACTCGTGTGTTTTTATTTTTTATTTATTTTTTATTATTATTATTTATTCCACCACCACATGAAGGCATAGGTAAGTGCGTAATCGCTTTGCTTCCCACCTACCATTCCTCCTTACCGCCGCCTCATCCAACCCATATCTGGCAGCTTCTAAAGCTGCCCCGATGTGGAAGGAGTGTGAAGCGTATTCTGCACCATCCAACCTTGCGTCCCAGTGGCATTTTCAGAACACCCACCCAAACTGGAACCTCGACCAATACTTCCCAGCCTTGTGCCACATGAACTGCCCCCCATGCCATCTGTTCCAAACCCTAGAAACTCCCTAACCGTTGTATCCCTTTTTTTTTTTTATTATTATTTTATGATTTATTTATTTTATTTTTATTTATTTTTTATTACTCTGAATCCTGGTAACACAAACAGCAGCACCACCACCCCTCTAACCCTTTGATCATTTTTTTTTTTTTTTTTTATTTATTTATTGTCCAACCCAAACTCCTTTTTTCAATCCACCCTGCACAGCAGGTTAAACAAAAGCCAAAAACCCACCAGTTTCCGCTCGATGGCAGATACCAACCCCGTTTACCAAGTTCCTGGAACCACAGTACCACCAACAACCTTACCCCCCACACAGCCATGTTCGACCTCAGACTCCTGCACCGAACAACCCACCCTTCTTTTCATACCTTTACATAAGCCGCCCATGTGGACTCACTGGCTGACTGCCCTGTTACCTCCCGTGGTGACTCCAATGCCATCTCCCCTATCCAGCCTGAGTAGGGAACTCCTCCCCCTCTGTGTCCGGCTAACTCTCTGAACCTATCCCACCGAAAATAGATGCACGAGTAAGCCCCCCGTGTTTCCGAAGCCTGCAAGATGAATAGCATATAGAAAATGTTCAACTGCACCTAACGCAACACAAAATGGCATAGCCACCGTATAACCAGTTGTGACAATGCGGACATGTGGTTGACCACGTAAACCACACCCACATAATCACAATTCAACTCCGTGTCAGGTTCCTGCATGACCCTTACCCCAGCTCCATAGCCGGAACCACTGGAAAAATTCCAATAGCACAAGTTTACGAATGAACAGCCCACTTCCACCCAACAAACTTGGGGCCAAATTTCCTCACTCTATTGCCCCTGAAAGAGAAATTTCCCCCAAACCTGTTTACCCCACCGTGTTCGTGACCTCTTTTCCCATCGACCTGGCATCCACCCATCGTCCGTTATATGTGGCCAAGAACTCGTACCAAACCTTCTAACCCTACCTATGTTCCGCATTTAACTGTTTAAATTATCCAGGGCCTGAAACCCCCACTGTAGCAGACGGCAGCCGTCGGCAAAAAACCCGCTCATTGGAATAAAACCGGCAGGTGAAATTGAACTTACCCAGCAATGAATGCCAAGTCCTCAACTGTACCTCACGCCGTCCCTGGGCCTCACACACCCCCTTCTATAGTACCTCCAACTTGGTCACTGACAGATGACCCTCCATCGCAATGCCAGAACAAAATAGTACAATATCCCTCGTCGGCCCCCTGTGTTTTGCAGCCAATGGCACTAATGAACCTACCTGCAATGTGCTGCAATGTATAAAGTATAATCGCACACACATCGGAGGAAGGCGGCCCAACACACAAACGTCCAAGCCATGTATGATTGAATCAGGGACCGACACGTCTCAACCCCCCCACTCCGGTAAAGAACTAAACATCTAACCATAGCCCACTAAATTGAGAAACCCATGGGCAGGCATCGTTCCAAGTAAAAAAACTCCACTTGCCAGCATCTATCCAGCAGCCAAAGCTCTCAGAATAAACTGGAAGCAAGTGGAACACGGATTCCTAGTTTGCCATAGGCGCCCCTTTTCCGTCACACCTAACCCACCTTATAGCTGTGTACGTGAAGTATCGGACACAGTGCACTGCATCGGATTATGACAGAACTCTTCTTTTTTTTTTTGACAGATAAGTGGGGAAACGAGGCGAAACTTGTCTGGTTCCTTCTCAGGCACCACCCCCACTGTAGACCCCATTAAAAACCCCACAGGCAAGCAGCCTCGCTATTTCCGTATCTACTTATGAAAGGCTGCAACCTTTTCACCCCCTTCCAAAAGTCATCCCTTGTGTGACTAGGCTCGCCTGTACATTGTCCTCACATGAAGCCACAATACAATGGATGGGTACCCCCACCCTTTTAACACTCGTGTTTAACTGAACTGACAGGAGCTCACATTGCACTGCCAACCCACCCCTTTCTTTTCAGCCGAGGGGGGTATAGTTGCCTCTACTACTACAGAAACCGCATCCAGAAGCCGCTATTCTTTGATCCCCATTAAGAAACGGCCATACCGACCTGCGCGGTCTAAACTGCTCATCATCCCGTAGCCAATCAGATCCCCCTTTTTAACATGTGCACCTACCAATGGCCTACATATAACAGAACAACGCCGAACCATGTTCGGGTTCTTCCCCCATGACAATCGCATAATGGCGACTGCCTTCGGCAAAAGTGATCGGTACCTCCTCTTACCTTCATCCTTTTTTCCTTGATCTTCCTGCTTGACCCTATAAAATTAAAATGTAAATTTCCCCCTTTCTTTTTTTTTTCTTTTTTTAAAGGTGGCCATAACGAGAAGATCTCCACACACTTGCCTTTTCAAATCGTATCCTGGACCCCCTATTTAAATGTGTTCCCAGGGGACCCTCAAAGCACCCGTACGTCTCACATTTTTCATTTATTTATTTATTTTTATTTATTTTATTATTTATTTATTTATTTATTTTGCATCTGCAATCCTTACCATCTCCATCCTACCATTACCTGACAACCCCACCACTGCACCACTGTCCCCAAACTGGCAGGTGCACCGCCCGCCGCTTGTGGGCCAGCATCCACCAACTCTGTTCAAGGAGGAGCAACTACTGCCGACATTGCACCCCCTTTTCCAACCCCCCAACAAATCCTGCAATGCAACTTAAACGAAAAACATTTAGACATTATTTGACTTACCAGGCTGACTGGAACCCCAACAGCCGCCTCGCTTGCCTCCATCGCTGGCTTGCATTCCTGCGGCTCCTCCTCCTCGCACACTGTCAGCTCGCCTTCCGACCTGTGGTCCCAGACCAGGACCGGTGGTGTCATCAGCCCCCCAGGCAAAGAGGTCCTGGGGGCCGTGGAGTCCCTCCGTTGTACTGCCTGTCTCACCCCTGAAGCTCCGCCTCCTGCCACAGTTCCACACATGCCCTCACATACTATGACCTGGAAGGTCAACCTTGTCCTTCCACCGCCATCTTGAGCCGCCGGTATAGGCCACGCCCACCCACGGAACCCCGCCCCCTTTAAAAAAAACTTTTTTTGTTTTGTTTTTTATTTTAAAAAAAATTATTTGTATAAGCAGCCTGATGGCCATACTAATAAGCCTCCCTCGCCAAGCCTTCCTCCCCGCGCAGCAATGCAGGCAGAGGAGGTAATAGTCCTGCGATTCATGGGCGGGGAAGCGGCACCATAACGGCCCGTGGCCCCCCCCACCGAGCTGGGCTGGTGGCGTGGAGTCCACCCAGACGCTGCTCAGGCAGAGGGCTGGCTATTCTTTGCTGGGGGACCGGATTGTTCCCCCCCAGAGGGCTCCTTGCCTGGCGCATGGTCCCAGATGCCAGTGCCAGAGGCTGCAAACTCTGCATGCACAGCAACCCTCACCTCCCAGCCACGATCAGCTCACCTGGTCATCCATAAAGGCCCTCATCCGAGTGACATCTCAGCCATGTTGGAGGAGCAGAGCAAAAAACTGCCGCCTCATTTCTTTCTCCACAACTTTCTGTTTCCCAGCCCAGCCCCGCCTCCTCCTTATATATTACCACTCCCCCTTGGACTTTTCTCACTGTCCCCTCCCCTCTAATCTCTTCATATTAACCCATGCATTGTCTCCCCTAAACACATGGTCATGCCCGGCCCTGCACTACTTTTTTCTTTTCTGTCTTTTCCGTTCCGGGCCTCACTGTACTGTAGTAGTCACTGCTACTACAATGAGCACTGCTATCTTCTGGGTCCAGTAGTGATTGGCTGCCTTTCTATATAATAACCACAGAGGAGTGCTCTCTTGGCACTTTTGCCATTCAGAGAACATCTTTATTAGTATTATTTTTAACAGAGTGCATTGATGTGAAGCATTTATATTACAGGGCAGCATACCAAACACGGTAGGGTTGATTTTCTAAAGGCAAATCAACTGCAAGTGCAGTTTCTCCACAGCTTAGTAAATTAAGTAGAGGTTCATTTTGCAAAGAATAGCCAATCACATGCATGGAAATGTTAAAAAAAACACAGCATTTTTGCTTGCACATGATTGGATGATGAAAGTCAGCAGAGCTTCTGCTAATTTACTAAGCTCTGGAGAAACTGCACTGGCAAAGTGCACAGTCTATTTGCCTTTAGTAAATCAACCCCTTAATGTACATGCAGCCAGTGACATCACCGCCTCATGTGCTCTGAAGAAACAGCCATCCGTACCATTTCTTCAGAGCCCTGTGCCGTGAACAGTGGCTCCGGCGCATGCGCACAGGAGTGACCTCATCACTGTTCTGGCCAGTCACAGAGCCAGAGTCCGCTAACCCAGAAGCAAGATGGGTGAAGATAAGAGCGCCTGCAGTGCTGACCTCTCAGGGCTGGAGGTAAGTTTAACATAATGTGCTAGTATACAATGCATACTAGCACATTATGCCTTTACCTTGCAGGTACAAAAATAACAATAAAAAAGTGTCCAGCATTTTACGAGCGCTTTAAAGCAATGGATGTACAGCACAGTGTACATTAGTAGTGGCTGGAGGCACTGGACCAAGCAAGGACTGAAAACCTTTTCCCTTGGGAGCAAAGACAACCAACTAGCCCTTTTCACTGTGAACACAGATTTCTTTGGGTAAAAAAAGTGTACCACACAAAGTATGGCAAGATGCCGTATTCATTTCTTGGCACATAAAAGGTGGGTGTTCCTAAAAGACATGGTTTATTGTGTCACATTGTTTTACATCTTCCAGCATCAGCTTTCTTTTTGGCTCTCATTATTTGGGCTCATGACATCTCATAGTCCCAAAGAAAGCTGGTACTGGAGGATCTCTGGCAGAAGCTGAGATCACAGATCTAAAGATGAGGTAGGTATCTATCAGTGGTGGCCCGTGCACTGTGGGCACACAGGTGGCACCCCCCATCCATGCGCCCGGGCCCCTTTTAGGACAACGGACACATGCATTCCTATGGCGGGGGCGGGAGGGGGGTGGTACTTTTTGAAGCAACTGATTAGAGCCAGAGGCTCAAATAGGCATCAACATAGGGTGGGCGTGGGGCACAGAGAGTTCACCCCTGATCCCACCCAATTGTGTGACGATAGCAAATTCATTTTTGCTATTTTCACACTAACCTTCTTCCCCTTCCCCTCACTAGGTATGGCATCAGACCTGTTTCCTGATTGGCCAAAGCGCCAAGCCACCCTATTGGATGCCTGGCACTTAGGAAGAGGAGCGGTCTCAGGCTTAGGAGACACATGCTGGAGCGGAGGTCGCCACCACTCTTGTGAACTCACTGCACTAAGAGGAGCAGCTGCCTGGCTGTAAGTGCCAGGGTGGTCTGCCAGAGCCGTGAGCCACGCGAGTGGGGGGGGGGGGGGGGTTTGTTGGTGGGGACAGTGGCTGCATATGATGGGCACAAGTGGCTGCATAAACAGCACAAGTGGCTGCATATACTGAGCACAAGTGGCTGCATTTGACAAGCACAAGTGGCTGCATTTGACGGGCACAGTGGCTGCATTTGATGGGCACAATGGCTGCATTTGGTGGGCACAGTGACTGCGTTTGATGGGCACAGTGGCTGCATAAACAGCACAAGTGGCTGCATATACTGAGCACAAGTGGCTGCATTTGACAAGCACAAGTGGCTGCATTTGACGGGCACAATGGCTGCATTTGGTGGGCACAGTGGATGCTTTTGGTGGGCACAGTGGATGCTTTTGGTGGGCACAGTGGCTGCATTTGATGGGCACAAGTGCCTGCATATGCTGGGCACAGGGACTGCGTTTGATGGGCACAGTGCCTGCATATGATGGGCACAAGTGGCTGCATTTGATGGGCACAAGTGGCTGCATAGGATGAACACAAGTGGTGGCTGCATAGGATGGGCACAAGTGGTGGCTGCATATGATGGGCAGTAGTGGCGTTTGATGGGCACAAGTGGCTGCATATGATGGGCACAGTGGTTGCATATGATGGGTACAACAAGTGGCTGCATATGATGGGCACAATGGCTGCGTTTGGTAGGCACAGTGGCTGCATTTGATGGGCACAGAGAGGCTGCAATTGATGGGGGGGGTTCAGTATTTTTCAGTTTGTTTGCACCTCCCAAAAATTTTGAGCACTAGCCGCCACTGGTATCTATATAATCATGACATGTGTTCATGACCAAGGCTCCCACTCTTGTCAGTGCCTGAATGGTTAAATATCTGAAATCTAGGTGAGCAGCCCAACATTTCTTATTAGTAAGACTTTAAGTTAAGTGTAGCGGTACCCCCATAAGGACCACTGAGTGCTGTGGTCCATCTTTCACCCTGCTCATGGCATGTATATAGCAAAAATTACACCCCAACACACATTCTACTACTATTCCCGAGTATGGCGATACCACATGTGTGAGACTTTTGCACAGCCTGGCCACATAGAGAGGCCCAACATTGAAGTAGTACATTCAGGCGTTCTTGAAGCATAAATTACACATCTCATTTCATTCCTACCTATCACACTTTTGAAGGTCCTTGAGCACCAGGACAGTGGAACTACCCACAAAATTACCCCATTTTAGAAACCAAACACCCCAGCGTATATTCTATGAGGCATGGGCTGCAAATATGTACTCGAGTACTCTGATGGGCTGCAGATAGGTACTCGGGTACTCTGATGGGCTGGTGACAGGTACTCGGGTACTCTGATGGCCTGGTGACAGATACTCGGGTACTCTGATGGCCTGGTGACAGCTACTCTGATGGCCTGGTGACTGGTATTCGGGTACTCTGAAGGGCGATGATAAGTACTCATATGGACTGTGACAGGTACTCGGGTACTCAGATGAACTGTGATAGGTACTCAGGTACTCAGATGGACTGTAACAGGTACTCGGGTACTCTGATGGACTGTGACAGGTACTCGGGTACTCTGATGGACTGTGACAGGTACTCGGGTACTCTGATGGGCTGTGACAGGTTCTTAGGTACCCAGATGGGCTGTGACAGGTACTCGGTACACTGATGGGCTGTGACAGGTACTCGGGTACTCAGATGAACTGTGACAGGTACTCATATGGACTTTGACAGGTACTCGGGTACTCTGATGGGCTGTGACAGGTACTCGGGTACTCTGATGGGCTGTGACAGGTACTCAGGTACTCTGATGGGCTGTGACAGGTACTCGGGTACTCTGATGGGCTGTGACAGGTACTCGGTACACTGATGGGCTGTGACAGGTACTCAGATGGGCTGTGACAGGTACTCGGGTACCCAGATGGGCTGTGACAGGTACTCGGGTACTCTGATGGGCTGTGACAGGTACTCGGGTACTCAGATGGGCTGTGACAGGTACTCGGGTACCCAGATGGGCTGTGACAGGTACTTGGGTAGTCAGATGGACTGACAGGCACTCGGGTACGCTGATGGACTGTGACAGATACTTGGGTACTCTGATGGACTGTGAGTGACAGGTATTATGATGGGTGGTGACAGGTCCTCTTTATTGGGGGGGGCAATCAGTGTGATTGATGTGTACTGTAATCGGTAACAAGATGTTACTGCAATCTCCTCTTCACACGCGATCGGTGTGTGAGGAGGAGAACCCGGTAACATCTCGTTACCGCGGTTTGTTTACACTTAGTGATAAGCTGTGAAACGATCACAGCCGATCATGTGGGTAAACAGCCAGCCAATGGCTGTTTACCAGCGTCGGTGACGAGCAGTGTTCCCGGGAACACGCTGCCACCGATGTGCATGTGCAGTGCGCTCGCGATTGTGCGCATGCACCGTGCATAGTGGGGGTGGTTCCGTCTGTGATCGGCCATGACTGGCAGTCCGCAAGCAGTTAAAGAATACATTTATGTTTTTAGGGTGCAACTTTAATGTGTTCCAGCATCCGCAGCTCTCTCCACACTAAACATCCTCCATGACAGCGAGCCGGGATCTGCTCCCTGCACCTACTGTCACTATTTGATAACAATGCAGCGGGCCCTATCAATGAATACCTAAAAGTATCTTCAACCATTGCAGCTGATGGCTTGTAGTTTTCAATGAGTCTTGAGGCCACTGATGAACATCCTTGTAGTCCACTGATCTTCCTGCTCTCGGGTAACAGAGGTACAGGCAGACAGCTGTGCTGAGAGTCTACAGGAGCTGGCCATTCCCAGGATTTGCTGATTTTGGGTGCAATGCTCTGCAGACTCCTTAAAAATATAATAAACGCACATTGTTTTACCTGCAAAAAAACAAAATATGCATTTTTTTTTTTATAAGGTGAACCTATCCTTCGAGCTATTTAGCATGTGTATAATATGTTGTTCTGTAATGTTCATCCTCTGTGTAGCATGGTCTGTACCCCTCAAATTTCTTCTTGTTATAAGTTTGCTGTCCCTTACATGCATTGAACTGGAAAGTGTTCCCAACAAAGTGTCATAGTGCTCCCCTCCCATCTCCCCGTCTTGTTCTTTGAAGCGTCGCTATGGGGAAGGCGGTACAGTCCACCAGTGAACACAAGTGGCCCTACTGTGACAAGGGGGAGGCGAGCTGCGGGATGTCAGCAGAGCACTTCTCTAATCTCGTTGGTGCCCGATTTGCTTCCGTCCAACACTGGCCACAGTGGAGGGCCAATCAGAAGATACTAGCAGTGCATCGTGGGACATGTAGTCCTGGAAGATTTTCAGCCGCAGTGTCTACAGGCAGCAGACTTCAGCCCCCAACATGCATTCTGCTGGGGATAGAGTGAGAGCCTGGAACCCAGGAAGAAGCTGAGTAAATACTAAAGGAAAAAGAGAGGACTGTGCTGGGGGAAACCAGAGAGAGAGTGCCACCGCCATGCTGTACCCACACCACCAGAGAGAGAACGCCATGCTGTACCCACACCACCAGAGAGCACCACCACGCTGTACCCACACCAACAGAGAGAGTGCTCTACCACCACGATGTACTCGCACCACCAGAGAGCACTGCCAGAAAGGGAGCCATGCTGTACCCGCACCACCAGAGAGAGAGCCACGCTGCTGCCGGCACCACCAGAAAGGGAGCCACACTGCCCAGCACCACCATAGAGCCACGTTGCAACAGCACCAAAGAGCCACACTGCTGCCCAGTGCCACCAGAGAGGAAGCCACACTGCTGCCAGCATCACCAGAAAGGGAGCCACGCTGCTGCCCAACACCACCAGAGAGATTGTCACGCTGCTGCCCAGCACCACCAGAGAGAGGGCCAAGTTGCTGCCCAGCACCACGAGAGAGAGAGCCATGCTTCTGCCCAGCACCACGAGAGAGAGAGCCATGCTTCTGCCCAGCACCACAAGAGAGAAAGCCACGCTGCTGCCCAGCACCACCAGAGAGAGAGTCACGCTGCTGCCCAGCACCAAGAGAGAGAGTCACGCTGCTGCCCAGCACCACAAGAGAGAGGGCCAAGTTGCTGCCCAGCACCACCAGAGAGAGCCACACTGCTGCCCAGCACCACCAGAGAGAGAGCCACACTGCTGCCCAGCACCACCAGAGAGAGCGCCACACTGCTGCCCAGCACCACCAGTCAGAAAAAGACTGAGCCACTCCCACACATGCTACACTACTGACCAGAGTCACCCTGGGCAAATCAGAGTGAGCGAACGTCCAGCCAGAGGTTTGCAAGATAACTGAAATACATCACAGGTGATACCATTTGCTGCTCAGTGATTACAGTATTCTAGTCTGCATCTCCCCAAGGTAATAATTAAAGAGGAAGTAAACCCTGAGGAGTTTACTTCCTCTTTGATTCCCTGCAAAGGTAAAGCATAATGGACTACTATGCATCACATAGTAGTCCATTATGTGTCACTTACCTGACACAGGAGCCAGCGATGTCACCGCTGACCCCTGTAGTCCGGAGCATCCATCTTCTCGGTGGGTCTCGCTGCTCTGCCGCTGTCATTCGATGAAGCTGCGATGATGTCACTCCCGCGCAGCGGGACAGACATCATTGACAGCGGCGCGCTCAATGCGCCTGTGCGCCGCTGTCTAAGGCGCATGCGCCGTAGACAGCGGTGCCTGTGTTTTGGCAAATATCTCCTAAACCCTGTAGGTTTAGGAGATATTTCTTGGACCTTCAGGTAAGCCTTAATCTAGGCTTACCTGTAGGTCAAAGTGGTTTGTAAGGGTTTACAACCACTTTAACCACTTCAACATAGGACATTTATACACCCTTCCTTCCCAGACAAATTTTTTGCTTTCAGTGCTCTCACACTGTGAATGCCAATTACTCAGTCATGCAACACTGTACCCAAACAAAATTTTTATCATTTTTTTCATACAAATAGAGCTTTCTTTTGGTGGTATTTAATCACGACAACATAAGTGGAAAAAAATAGTGAAAATTTTGAAAAAGAAAACACTTTTGTTTTTTAGTTTCTATGATTTTGCAAATAAGTAATTTTTGTTCATAAATTTGGGCCAAAAGTTATACGGCTACATCTCTTTGGTAAAAATAACCCAAATTAGTGGATATTATTTAAGCTGGCCATACACCATACAATTTTCTTATTAAATTTCCTTGGGATTTACCTTCAACTGTGTGGTACAAGTGCCTGTCTGATTGCACAGAAATTGAAAGTGTTTAGATTTGGCCTCATATTATATGGTTTTGGTAAATCTAAAGGAAATCTATAGGAGAAAATTGTATAATGTATGGCCAGCATTAGTCTCTGTGAAAGTTATAGAGTCTACAAGCTATGGTGCAAATCATTGAAAATTGATCACACTTGATGCGCTGACGGCCTATCTCATTTCTTGAGGCCCTGAAATGTCAGGAAAGTACAAATACCCTGCAATTGACCCCCTTTTCTAATATCGTCTTCCAGGACAGCCTTTGAGATATAGGGCTCCTCCCTCCGGGACAGGAAACACGTCAAGCCAATCAAATAAAAGGTGTGGTCCTCCAGGCCCTCCTCAGTTTTTGTGTTTCCTGCCGGACGGGAAGGAGCACGTTGGAACTGGTAAGGGGAGCTCCTTCTCAGTAGTTGGTCCTGGGGGGAGCACCTGGTGGACCTGACCCTTAGCACCCCTCGGTCCGTTCGGAGGGAGGAGAGTGTAGCTATCAGTCCCCGCTGCCAATTCAAATGTTCGGAGAGAATGGGACCCCGATGGCGGCAATCCCCCCCCTCTGTAGCGCTAACCGCTCGTACCTGTCGGTTGGATGGCGGGCGAGAGACGTTCGTTTCACCGGCTGGCGTTCGGGTACTGTGAGCGGTGCGTTCGTAAGGAACGCACGGCGTCGGGGCGGAGTCTTTGCGTATCGGCGTCCGGAAGTGGGAGAGACGCACTTCCGCCGGATTCGCGTCATCAGGGGGCGCCGCAGGACCTGTTCCAGTCCTTTGGGCGCGGCGGTGTGACTGCAGGGTTGCCTGGAGCGGTGTGAAGGCTCAGAGAGACTGAGTGAGACACAGGAACCATGGAGAGTGCAGTTGTGCAGGTGGACTCCGGTTCAACAGGCTCCAGTACCTCTCAGGTAAGCTTGGTGAGGGCAGACCAGGACTTACACTGGGGGGTGGAGGGGTCAATCTGACCTTAGTACCTTCCCGGGGTGGAGAACCTGCTGGTGAAGGGGGGCACTTCCTAGGCAGACCCTAGAAGCACAGTGGTGTGGTCAGGGGTGGTATTGTAATGGGACCCTGTTTTTTCATTGTTTTTTAGGTTAAACAGGACAGAGCCCAGATACCTTTGCCCAGAAGGAAATGTGCTGTGTGCGGGGCTAAGTTAGGCACCGGTTGGGAGAAGCCGCTTTGCCCGGATTGTGTCAATAGCCTGGTGAAAGAGGACTCGGTGGCAGCTTGTCACAATGTCTTGACGTCCGTAAAGGATGAGATAGCATCCAACTTCCAGTCATTTAAAAGCATGATGGATAGGGTGCAGGGTCCCTCTGTCTCTTTACCCAGGGCCATGAGTATGCCCTCCTTATCCGAAACCAAGCCAGGAGGAGGAGGTGGATAGGGAGAGGTTACCTAGGTCATCAGCCTCCTCTAGGACAGAGTCTACTTCTGAATCTGAGGGGGAGGAAGAAGCCATTAGATCAGCTAGATACAAGCTGTCTTTGGACGCTGTGGGTGACCTCCTCAAGGCTATATATGACACTTTGGAGATCAGGGAAGAACAGGTCCAGCTTTCAAAACACGACATGATGTATCAGGGGTCGAGTGTGCTGAAAGACAGGGTATTCCCCGTCCATAAATCGCTAGTTGAGGCGATTCTGCTGGAGTGGGAACAACCGGAAAAAGGCAATTTTTTTCAGGTAGCCTTAGAAGGAGGTTCCCTTTTGAGACAGATGCGGTGCATCCCTGGAACAAGGTTCCCAAATTGGATGCTCCCTTGGCTAAAGTCTCTAAGAAGACGGATTTGGCCTTTGATGATATGGGTTCACTCAGGGATCCTATGGATAAGAGGGGAGATGTGCTGCTTAAGAGAGCCTGGGATGCCTCTTCCATTGGGCTTAAACCAGCCTTAGCAGCTACCTGTGTGGCCAGAAACCTAGAGTGTTGGCTTACACAGTTACAGTCGCATATTTCTGCGGGCACTTCTAGGCAACAGCTGTTGAAGTCTTTTCCGCTACTGTTCAAGGCTGTGGGGTTTTTGGCCGATGCCTCTGCAGAATCAGTCAAATTGGCTGCTAGATCTGCAGCACTAGTGAACGCTGCCAGAAGGGCCGTTTGGCTTAAAACCTGGTCAGGGGACGCAGCTTCAAAATTGAAGTTATGTGGATTACCTTTTTCAGGGGACCATTTGTTCGGGCCCGGCCTGCAAGAGGCGTTAGAGCGCACACAGGATAGGAAGAAAGCTTTCCCAGAAAGGAAAAAGAGACCTGAAGGGAAGCGCCTTTTTCGAGGCCCTAGGCAGCAGAACCTGCAGGAAAGGGAGGTTCGCCCCAAAAAGCATTGGACGGGTCACAAGGGAAGGGGCAGAGGAGGAATCTTATTCAATCCTCCTCAACCCTCCCCTAAAAACCAGTGACTCCTGCGTCCCGGTGGGAGGAAGACTGGGGAAGTTCCTCCCACAATGGGATGCTTCAACCGAAAGTCCGTTCATTCGAGATGTAATAAGGAACGGCTACAGGTTGGAGTTTGGTTCAGTTCCCCTCCCAAATTTTCAAGTAACAAGGTTACCAAGGGACCAAGAGAAGGCAGAGGCTTTGGGTCTTCTTCTGGGGGATCTGGTGGACCAAGAAGTACTGGTGCAGGTGCCTCAGGAGGAGCGAGGCTTGGGGGTTTACTCCCACGTATTCGTGGTAAAGAAACCTTCGGGAAAGTTCAGGCTAATACTGAATCTCAGCCCCCTGAACAGATTCATAAAATACAAGCGGTTCCGGATGGAATCAATCTTCTCGGTAACCAAGTTCCTGTTTCAGGGCTGTCACATGGCCACCGTGGATCTCAGGGATGCTTATTTGCATATCCCGATTCATCAGGAATCTCAGAGATTTCTCAGGTTGGCGGTGAGGTTGAACACGGGTGTGTTACACCTCCAGTTTCAAGCTCTCCCCTTCGGGCTTTCAGCCTCACCAAGAATCTTTACAAAGGTTCTGGCAGAGGCACTGGCTCCATTAAGGCTCAAGGCTATAACAGTGATTCCATATCTGGACGATCTACTGTTCATAGCCCAGTCGGCCCAACAGCTGCAGAAGGATGTACAGGAGGCCTTGGGTTTTCTGCGCTCACTGGGGTGGCTAATAAACCAGGAAAAATCCCAGTTGACCCCCTCACAGGAGGTCCTGTATTTAGGATACAGGATTTCTTCGGTGGAGATGAGGGTATTTCTTCCTGCGGAGAAGATCAGCAAGCTAGAACAGGCGGTAGCCCAGCTTCAATCAGGTCGGGAAGCCCAGATCAGGGAGGTTATGAGAGTCCTGGGGTTAATGACATCATGCTTTCCAGCGGTGGCCTGGGCAAGGCATCATCAGCGTCCTTTACAGAGACTCATGCTCCGTTATTGGGATGGCAGGCAGCAGAGCCTGGATCAGATTATGCCCCTATCCTCGGCAGTCAGGAGGTCTCTGTGGTGGTGGCGGGCCCAGGTCAACCTAGACAGGGGTCTTCCCTGGTCCCCACAAGCTACGGTGGTGGTCACGACCGATGCCAGTGCGCTGGGTTGGGGTGCCCATCTAGAGGGAATCTTAGCCCAAGGTACCTGGTCGAACCTAGAGACAGGTCGTTCCTCAAACCAGAAGGAGCTTCTGGCGGTTTGGAGAGCTATAGAAACCTTCCAGTCCCAGTTACAGGGCAGGGACCTGCAAGTTCGTTCAGACAATGTGGCAGCAGTAGCCTACCTGAACAAGCAAGGGGGAACCAGAAGCCCCGCGCTGCAGGTAATTGCGGACATAATCTTCTGCTGGGCAGAGAAGAACTTGTCCTCAATATCAGCCATTCACCTGAAGGGAACTCAGAATTCGCTGGCCGACTTTCTCAGTCGCCAGAAGATAGGTCAGGACGAGTGGTCCCTCAACAAGGAAGTGTTCGAGGAGATTGTGTCATGCTGGGGAAGGCCAGAAATAGACCTATTTGCAACAGAAGGCAAAAGGAAGGTGACGCAATTTTTTTCGGTTCACCCACAGGATCGGGCCAGGGGGATAGACGCCCTTGCCAATCCATGGCTGTTCGGCCTGTGTTATGCCTTTCCTCCCGTAAGGATGGTGGCGGAGGTCCTGCAGAAGTTCCGATCGGAAGCTACGGACCTCATTTTAGTGGCTCCTTTTTGGCCAAGGAGACCCTGGTTTGCCAGCATAAAGAGATTGGCTGTTCATCCTCCGCTGTTTCTACCAGTCAGGGAGGATTTACTTTCCCAGGGGCCGATCCTGTGTCCTCAGATAGAGAGGCTCAAGCTTGCGGCCTGATATCTGAGGAACAGATCTTAAGATCACAGGGTTTCTCAGAAAGAGTGGTTAAGACCTTGTTAGAATGCCGTAAACCAGTTACTAGGGCAATTTACGCCAAGGTAGGAAAGAGGTTTAATTCCTGGTTGCGAGAACAGGGGATTGCAAGTCCTGGGGTCCCGGCAGTCCTAGACTTTCTACAAGCAGGGTGTAGAAATTGAGTTATTACTGTATTAATAACTATATTTCAATAATTCATATTGAGGAAAGTTCCAAGAAAATCCGTTCAGTTCTCGTGTAAAAATACCAAAATTGATTTAATAATAAAAATAGCAAAATATTACAAGAACAGTGTCAAAATGTAGAATATAAAATAACATCTATAAGTTTCTTATTCTTAAAATGAAGATAAGTGTGTGTGTGTGTGAGAAAGTTTGTCAGCCTCCTCCAAAGTCTGTGTCAGTCTGTGCTCTCTGCAAGTCTGCCCTCTAGAAACAGCCTGTCTGTATTTTCCTACCCCTAAACCTAAAAACCCCCACCCTTTTACCAATTAAGAATGGTTTAACTGAGCTCTGTTGTACCACAGGGAAAGCCCGCAAATTCCCTCCCACCTCATCCAACAGGATGTTGAAATACAAAACTCTCTAATCAAAACATTCCATTGGGATGGCAAAACTGCCATGTATTAAACCATTGAAGTTATACAATACAAGTTTCCTATCTTCTAAACCAAATTCTACATATATCAGTAAATAGATTATATACGTTTAAAATGCAATGTACGTAATGATAATCCTAATCAGGAAATACTGTAATATAAAGAAATAACATGTATCATACTGAAACTCTGTCTTTTAGACAAGGATGTAACATTACCTCTTACAATGGGGGAGGGGAATGATCAACTGACTCTAAATTACAGCCATATGTGAAATGTACATAGAACTACTTCCCATGAAATGCATATGAAGCTTCAAAAACTTTTACATACATGTATGTAAACATACATACACATATATACACACATATACATATATATACACACATACACATACATATACATATATTTATTTCACTTTATCCATATCTAGAATATATAATGATATACATAAGCAAGTCAATCATTCTCAAAAGACCCAAACCATTTATAAGTTTTCATATTCTAACAATTCCCTCTCAAAATGAATGATTAAACAATCTTTTCATTTTAAATCTGAATCTAAATCTGAATCTAAATCTAAATCCATTTCTAAATCCATTCATACCTCAAACGCATCACATTTGTATACATCCATACAATTAGATCTTAAGATAATTGACTTGAATGTACATTTTCAAATTTTGATTCTATATAAGGAAAAGTGAATTTCATAAACCTTTTGCTTCATATACCATAAAAAATATTTTCACCCTTATTATTTTCTTATTCTTTTACCAAATAAATCAATCCTCTTAATTTCATAATTCATAAATGTAACATTGTTGTACAATACTTTGAAATATGAATATCACTTCAAAAATGTATGATTCATATTTTTTCCCTCCAAATTATGTTTAGCATAAACCTTGTCAAAATTAAACATAAAATATGTTTCTTAACTTCAATTTGTTCATATATGTGAGATGATTTCAAAACTAAATAGTTACATATTACAATGTAAAAGTTACTCCTAACTTGTCTATATGACTTTTAAGAAAAATGTACTCTGTCTTAATTAACACCAGATGTTCCCTCTAACTAGAATGACTCTATTGTAAGGATGTTTAACCCTTTCAACTCTGAAAATGCACTACATGTGTTTATAAAAATCGATGTGTAAAAAATATCTCATCTTGATATGAGAACCATATTTTGTCACATAAAAATAATATATAAAAAAACTGCAATATCTGATGGATAAATTATTTCATCAGTAGTCAAAAAATCAAAAGTCCATTGTTTTTAAAATGTCCTCTCTTATCAGAGGTTCTCTTGAGGGGTTTTTTTTCTTCTTCTTCCTGCACTCTGTAAAGTTGAAAAACTTTATTGAACATAAACAACAATAATTATAACGAATGAATCTCTTCTGTCAATTCTTCTCCCAGAACTGATATTCTTAAATTTCAATATTTTGTTTTCATCTGGAAGGTCTAGAAATATTAAATTTCTTTCTTTTGGTGACTTACAAGTCAGATCCTAAAAAAGAATGCAGTATCATTATTGTGAATTTAAATAAATGCAAAATATACCTTCTTTTATTTATTCATTTAACATACCAAAATTCTAATATTTTATTATGACATACTTAACATATTTTAATAATAACATTTCTAATTACCTTACTTTGCTCTATTTTTCTTAAACTGACCAATACTCCTTAATTTATTAGTTTGTGTATTTAAACTATAACAAGACGCAATTTCTCTTTTTTTGTCATGATATAAAACCTTTGTTATATCAAACGAAAGAAAAGGTTTTAAATCAACCCTAGAAGATTGAAGCAAACTATATATTTACTTCTCCTCTTTAATATTTCAGAGTAATGCGTGCTGTACTGTACTTCTAGCATTTTCCAATTCAGCATTTTCTGTAGAATTTTTGCTGAATAGTATAACCATGCTTTGGGTAACACATACCTGATGAACAATTCTTAATAACATTAACAAACCCTGGCTCAAAGCCTCTCTCAGCACTTGTTCTAGCAATACCATTTACAGGCTTTCTGAATACATTTAACTGAGAATGTTCTGTTATCACATCTACCTGTATGGGTTTAGATTGTAAAGTTTTAAAAAATGGGCAATATTTGTCATATAATTCACCTGAATGAATTCTCTTTAAAATAATTTTTACTGACCGATAAGGTGTCTGTAATATGATCCTACTAGATCTCACAATCTTTTCGGTTACTTTGACTGCAAAATAAACACTTAACAATTGCTTCATATTTGTGTCAAGAGTCTTTTCCATATTCGTCAATCCTCTGGAGAAAAAACCTATTATTTCCGGTTCACATCTTTTATCTGGGACAAAATCACTGATATGGAATTCTCAGATATCTTAGTAGACATTAGAACAGGCGTAGATATTCCAATTTCAATTGCAAGCAATGAGACAGCATTCTGCAAATCTTTTTTCAACATTTCAAAGGCATTTGTCTGGGTTTGAGTCCATTGATCAAACACAACATCTTTTTGTTTCAAGAAATCTATTAATGGTTTAACTTTATCATCATATTCCTGTAAAAACTCTTTACAAAAATGTACTTCACTCAAAAATTTATATAATGCCTTGTAAGATGTTGGAATTGGAATAGCAGAAATGTTTCTAACTTTTTCCTGTGATAACTGTCTCTGTCCCTGACTAATTTGCATATGAAGAAAATTGACTTTATTTTTCATTAACTGAACTGACTCTGTGTTCAATTTCAACCCTGCTGTTTGTAACAAAGTAAATAACTCCGTCAACAGAGTGACATGTTCCTCTGTATTTTGTGTAGACAGCAAAATTTTGTCCACATGCTGGAAAATACATTTTGGTCTAGAAAATGTTGATAAAACTTTCTCCAAGCACTCATGTACTAAACCATCACTGATATCTAATCCTGGAATTATTCTAGTGAATGCATAAGTTTCTTTATCAAGGCTGAAAGCAAGTTTATAATGACAGCTGTTTGTCAATGGTACTGAAAAATGACTATTGGAGATTTCCAGTACTGAAAATACTTTGGCCTTGGCATCCATTTGTGACATTAAATTTAAATTGGGAACAATAGGTTTGTTATTTGTAATGCATTTATTCAGTGATCTTACATCAACTGATATAGAATACGAATCATCAGCATTCTTGATAGGCCAAATACAATTATTTACCCCCGATTGTGCCTTCTTTAATATTCCTTGCTGTAAAAATGATTGTACAATGTCAAAAACAGGACCTATTGATTCTTGTGGCAACTTATTTTGAATTTGGGGCTTCGGATCTCTTCCCTCAATTTCTATCTCAATATCTTTAAACAAACCTGTATCCATTTTGGTCTGACTCCAAAGACTTTTATGTGCTCTAACCGACTGTTCCAATTCGAGATTGGTTCCTGTGTGTGGCCAATTAAAATCTGAAGACATGTCAGCGACTGCTGTACAAATACTTCCAACGTTACTGTACTTTGAGAAATCTATTAACATAGATTTGGGCCTAGATGAATCTTTCCATATAGTAGAATTACTTAAATCAATAATCCAATCTAATTTACTAATCACATCCATGCCTAAAATATTCTCTGTATTTTGGCAACACCATATGTCTATATTTGTTTTTAAAATTCCGGGAATTTCGAGAGTCACATCAGAAACTTTAACTGCAACTGTATTTTCTTTTCCATTGAAATCAATTAAATTACATTTTGGAGAATCAATTTTCACAGATAATTTGTGTTTAGTTAAACTGAGTTCAGATCCTAAATCTATTAACCATTTAGTATTCTTACCATTTAATAAACCATGTAACCATGGCCTTCCACTTTCATCTATTAAAAGTGAAGTCACATATTTTAATGTTGGAGGTGACTCAGAACCTTTTTCCCTAAATCCTGATGGTGATGGAAGTAATCCATCCCTCTCATGTTCATCATTGTTTGTCATATTGATTGAACTGTCATTAACAGTCAATGTACTGATCTGTTTGACTTCTGAGGCATAAGGCAAATCAATCAAACTATTGTTTGAAGAAGAAAGAATAAATTGCTCAGAAATATGTTCTGTATTTTCTACTTTCAAAGTTTTCCTTTGTGTACTATGTATGGGAATAACATTTCCTGTCTGCTCTGAAACTTTAGCTCCGCCTGTGACGTGTATCTCATCATCTCTGGGTGTGGCATTACACGTGGCAATTCTTTGAATGGCATTTTCCTTTTGTTTGTCTAAAATATGTCTACATGCTGCAGCTTTATTTAATATTTTTCTTTTAAACAAAACTTCATGTTCCTGGTCATATTTTCCTATAGACCGCTTAACTGGTACCGAAGATAATTTTGGTTTAAACAAACCTTTCTGTTCTTGGTCATCAACCGTGATAGACCGCATATCTTGTACAAAAGACTTCTGCATAGAATCTGCATTAACATTCATAGAGTCTGCATTAACAGTAATCTCTAAACTTTTGCTTGACTCTGTTTTAAACTTTACATTATTCTGTAACTCAGACATATCCTTTATTTGAATTGCACTCTGCAAATCATCTATCCGCTCAGACAAACATACCTGAGTCTCCGTTTTCCCCTTAGTACAAACTACATTTTTTTCAGGAACTCCTGATATCATTGTATCTTAAACTTTAATCAATTTAATCAAATTCCTAACCTGTTTGCTGAATTTCTTAAAAGTAAATTTTGACTTTTGTATTTTGAAATTAGCTTGTAAGCATTCATTGAACATGTAACACCATAATTCATCATCTTTAACAAACTTTGACAGATTTTTAAATTCTAATTCACTCTCATCAGACAATTCATGAATAAGATTCATACTTACCAATGTAGGATAAGCTTCATTCATGTAACACGCGTTCCCTCTCTTGGCGGGAAATTACTTCATCAAGAAACAGATTTTTCTTGCACGTGCGCAAACGTCTCACCAATTTTGATAATTCTTTTTCTTCCAAGTTCAATTCAATGATGCCGAAAATGTGCTTTTTCGATTTCTTCTGAAGCTTGACTCAATAGTCAATGTTTGTGCTTCTATTCCCTCTCGTCAAGCGAAAGTAGAAATTTTTCAAAAAAAGTTCGATATTCGGATTAATTGACACTGGCAAGGCTCGCCAAAAATGTAGAAATTGAGTTATTACTGTATTAACTATATTTCAATAATTCATATTGATGAGGAAAGTTCCAAGAAAATCCGTTCAGTTCTCGTGTAAAAATACCAAAATTGATTTAATAATAAAAATAGCAAAATATTACAAGAACAGTGTCAAAATGTAGAATATAAAATAACATCGATAAGTTTCTTATTCTTAAAATGAAGATAAGTGTGTGTGTGTGTGTGTGTGTGTGTGTGTGTGTGTGTGTGTGTGTGTGTGTGTGTGTGTGAGAAAGTTTGTCAGCCTCCTCCAAAGTCTGTGTCAGTCTGTGCTCTCTGCAAGTCTGCCCTCTAGAAACAGCCTGTCTGTATTTTCCTACCCCTAAACCTAAAAACCCCCACCCTTTTACCAATTAAGAATGGTTTAACTGAGCTCTGTTGTACCACAGGGAAAGCCCGCAAATTCCCTCCCACCTCATCCAACAGGATGTTGAAATACAAAACTCTCTAATCAAAACATTCCATTGGGATGGCAAAACTGCCATGTATTAAACCATTGAAGTTATACAATACAAGTTTCCTATCTTCTAAACCAAATTCTACATATATCAGTAAATAGATTATATACGTTTAAAATGCAATGTACGTAATGATAATCCTAATCAGGAAATACTGTAATATAAAGAAATAACATGTATCATACTGAAACTCTGTCTTTTAGACAAGGATGTAACATTACCTCTTACAATGGGGGAGGGGAATGATCAACTGACTCTAAATTACAGCCATATGTGAAATGTACATAGAACTACTTCCCATGAAATGCATATGAAGCTTCAAAAACTTTTACATACATGTATGCAAACATACATACACACATTATATATAAATATATATATATATACACACATACATATATTTATTTCACTTTATCCATATCTAGAATATATAATGATATACATAAGCAAGTCAATCATTCTCAAAAGACCCAAACCATTTATAAGTTTTCATATTCTAACACAGGGGGGTAAAGCTGGGACTATCTATCAGCACTCTAAAGGTACAGGTGGCGGCCTTAAGTGTTTTCCTTCAGTCCTCCCTTCAGCAGAATCCATTTGTCAGGAACTTCAAGGCTTTATCTAGATCCAGGCCTGTGAGAATGAAGACCTGTCCTACTTGGGATTTGGCCTTGGTTCTTAGGGCTTTGACCCAAGATCCATTTGAACCATTAGAGGGAGCATCACTTAAGTGGATGGTACTAAAGACTGTATTTTTGATAGCGATCACGTCAGCTAGAAGGGTCAGTGATCTGCAGGCGCTCTCGGTCAGAGCCATTTCTGTTAATTTTAGAGGACAGGGTAGTACTTAAGACTGACCCTAGTTTTCTTCCTAAAGTTGTGTCCACTTTTCATAGGACACAGGATATTATTTTACCAACATTTTTCTCAACCTCAGGCGAGGATGAGGCGAGATCTTTAAGTTTGTTAGACGTCAGGAGAAGTCTTTTAATTTTTTTTAGAAGCCACTAGGGTCTTCAGGAAGTCAGACTCACTTTTTGTTAATTTTTCGGGCGCCCGCAAGGGCTGCAAGGTGTCCAAATCGTCTATCGCCAGGTGGATACGAATGGCGATAGTTAAAGCCTATGAGTTAGAGGGGAAGCAGGCACCCTTAGTTAAGGCACACTCTACAAGGGCGGTTTCCGCATCGTGGGCAGAGAGGGCTGGAGCCTCTCCAGAGGAGATCTGCAAAGCAGCAACGTGGTCCAGCTACTCAACGTTTGCAAGACATTACCGTCTGGATTTATGGTCTGATAAAGAGCAGACTTTTGGACGTAAGGTCCTCCAGGCAGTGGTCCTGCCCTGACAAGGTGAGCTCCTTGCTTATCATCTCAAAGGCTGTCCTGGAAGACGATATGAGAAAACCGGAGTTAGACTTACCGGTAACTCTTTTTCTAGGAGTCTTCCAGGACAGCCTGGTTTCCCACCCAAAGTTGTTTAAGTTGGACTAAGTGGTGAGGATGTGTAATAACGTGATTGTTAGTGTGTTATGTCTTTCAGAGCCTTCCGGCGGTTCTTGGAGTAAAACTGAGGAGGGCCTGGAGGACCACACCTTTTATTTGATTGGCTTGACGTGTTTCCTGTCCCGGAGGGAGGAGCCCTATATCTCAAAGGCTGTCCTGGAAGACTCCTAGAAAAAGAGTTAGCGGTAAGTCTAACTCCGGTTTTTAAAAGTAGACAGTCAAAGGTGTTTAGCAAGAGGCATGGTGAGTTTTTGGAAGTTGTAATTTTTTCCCCAAATTCCTCGGAAAATTAAGATTTATAACATTTTTTTTTTCACAAGATTGTCAAGTTATTTCTCACACACAGCATATGCATTCTTCTAATTACACCCCAAAATACATTTTGCTACTCCTCCAGAGTATGGCGATACCACATGTGTGTGACTTTTACACAGAGAGGTCCAACATGCAGGGAGTGCCATCAGGGGTTCTAGGAGCATAAAATTACACCTCTAATTTCTTAACCACCTATTACATTTGTTAATGTCACTGGAGCCCCAGGACAGTGGAATTACCCACAAAATGACCCCATTTTGGAAAGCAGACTCCCCAATGTCTACTCTATGAGGCATAATGAGTCTTTTGAATGGTTATTTTCCACAAGTCTTTTGAACACATGGAAAGTAAATTTTGTTTATATTTTTTATTTTACACAAAATGGTCAGTTCATAGGATATTTCTAACTCAAAGCATGTATATAGCAAAAAAATGACACCTCAAAATACATTCTGATACTCCTCCTGAATATAGCAATACCACATGTGTGAGACTTTTACACAGCCTGGCCACATTTAGAGGCCCAACATGCAGGGAGCACCATCAGGTGTACTAGGAGCATAAATTACACCTCTAATTTCCTAACAACCTATTACACTTTTGAAGGCCCTGGAGCACCAGGGCAATGGAATTACCCACAAAATTACCCCACTTTGAAAAGAAAACACCAACATCTATTCTATGAGGCATAATGAGTCTTTTGAACAGTTAATTTTTTACACAAGTCTTCAGAAAATGTGTAAAGTAAAATTAATTTTTTTTATTTTTTTTTTTTAAACACAAAGTTGTCAATTTATAAGATATTTCTAACACATAGCATGTATATAGCAAAAATTACACCCAAAAAACACATTCTGCTACTCGTCCTGAGTATGGCGATACCACATGTGTGAGACTTTTACACAGCCTGTCCACATAGAGAGGCCCAACATTGAAGTAGTACCTTCAAGTGTTCTAGGAGCATAAATTACACATCTCATTTCATTCCTACTTATCACATTTTTGAAGGTCCTGGTGCATGAGGACAGTGGAATTACCCACAAATTGACCCCATTTTGGAAAGCAAATACCCCAACGTACATTCTATGAGACATGGGCTGCAGATAGGTACTCGGGTACTCTGTTGGACTGGAGACAAGTACTTGGGTACTCCAATAGGCTGGAGATAGATACTCGGGTATTCTGATGGGCTGTGACTGGTACTCGGGTGCTGACAGGTATTCAGATGGGCTGTGACAGGTACTCGTGTACTCAGATGAACTGTGACAAGTACCCGGGTACTCAGATGGGCTGTTACTGATACTTTGATGGGTAGTGACAGGTACTCTTTATTGGGGGGCCAATCAGTGTGGTTGGTGTGTACTGTAAGCGGTAACGATATGTTACCACAATCTCCTTCACACACACACACACACACAATTGGTGTGTGAGGAGGAGAACCCGGGAACATCTCGTTACTGCGGTTTGTTTACATTCTGTGACCAGCTGTGATTGGACGCAGCCAGTCACGTGGTACAGAGACAATTTAATTCCCGTCTAGGATGGGAGATCGAATCTGCAGATGTTATACGACTATAGCCAGGTATTGAAGTGGTTAAATTCTGGCCTGTTAGTGGGTACAGAGGACCGGAGTTAACAACCACTGCTGTAGGCCTTACTGAATGCCGTAAAATGCACCAACGAGCTCCAATGCTGGGCTGCTGGCCAAAAAACAGGTGGGGGGGGGGGGTGACACCATCCCTAGTGATGCTACTGCTTGTGTGTGTCCCACACTGCATGAGCTTTGGTCTGAAATGCCCGGCAGCACTGTAACAAAGTCCCGCCTCCTGTGAGGTAGACAGAACACCGATCCAATGCAGCGACATTGAATCAGTGTGACCTGCATCATAGAAGCCGCAAGCTGGTCTAGGAGGCGGGTCTTTGTTACAGTGGCCGCCTGGGGTGATTTAAAGCCAAGCTCCATGACAGGAGATCATTGCCAGGCTGCAATTAGTGGGCACTGATGAGCTGTGTTTGGTGGGAACTGGTAGGCTGCATTTGATATCATTTCTGCAGTCTGACCATCTCGTGTATCATCATGTCTGCAGTCTCTGACCGTCATCTGTTGTATGTCTGAGGGCTCTTTCTACCATACTCTCCAATAGAAGCCCTCTCCATGTCCATCAGAGAGACTCCCCCTCTAGGTCCCATTAGTGTACTCTCTTCCTGTAATTTGTTTATCGTTAAGAGATCATGGGAGGACCCCAGGGTAATGAAGACTCCTTAGGGAGCATCTCTGTGTTTGAGTCTTTGCCATAGAAACATTTGTAATGGGGAGGAGATAAGATGACCATGTCCATGTGGGGGCGCCAGAAATATTTCTGCACCCAGACCTCGGTGCCCCTAGGATCGGCTCTGCCACTACTGAGCAAAATTCCACTGCTAAACTGTGCCATTGAAAAGTAATCTGCTGCTGCAATACTGTGCCTTACTGCAACATTGTACCATTAACATCTGTTATATTGCTTTTGTATGGGCACCGTGTTATTTGAATGATAGTATCTGTTCCACTAATTGCAATTACTTCTGTTAAATATACTTCAGCATGCAAGAAATTATATAACTTTCTGGCCTGTGTGAGCTCTCCCAGATTGGGTACCTCAGCCAGAAGGGCTGCTCACAACTTTCCCTTTTAGGCCGGGCTCACACTGGTACAACACAACTATTGTACAACTGTCATCCTACTGGGCCCTGCAATATCAGTCCTACTTCCATCTAGACATGTGCATTTTGTTTTGAATCTAAATTCAGACGCATCCGAATTACAATGCTAAAGAATTCAAAAAAGGACCCAAATTTGGGGCCACGCATCTCAAAACGCCAAATTTGGTATGCAAACATAGTACTACAACATCTCCAAATTTGGGGTTTCTAGCTCCAAGTGACCCTGAGTTATGTGGCCGCAAAATGTCAAGCACTTTACTGCAGCTGAGAATGACATTTTGCAACCCGACTTTGGGGCCACTTGGTGCTAGAAACCCCAAATTTGGTGATTTGGTAGTGATGTGTTAGCATACCAAATTTAGGGTTCCTAGCTACAAGTGGCCCTGAGATACTTTGCCCCAAAGTCAGGTTGCAAAATGTCACTCTTCTGCAGAAAAGTACTTGACATGAGGGGCTCCCACCATCCCTGGGTTTTTAACTTCATCGTAACAGAATATTAAACGAACATTCATAATCTCCCACTCCCATTAAAATTCACACACCCCAACCTTCACTCAGCAGCAGAAAATCTGATTAGTCAACAGAACACCAGTCACGTTTCCATTGTAACAGAATTTGGATCTGAAATTCAGCAAAAATAAAAAATAAAAAATTTGTATTTTGGATGCTTCTGAATTATCAGGAATTCCTATGACGCAAACCGCACATAGGAAATATATTCTGACCGCTAACAGATTTTGCTGAACCAGGGTACAGACGACAAACACTAGTGTGGTAGGGAGAGATTTTGCAAAAACTGCACAAAAAGTTACACCATTAAATGTTGTAGTTTAAAAATGCAGCTGTGTTTTGTGGAGTTCTTAAGTTTTAAAATTAAGCAGGACACAGGAAATGCAATTTCAAAGCATATTTATTAAACAGAATTATGGTCCAAATGCAATGGTCACCACTTTCTCAGTCTGCCAAGGTTTACAATTTTAAAGTTGTCCTTTGAAGTGAACCTTGGCATCAGTCATAAAGGGCAAATGTCACAGAAAGTACTCTGAAGTAGATTGCACTCGCTACCCCTGATATCCTGGTACTAGGACATTTCCCATCCTGTCTTCACACAGAGGGAGGGGAAGCCACATCACTTGCCCAGGTGGGCACAAAGTGAAAACAGGAATGTTCTACAGCCCTACAGGATTATCAATGGTATGGCAGCAGAGCATTGACCACAAGGGAAGGAATTACAATCTGCTCAAAACCTCTCCTGTGAAAGTCTTACATTGTCCAGTATGAGAACTAGTATAGGTCCACTGCTAATAGGAGTGACTGAAGACACATCAACTTTGGAAATCCAGAACTAATTTCATGCATGTGGAAGGGGGTTATCAGTAGGTGGAGAAGGCTTGTCAAGAATTCTCATGTCACGGCAATGTAGCACAGGCTCTTTTCCCAATCCCATCTGGTAGACAAAGATGTAGACTTTTTGTTTTGGCTCCACAGTGAGTGTCATTGTCTCCGCAACTTCAGTGACCTCATTCCAATTCTCTTTCTCTGTGTTTGTACTAGAGCCACCGTATTCAGTGCTAAGGGAAAACTGGGCCTTAGTGATCAAAGCACCCAATCCTCCTGTCTCGGCCGAGACAGTTGCTGTTACTTTCCAGTTGTGCTCCATACTGGATACCTTCTCCTTTTCATATCCAACCTTCTTGGAAACCTGATTCTTCCATTGAAGGGGGGTCTGGGAGTCATTGTCAATGGTCTTGATGCACACCCACTCACCATAGGATGGGCCCTTGGCAATAGCCAAGCCTCCAGGCAGAAAGCCGTAGATGCTGGGATGGAACGAGTAGGTATCAACGCCCTCGTTTTTGTTGAAGTTGGTACATCTTGTGTACTTAATCCCTCCCCATTGGTCCTCAGGATTCACAAAATAGTAGTAATTTCTCACACCAAAATAATAAAGGCCATTTCTGCATTCCGGGTGTAGCGTGAATTCTTCACCCGCTTCATATTTGTTCATGTTCCTTGTTCGGCGATAGACCCCTCGGTCCTGAAAAATGATATAGAAGTATCCAAAAGCCGAACAATAATGACTGCCCCCTTGACAGTTAGGGTGTAGGGAATAAACAACTGCACTGTCATCTGTGTTCATGTTTGTAACTCGACGGTAGTGGTCTGACTTGATAATGTAGAAGTGGTCATCCTCATAGGCCACGTAATGATCTCCATTCCTGCAGGATGGGTGCAAGCTGAAGACATCCAGCCCTTCTCCATGATTAAAGTTCGATGATCTCATGTAACAATTAAGGTCTGGCCTGACAATATAGTAATACTGGTCCACGCCACAAAAATCTGCTTTGCTTTTGCTCTTTGGGACAATCATAGCTGAGATGCTGAAAGGAAGAGAAACCAATACAATTAAGATATGCACCCATTAACCAGTTAAGCCATTTTAGATTTTACAGATGCAGTACAAGAAAACATTCTAGTTAAAGGGGGGACTGGGCTGAGAAAAGGGAAAGTATATGCCCCCCCCCCCCCCAGGCCATTACAGTATGTTAGGCTGCTGCCATGAGTAAGTATATTACCCATTACATAGGTCTGAACAAGGAACATATAGCTATCACAGCACTGGGCAGCAGAAATCTTCCAGCACCAACTTCATTTGTAGTACTAAAGTGTCAGCTACTGAGTGCTAAGAGGGGGAAAGTAATGCCAACCTGAACTCCCCCTGCCCCCCACATTTTCTGGTTATAGTATGGTCTTCAGGAGAGTCCATATTTTTTTCCCCAGATCTGTAGTGATCTTTTCCAGCACGTCCTCATTTACATTTCCATGAAAGGAATGTTAAACCCAGTTTGTGCATTGATGGAACATGCAATATGGGCAGGTACAGGTGTCTTTAAAAAGTTTAAAGCTACAACTGTAAAAATAAAGTAACTTTGATCCCGTCTTCTCTTATCCTCCCCTTCTTAAGCAGCACCCAGTCTGATAGTACAGAGCTGGGAGGGGGCACTCTGCACATGCTCAGTTGTGTGTATTGCTAGAGTTTCTCTTGGGAAGGTGCATGAGATCAGCACAGGGCCAATCAGCACTGTCCAGAGGGTCAGGGGTACGGCAGCCCCAGAACAGTCAGGAGAATGAAAATAACTACCTGCTTTAACCAAAATACCGATACCTTGTTTCCCCAAAAATAAGACAGTAGTGCTTATTTTTGGGGTAGGTCTTACCATGTAATATGCCATCTTCTGTCCCCCTCTCCCTGTCAGGAGTTCCCAGTGTGAACCAAGTTAAAATGCTTGTAAAAATCCTATAATATGCACCATTACAGCATAGCACCCACCTGGCCATGATTTTGAGGGACTATCTCTGATTTGGAGCAAAGTTCCTCATTTCAGTCTGATCTATAGAGTTGTATATAAAATGCACTTTTTATTTTTTGAAAGATAAAGTGTTTGCAGTGCTAAACCTTTCATCCATTTTATAAATTGCTGTATTTGTAAATTCCAAAAGCCAATATAAAGGATTTATCCTTTAAGGTTTAACCAATCTTGTGTTTTTTCTACAATTCTTTAAGGGGGTGTGGCAAGGGGTGTGTCCTATGCCTGCATAGGTTTGCAGATAGGTGTCCCTCATTTCCATCTCAAAAGGTTGAGTTGTATGTTACAATAATCTATTACAGAAACACACACTACAGTAATAGAGCGGATTATAGGATTTTACAAGCATTTTAAACTAGGGATCATTCTCAGGAGCGCAGTAAAAGTCACAAGACTGCTATATACATACACTGTTAACGAGAAAAAGGAATTTAGCCATTTAGATTTACTAAAGAATTGCATTTCCATGTACTGTGGGAGATCAGATATAGTGCATGCAGGGTCCTGGGTTTAGGAATACATTAACACCTTCATCCCCAGACCAATTAACAGCCTAAGGACCAGAGGTCTTTTTACAATTTCGCACTGCTTTAACTGGTAATTGCACGGTCATGCAATGTTGTACCCAAACGAAATTTGCGTCCTTTTCGTCCCACAAATAGAGCTCTCTTTTGGTGGTATTTGATTGCCTCCACGATTTTTATTTTTTGCGATATAAATGGAAAAAGACTGAAAATTTTGAGAAAAAAAAAAATATTTTCTACTTTTTGTTATAAGAAAAATCGAATAAACTAAACTTTAGTCATACATTTAGGGCAAAATGTATTCAGCCACATGTCTTTAGAAAAAAAAAAAAAAAAAAAAAGTCAATAAGCGTATATTTTTTGGTTTGCGCAAAAGTTATAGCGTCTACAAACTAGAGTATAATTTTCTGGATTTTACACAGCTTTTAATTTATGACTGCCTATCTCATTTCTTGAGGGGCTAAAATGGCAGGGCAGTACAAACCCCCCCCCCCCCCCAAATTACCCCAAGGAAATTGCTGAGAGGCATGTTGAGCCCATTGAATATATTTTTTTTGTCCCAAGTGATTGAATAATGAGAAAAAAAAAAAAAAAAGGATATATTGCTCACACATGCTATGGGCATAAGTCAAATTACACCCCAAAATAAATTCTGCTGCTTCTCCCGAGTACGGGGATACCACATGTGGGGGGACTTTTTGGGAGCCTAGCCACGTACTGGACCTCGAAAACCAAGCACTGCCTTCCGGATTTAAATATAAAACGCTACCAAAAAAAAAAAAAAAAAAAAAAAAAAAAGTTAGCGATCGCAGGGATCAGGCCTGACTCTGCGATCGCTGCACTTATGTTTTTAGTGTTTTGTAAGTGACAGTGATCGATCGATACTGCACTTGGGTGGTCTGGGCGGAGTGGCAAAACGTAGGTGCTAGCAGGTATCTGGGCTGATCCCGCTAACAATGTGTTTTTTTGGAACCCTAAACTGCTGGGGAGTATACCGCTAGTATAGATCTGATCAGATATTGATCTGTTCAGATTCTATACCACTACGGGAGGTGTATGCTTTGCACGTGGATGTTAGTGGTACTGGCACTAACCTAGCGCTGCCTGGGGCAACACAGACCCTGACCCTAAAACCTAATTGATATCACCCGCCGGGTGGGTAATAAATGGTGGGTGCCCTGATGCTATAAAAAGCAAACTAACCAGAGTCACCCGTAACACTTATACGGTGATCACTGGTGAAAGGGTTAACTAGGGGCAATCAGGGGGTTAAAACCATTATTGGGTAGTATATCGGGGTACCTAGCGCTATAAAACCTGGCAGTGAACCTAAAAAAAAACAACAACTAGCTACCTAGCGACACTAATGCAGCGATCAGAAAAATGATCGCTTAGTGACACTGGTAAAAGGGGTGAAAGGGTTAACTCTAGGGGCAATCAGGGGGTTAAACCTTTATTGGGGGGGTGGTAGGGGGCTACCCTGGACCTAACACTAACTGCCCTGACAGTTTTTACTTTTACAACTGACACTGAATGCAGTGATCAGTAAATAAATGATCACTGCACTCAGTGACACTGTGACTGGGGGGGAGGGGGGGGGTTTGTCTGCCTGTGTGTTAGTTAGTGTCAGTGTAGTGTTTGGTGCACTTACTTTTAGTCTTCTCCAGTCCTCATAGTCCGGTCAAAAAGACCGCCCCGAGGAGAATTACATCACTTCCTCCCCGCCTATGTATACAATACACAGAGGGAGGAAGCTTCTCATTCGCCAGGAGCGATCGAGAGGGGATGGCCAGAAACCAACGGCCATCCCCTCATCCCGGATCGCTCCTGAAGCGAAACGGACCACCGCATCCAGCGGGAGGGGGTCCATTCGGACCCCCCACCCGCTGGAAGGCAAGCACGTACATGCCATTGTGATGACGTACAATGGCATGTGGCTGTCCTTAAGTGGTTAAGACACACTCACTTAAAGGGTCAAAATCTCACCATAACTGACCTCAAAATGCATGTTGCTTGGCTGTCATACTGATGAAATCCCTTCTGTACTCTGAGGGCCTCATCTAGAACAAGTATACAAATCAGAAGAAGATCTGACTTATTGACTTTCCTGATCTGCAGGCTGTTCTCAGTCAGCGGTATTAGGAGAAACTCATCATTGACAAGCTACATTTTACCCAGGATAGGCATCCTTTGTTCTTGCTTAATTATGTAATCAGAAGTCACTTTGCTCAAGTCAGACCAGTACATGCTGATTGGTTGCTATTGGCATTAGGTGGGGGGATTGTAGTAATGCTCTGCTCTCCCAACTCTCAAATGGGCTCATCCTAGCCTACCACACTATGTGCCCCATCAATACTGTATGCTGGGTGGCCTCAAGTCAATCATAGCCATGTGTGGTCAGTGCAGGGTGGGCCCAAGAATGGACATCCTACTGAAAGTAGCAATGTGTAGCTTAGGTTGTCTCAAGATCTCCGGAAAGTAATATGGTTTCAGACACCACTAGTTACCTACAACAATACAGTAATGGCAGTTCCCCATCTCCACATGCGACCTTGAGGATTCTGGAAGGAGTCAGACAGAAGCCAGGACACACTTGAAATGTTGGACAACAAGCAGATGGAGGAGAAAATAAAAATATGTCCCAACCCCTACTATACAAGAGTGCACATCCATATAAAATAAATCATTCATACCCAACACCTATAGTTTACATTCTTCAGTATAAGAAATTACACTAGAAAAGGCCAATTCCATATACTTACAATGTACAGCCTGTGCGCAGAGCTGAAAAAGATCCGTGGTGCTCAGTACATGTGAGCCCAACAATCTGAGCTCCTTCTTATATATGTAGATCACCCAACACACTGATCTCTGATTGGCTGGGTTCACCTTCATTATAATCACCTGATACAATCTCAGGGGGACTTTTGGTAAGAAAATTAGCCACACATTTGCAATTTGGACTGCTTCTTATTTAGCAAAGTATATGTGAGATTTTATTTTGTGTGTTTCCAACCCCTGGAATCCTGGGCAGCCAAAGTACAACTAAAATATTTTTTTTTAATTTTTTGGAGGGAGAGAGGCTGACCATACATTATACAATTTTCTTATTTAATTTCCTTTAGATTTACCTTCAACTATGTTGTGCAAGAGCCTGCCTGATTGCATACACATTGAAAGTTTAGTTTTACTTCATATTATGTGGTTTTGGTAAATCTAAGGCCCCTTTCACACGAGCGCTCTGATCATGTCTGCCTTTCAGTTGGACCTGATTGGACGCTCCATGCACCTCTATGGAGCGGCGGATGTCGGCGGTGACATGTCCGCTGATATCTGCCAATATTCGATCCGATCCTGTCCGTGAAATCCAGATGGATGGTGACCCTATCTTCCATCCGTCTGGAGGATCGGATGAAAAACAGACAGGCGGTCTGTTTTCATCCAATCTCCCCATAGAGGAGAGCGGGGCTCTGACAGGTCTTTCTCTGCACAATGAATGGAGACAGACCTGTCATCTGCCTGCTCAGCGGGGATCAACGGATCGATCTCCCACTGAGCAAAGTGGAGTCCATTGGTATACAAGAGAATTGAATAATGATTGGCCAGCTTTAGTGCCGGTTCACACAGGAGCGACTTAGCCGCCTGACAAGTTGCGCTCCATTCTGTACTATGGAACCGTTCTAATAGGAGCGACTCAAGTTGCTCCGACTTAGAAAAAGGTTCCTGTACTATTTTTGGGGCAACTTCAGGCGACTTGCATTGACTTCTATACAGAAGTCGTTTTACAAGTCGCTGCTGAAGTCGTGTGCAGGTCGCGTCTGTAAGTCACGCTGCAAGTCGTGTCGCCCCGGTGAGAACCGGCACTTAGGGAAGGTTATAACACTCGTCAGTATTTTTATTTTTTTGCCATCTGAGCCCCATTGGGGAGATTTCCCTTCACTTCCTGTCCCACAGTCAAAACAGGAAGTAAGAGGAAATCCATTAAAAATGAAAGAATCCGCAGCAGAACTATTGTCCCTATTGGAAGATTTCTCCTCTATTCTTGTTTTGGGGACAACCCAAAGTAGTGATTTTTCATTTTTAGTGATAACGGTAAACATGTCAAATAAAGAGAGAGTTTCCTCATGAAGAAGATTCAGACAGCAATAAAAACCTGACAGATTTTCCAATCCCTCTTTACACTATCCAAAATAAAAAAGTTTGCTTTTAGTTATTCTTTACCTCCACATTTTGCTAAATATGTAACCTGCTCTAAGCGCTCATTCGCTCTTGCTTTTTGCTTTGGTCTCTAAGGAGCAATTTTCGTTCGGACCGCTCTTTAGGCTGGGATCACACTAGAACACGCAGTGGCTCAGCACAGGACTCCGGTGCGTCTTCATTTACTGTTTCAGGTCCGATTTCAGGCTGAATTTTTGGCTTAATTTGAACCTGAAACAGACCAAAAGAAACACAGGTAGAGTTGCCACCTCATCCCTTTAAACCTGAACACATATGAATTACACAGGTTCTGAGGCTAACTGAATGCAGATACGGCTCCAAGTGAGTTTAATTACCACCTTAACTAGCCACAGAACCTGTGTAATTAATATGTGTTTGGTTTTAAAGGGATGAAGTGGCAACCTTACGCACGGGTCTCCTGTGCAAATCACTCCGGAGCCGCTGCGGAGATGTATGATCCGGCTCCATAGAGAACCGGTCACAATCTGCTGCTATGCGAATTGGATGTGCAGAAAGCCACATCAGATTTGTATAGGTGTGAACCCAGCCTTAGAGAGCATTTGACAGGCAGTGAGGAGGCAATGTATCGTCTCCTCACCAGCTGCTTTAACTCTTTCACTTGTAGAGACATTTTTGTGTTTTTTTTGCACATGTTTAAAAAATAATTTTAGGCCTGAAGATTCCACAAAACTCACAAATATTACATCATTTCTGAAAGAAGACAACCTAGAGAATAAAATAGTGGTAGTTGCAATTTTTTATGTCACAAACGTGAATTTTAGGGCAGACAAATACAATAAATTTCCCAATTCTTAGTAAAATATGCGCCGGGTAAATAAATACCCAACATGCCAAACCTTACATTTTTGTGCACCCTTGAAATGACATAAAACTTCAGTACATTATATCTTCTATAGGCAAAGTTTAACCACTTGCTTACTGGGCACTTAAACCCCCCTCAGTCCCAGACCAATATTCAGCTTTCAGCGCTGATGCACTTTGAATGACAATTGCGCGGGCATACAACACTGTACCCAAATGACATTTTTATCATTTTTTTCCCACAAATAGAGCTTTCTTTTGGTGGTATTTAGTTACAGCTCGGAGATGCAAAAAAAAAAAAAATCATGTTTTAATAGTTTGTTATAAAATTTTGCAAACGGGTCATTTTTCTCCTTCATTGAAGTGCGCTGATTAGGCGGCACTGATAGGCTGCATTGGTGGGCACTGATGGGCTGCATTGGTGGGCACTGATAGGCTGCATTGGTGGGCACTGATAGGCTGCACTGGTGGGCACTGATAGGCATAGTTAAGGCGGCACTAATAGGCACAGATAAGGCGGCACCGATGGGCACAGATAAGGCGGCACTGATGGGCAAAGATGGGCACAGATAAGATGGCACGGATGGGTGGCACGGATAAGTGGCACGGATGGGTGGCACGGATGGGCACTGATAGGTACCACAGATAGATGGGACTGATGGGCACTGATAGGTGGCACTGATAGGTGGCTCTGATAGGTGGCACTGCTGGGCACTGATGGGCGGCACTGCTGGGCACTGATGGGCGGCACTGCTGGGCACTGATGGGCGGCACTGGGGTGCAGCACCTTTGAGGCAGATTGTGGGCACTGTGGGTGGCACTGTGGGTGGCACTGTGGGCACTATGGGCACTGACGGGGGGCACTGACGGGGGGCACTTACTTTTATTCAGGATGGCACTGCGGGAGGCAGGTGGGCACTGGCAGGTGGCAGGTGGTTGCTTGTATTGCTGGCCGTGATCGGGACTGATGTCCCGATCACGGCCGCCGGTGATCGGCTTTTTTTTTTCTCCTCGCGCTGTCAGCGTGAGGAGGAATAATAGCCGATTACCGGCTCCGTTCTATCACATGATCAGCTGTCATTGGCTGACAGCTGATCACGTGATAAGGGGTCGGGATCGACCCCTTGCACGGATCGGTGATCAGGCGAGTCTCATGGACTCGCCGATCACAGAGCGCGCTGCGCACGCCCCTCAGGGGGCGCGCAGGCCGCTCGTACATGGGACGACGTTAATAGACGTAGTCCCGGAAATGTAGGTCCGCGCTAATGCCGTTATTTGGCAATAGCGCGGATCCCAAGTGGTTAAAAAGGTATCAGTTTAGTGTTACAGAGGAGGTCTTGTTAAAATTATTACTCTCATTCCAGCATGCACGGCAATATGTAACATGTGTATCGCAATCAACGCTTTCATGCGTAGGCGCCCTGACACATGCGTTTATGTTCATGCGTGTGTATAAGTGGGGGTGGGGGGGCCACCAATTTTTTGGGGGGTTTATGTGCTTGGGTGTAACTTTACTTTTTTGCAAAAAAAAAAAGTTTTTTTAATTCATCACATAGGGGGACAAACAGTCCCCCATGTGATGATTTTAGGTGACAGGTTCTCTTTATTGAGATATGTAGGGTCTAAAAGACCACCAATGTCTCCCCTGTATTCCACTGAATGTTTTGCAATGCTGATCACATTGCAAGACATCCTTTCCCGGGAAAGCGAGTCGGAAAAACTGAGAGCTCGTCGCTTTCTGGGTCACAAGAAGCAGTGAAGGAGAGCGGACGTGTGTGCGCTCTTCTCCTTCCCCTCTACCTGCCTGCACCGGCCGTGGAGATCCCGGGCCCCCCCCCGATGGGCAAGCAGATCCCGGTAAGAATGGCACGGTACGGCGGTGGGGGTGGGATGCCAGTACCAGGGTGTGTGTGAGCGATTGGGAGGCAGCGGAGCTGCAGAATTCTCTCACCTGACAGGTAGGTGGCTACAGCCACTGGACTGTGTGTGATACCCCCGCCATTAGGTCCGTACGACCTATGGACCTGGCGGTGAAAGGCTTAAAGAGTAACTCCACTTTCATGAACAAAAAAATTAGCAAATAAATAATAATAATATAGCATGTACAATTGCGACACAAGTCATATTGCAATTGAATGATATTTAAAAAAATGACCTTTCCTTTTCAATCTGCAGCTCCGTAATTGTATGTAGAATGCAATGTAATATGGCCACCTGGAGGAGTTCTGTACACAGCATGTATACGGAACACCCCTCAGATATGTCATTTCCTGCTTCTGTGATTGGCTCACTGATTTTTCCAAAATTTGCCACTAATATCCACTTCAGCCCCAGATGATTTTACCCCCTTCCTGACCAGGGCACTTTTTACAATTTGGCTCTGCGTCGCGTTAATTGACAATTGCGCGGTAGTTCCAGTATTTGATCACCTCTGCAGTTTTTATTTTTTGCGCTATAAACAAAAATAGATCGTCAATTTTGAAAAAAAAAATATTTTTTTAGTTTTTTTCTATAATAAATATCACTTTTTTTTTTTTTTAAAGCCTCATTTCTTCATCAGTTTAGGCCAATATATATTCTTCTACATATTTTATCATATCATTCTACATATTTTTAGTGTCGATAAATTATTGGAAAGATTTTTTATTTTACTAGTTATGGCGGTGAGCTGCTATTTTTAGCACTACTGCGACATTGCAATGAACAGATCAGAGACTTTTGACACTTTTTTTTGGGACAGTTGGCATTTATACAGTGATCAGTGCTATACAACTGTACTGATTACTGTCTAAATGTCACTGGCAGGGAAGGGGTTAAAACTAGGGGGTGATCAAGGGGTTAATTGTGTGTTCCCTCACTGTGTTCTAACTGTATGGGGATGGGATTGACTAGGAGAGGAGATATATCATTTTTCCTACTTAGTAGGAACAAACAATATGTCTCCTCTTCCATGATAGCACAGGGATTTGTGTGTTTACACAAATCACCAGAGGGCACCGTGCAGCTCGCCCACGCCCTCTGGTGGCTGAAAAAGGGAGGGACGTACCCGTACAGGATTTTGGCCAGGGGAGCCATTCAGCCACAGTATATCTGCGTGAGCCGATCAGGAACCAGATATACAAGCTTGAATTCAGGCATCCCCTGCAACAAAAATGTAATTTTTAGTGAGATACTCCCAATAGGAAATCATATCTAAAGGGATGCCGGTCCTGCAATTTCCCTCCTTAGAGCTAGGCAGGTGCAGCAGCTGGTTGATAATTAAGAAGCCACTCCCATTAGACTCACTTCTGCAAATGGATACAGACAAACACACAGGGATTTCTTCAGAATAACAAAAGGGTGGAATCTGCAACAAAGTTTGTCAACATTCTTGTAATGTACATAGATCATCCGGGGGGGGGGGGGATGTTTTTTTCTCAATAAAAGTGGAGTTATTCTTTAACTACTTGAACTCTGCACTGCATGTGGTTGTGGGGAGTTTACAGAGCAGCCCCATTCATTTACATTTGTCATGCTATGCCCACCAAAATCATCAGGGGGTATAGTCCCTGGCTATGAAGTAAAGCCTCATGACCATGCCCCCCCCCCCCCCCCGGCCACAGCATCTACAACTAAATTGGGAATGGTTGAGGGGCGGTAAAGACGTGGCTCACTACCTCTGGATTGCTAGTGTGGATGAGCCCCAAAAGGTGAAGGTAGCCCGTAGGGGCTCATTCACACCACATGAATGACCTACGTTATTTTCTATGTACTCCATTTACATTGCAACGCAGCTGAGAAGTGTGATGAGCTGCAGTAAAATACAGACATGTAGCATTGTACCGCAGCTCACCAGAAAGCGCTCCATGTCCTGCACTGGATGTGAGGACACTAAGGAATAGTCTACTGCCAGAGTGTAGGGGAGTGCCGTTTGCCGTAGGAGTGGGGGGATCAGACAAGTAAAAGCGTTTTTCCCTTCTAATGTTATCAACCAGTTAACCATTGCAGTGTGATTGCACACCGTTTGCAATGAAGGACTTTTTTAAATCAAATAGTTTTTATTGCAAAACACACATGGTACAAACCAAACATAGAAACAAAGTACAGTCGTACAGCAGCATTGGTTTTTACATCCAAAGGTATACAAGGAACACAAAGTACAAATTGACCCGGTTTGTAAACCACTGAGACATAGAAAATGTCAACGAAACTAAAAAAAAATAAGAAAAATGAACCAAGAATAGAAATAAAAGTAGCAGTCTCTCAGAGATCACATTGCATCAGGAGACAACCATATAATTACAATGACTATGCACTGCGGTCAGCGTCCCTCCACCCAGTCCTGCTGATGTCTCCCTACACCCCCTACAAACACCGGGTGAGGGAGAGACTTAGAAGTAGCCCCTTAACGAGGTCAAGAGTGTCTATATGCCTCCAAGCATATGGCCCTGGACCCACATTCAGCCCTGTAAAAGTCTGTCCTGTATAAGTTGGTGGGGGGCTAGCCCCGGAACCTCGAGCCAGTCCCCCCACATAGCATTAAATTTGTGCGGTGCATTTCTGTGTTGGTATGTTAGCTTTTCCCTGATCAGCATCTGGTTCACCTGGTCTGTCCATTGCTGCCTGGTGGGAACCCTGTGTGTTATCCACAATCGTGCTATCAATTTCCTGGCTACGTATAGTAACCTAATAATGGCAGTAAGAACCGAAGGCGTTAACGATTCTTCATCCAGGGCCCCCAGCAGGCAGACCAACGGACACCGCGGAATACCAACAGAGAACACAGAAGAGATAGTGTCAAGGATCTCATCCCAATACCGTTTGAGTTTCGGGCACCTCCAGAACATATGCATGAGATCCCCATGGTCCCACATACATTTAGGGCAAAGGGGGGATCCCCTAACACCCCAACTGTGCAGTTTAACCGGTGTCCTATAAACCCTATGCAGTAAATATAAGTGGGAGAGCCTATGGGAGGCCGATACCGACACCAATGGAGCGGAGGACAAACAAAGGTTCCAGGTCTCCGCGTCCACAGGCCCCAGGTCCGCCTCCCACCCCTGCCGACATGGAAGACGTGCCGGGTCCTGCACCGCGCCAAGAAGAATAGCATACCCCCTAGATATCATACCCTGACGTTCAGTCTGCATGAATATTCCTTGTACTACAGCATGGTCCGATTGGCAAAGCTGCATACTTCGTGCTTGTGTCTGTAGCGCATGTCGTAACTGTAAGTATTTAAAAAAGTCCCTACGTGGTATGCCAAACTCAGCCTGTATTTCCATAAAGGACTTCAGCACCTGGCCACTATACAACTGCGAGAGGTACCGGAGACCTCTCCTTCTCCAGTTACCAAATCCCTTGAGCTTAAAAAGCTCACCATAATTAGCATTCCGCCAGATAGGGGTGAGCGCAAGGAAGCCACGTATTCGCAATAGTCGTTTAACATGGGACCACAGGGTATTCAGCAGTATAATAGTCGGGGAACTCCTGTCCATATGAGGGAAGCCTGCCTCCAACCTGGATAATGCCATGTCCGGGGCGACAGTGTCATCAAGTATCCTCCGTATCGGGTCCAGGGGATCATCCAACCCCCAACCACCCAAGTGTTGGAGCTGCGAAGCCAAAAAATATAACCTAGCATGTGGAAGTGCCAACCCCCCTTCGTCCTTATTATATTGCAGGGTAAGTAAACTAATCCTGGCCGTCTTTCTACACCATATTAGTTCCCTAAACTGAGAGTCAATTTTATCGAACCAACGTTTCGGAATCCAGGTCGGCGAGTTATGACAAACGTAGAGCAACTGCGGGGCCCATACCATTTTAATGAGGTTCACCCTTCCCACTACCGATAGCGGTAATTTACACCAAATTTTACACTTTTCTCTGAACTTAAGTAATAGCGGTAAAAGATTCAGATTGGCATAGTTCGTCACCTCAGGGGATATCTGCACCCCCAGGTATTTAAACGAAGCAACCGTCTGGATCATGTTTGCACATGGGGGTAGAGGTGCCGTTAGAGGGGACAAGGGCATTAACAAAGACTTATCCCAGTTTATCCTAAAACCGGATAATGTACCAAAAAGGGTAATCAAGTGCATAGTTGCTGTGAGGGAACCCTGTGTGTCCCCCAGATATATAAGCGTGTCATCCGCGTATAGTGAAACCACATCCGTCCCAGTGGGCCTGCAGAATCCAACAATGTCCGGAGCCGATCTCATTCTGGCTGCCAGTGGCTCAAGCGCCATGGCAAAGAGCAGGGGTGACAAAGGGCACCCCTGTCTCGTGCCTCTATACAGCAGAAATGGGTCGGAGAGCTCCGCATTAGCTCTAATTCTAGCCGTAGGCTTCGCGTATAGCAGTTGGACCCAGCTAATAAAGGTACTGCCCAGCCCCATCCTCTCCATCACTTTCCACAGATAAGGCCATTCAACACTATCAAAGGCCTTAGCCACGTCCAGCGAGAGGACGGCCTGATTACCGGGGTTATCCACAGGGACCTGTAGGTTTAGGAATAAACGGCGAATATTTAGGGCAGTCGACCGCGAGGGAATAAACCCTGATTGATCCCTATGAATAAGTTTGTGTATTACCAGGGACAATCTCGTAGCCAAGACCCGAGCCAATAGTTTAACGTCTGTCGTGAGCAAGGAGATGGGTCTATATGCGTTCGGTGATGTCGCTACCTTACCCGGCTTTAGAAGTACAATTATGATTGCTTCGTTCATAGAAGCAGGCAGAACCCCCGTCTCTAGGGCGTTGTTAAACACTTTCAAAAGGGTGGGCAAAAGAACACCAGCGTAACGCCTGTATACCTCGGACGGGAGGCCATCCGCCCCCGGAGCTTTGTTATTATGGGAACGTTCCAGTGCAGAAGCCAATTCATCCTCCGTTATGGGGGCGTTCAACAGCTCCCGTCCGACGCAGACAGGCATGGGATATCACATCCATCTAAAAAGTCCACAATCTCCCCGTCACCCGGCTGCACCTTGGATGAGTACAAGTCTGCGTAAAAGGACCGAAATACCTGCAAGATCCCAGGGGTGTCCGTATGGGTCACCCCCTGCGAGTCGCACAGCGAATGAACCATAGGTGCAGAACCCTGAGCCTTTGCCAGCAGAGCCAGCATATGGCCTGTCGATTCCCCCTCCTCAAAGTGTGTTTGTTGCAGGAAAAATCGTTTATTTTCTGCCAGTTGTAAAGCCACCTGTCTGGACATAGACTGTGCCCCTAGCCAAGTTCTCTTAGTGTCCTCTGAGGGGTTGGTAACATAGGCCTGCTCTGACTCTCTGAGTGCTCTACTGACCTCCATTTCCCAGGCTTTAGTGTTCCGTTTTATACCATTTATAGCAGTGATAAATTGCCCTCTAAGGAAGGCCTTAGCTGCATCCCAGACTACGCCTATAGAGGCCGAGCCTAAATTGTCCTGCAGGAAGAGTTTAAGGGCACTTGCTATGGGGTCAGGTTGCGGAAAAAGTGCAAGCCAAAAGGGGTTAAGCTTCCAACTCCTAGGTGCAAGGTCAGCAGATATGGATATCTCAATCCACAAAGAAGAGTGGTCAGACACATGTCTAACCCCATAGCCAGAGTCACTAATTAGGGGAAGAAGGGCGGAGTTCCCCAGTCCCAAGTCTATTCTAGACAAGCTCCCAAACGCTGGAGAGCAACAGGAGTACAAACGGGTGTGGGGGTGGGCTCTCCGCCAGACATCTACCAGCCCAAGTTCGGCTAATAGGGCTGCAAAGGGAGTATCGCCATTAGGGCGGGAGGGGACTACAGGAGGAGTTGGAATCTTATCCCACAGGCCATTAACATAGTTATTAAAATCACCCATTGCCAGCAGGGGTATGCCAGGGAACTGTGCCATGAACCCAGCTAGGCGCCTAAGAATCTCCGCTGAGTACGGAGGCGGGATATAAATGTTGGCAATAATGCAGTGTACAGTAGCAATCTTACACAGCAAGAAGATGTACCGCCCCCCAGGGTCAATAACCTGTTGGGAGCAAGAGAATTGAGTATGGTGTCTAATCAGGATACTCACTCCTCTTGCATAAGCAGAGTATGTAGAGTGGAATTGCTGGGTATACAGCCTAGACCCAAGGCTATGTGTACCAGCAGGAGCAAAATGCGTCTCCTGCAGACACACAATACCAGCCTTCATATCTTTAAGGTGCCGCAACACCGCCAGCCTCTTTACCGGGCTGCCCAGTCCCCTGACATTCCAAGAAAGAAATCTAACCTTAGCCATCAGGAATACAAAACATAAGTGCAGATAGGAGTGACCATGTTAACATTCGTAAACAACCAGGGAGGAAAAATGCAGTTAACACATATAGAACAGCAACAAGCGACTGGGAAGTCGCATCACCTGAGATGCCCCAAAATAGGGGGGAAAAAAGTCCGGCACGAGCAGCAGCATCTAGGAAGAAGCGCCCAGACGGGCGCAGGCAGACCTGGATATAGTCTTTGTCCATTGTGATCCTGAGAGAGAGAAAATTAAGTAAAAGGAAAAAGAAAATAAAAACAGTTAAACAGCAAAAAACCGTAGTATTTTCTGTATTGAAGCCCGTGGGGCTCCCACACGGGAAAAGTAGCAAACTAATAGCCCCCATCCGGAACTCTGGGGCAGGGGGAAGGCCAAGGAAACACCCATAGAAGACTCTTCTAGATGACAAACAGGGTTTCACATGTGCAGGCATACTGTAGCTCTAAAGGGATTGCAATGGAGCCAAAAACCTCTGCCTTCCGCCGGACCTGAAGAATTGTAAGTCCAGTCATCTTGTCTGAAAGTGTCATTATCGTGGAGGAGATCTTTGGAGCTTGGCGGCTTTGAGTGCGTTGTGCTCCTGGTCAAGCCACTGTGCCGCCGCCGCAGGGCGATCAAAAAAGTGCGTGGAGCCCAGAGCCGTAACCCTGAGCCTGGCCGGATACAGCATACCATATTGAACGTTAAGGTCCCGAAGGCGTCTCTTAACCTCAAGAAATGTTGCACGCTTTTTCTGAAGCTCTGCTGAAAAGTCCGGGAATAGCGAAATCCTGTAGTTCTCAATCTCCATTTTGTCTGACAACCCCCGCGCTTTAGAGAGAATGGTGTCCCTGTCTCTATAGTTGAGGAGTTTAAACAAGAAGGGCCTGGGGCGGTTGCCCGGAGGTAGGGGGCGAGACGGCACCCGATGGGCGCGTTCCACAGCAAAAAGCGGTGATAAGGATTCTTTCCCAAAGGTGGCAATCAACCAATTTTCAATAAAGTCAACCGGGTTTTTACCCTCAACACGTTCTGGGATCCCCAAAGCGCGAATATTATTGCGTCTCATGCGATTTTCCATCTCATCAAGTCGCATAGCGTGCTGTTCAGTAAGATGGCAATTATATTTCAGATCCCGTTGCATGGGGGCTAGATCATCTTCTACTGTACTCAGTCTGCCTTCCAGGGCAGCTGTCCTCTCCCTGAGCTTTTGCATGTCATGGCGGACAAAGGTGATTTCAGCTTTAACCCCTTTAATGTCCTCAGAGAGGGCTGCAATAGAGTGATTACAGGAGGTGACAGCAGCAAATATGTCCCTTAGTGTAGGCTCTCCCTCCAGCACTGGAGAAGGGATGGCCTGTGCCTCAGGCCTAGCACTGTCTCTAGGTGTACTCACTGCAGACAATGCTGCAGACAATCCATTCTCATCCTCCAAGGGGACCGTGTCATCTGCCTCAGGAGAACCGCCAGGGGTAGCTTGAGAAGAGGGCTGGCCAGCCAGGGCATCCTTATACGATTTACCACCATAGAGAAGCTTTTGTGCTGCTTCCTTGTATTGGTCTCTGGCTGCACGCCGCGCGCCGGCGCCATCTTGGCCTGGGGGGTCCGTCAGCCCCTTCCCTCCGGTATGGCGTCTGGACATCACAGCGGGGGTCCCAAGATATACCGCGGTGGTCCGGAATGCTTCTCCTAGCGTGGCAGAAGGTAAGGGCTCCAAAAACAGCGTTTCAGAGCAGACTGTAAGGATGTAAGCACGGATGGCCGGCGGAGCTCAAGGCATGCACGTCTTCCTACATCAGCCGCTAAGCCACGCCCCCCCGCCCACTGCACTTTACACTGATACACACACACACTGAATGAAGGACTTTTAGTTTTCCTGGAGTTGTGCTTTAAAGCTGAAGTTTGAGTTTGGTTTCTATTGTATAGTTATACAGATCCAGCTTGGCGCAGTGTATGTATAATCTCATACCTGAATGATTGCTGTAGAAGCTGACAATCACTGTACTGTAGTAGCCACTGCTACTACAATGAGCACTGCTATCTCCTGGGTCCAGTAGTGATTGGCTGCCTTTCTATATAATAACCACAGAGGAGTGCTCTCTTGGCACTTTTACCATTCAGAGAACATCCTGTATTATTTTTAACAGAGTGCATTGATGTGAGGCACTTATATTACAGTGCAGCATACCAAACACAGTAGGGTTGATTTACTAAAAGCAAATCGACTGCAAGTGCAGTTGCTCCACAGCTTAGTAAATGAAGTAGAGGTTCATTTTGCAAAGAATAGCCAATCACATGCATGGAAATGTTAAAAAAAACACAGCATTTTTGCTTGCACATGATTGGATGATGAAAGTCAGCAGAGCTTCTGCTAATTTACTAAGCTCTGGAGAAACTGCACTGGCAAAGTGCACAGTCTATTTGCCTTTAGTAAATCAACCCCTTAGTGTACATGCAGCCAGTGACATCACTGGCTCATGTGCTCTGAAGAAACATCCATCTGTACCATTTCTTCAGAGCCCTGTGCCGTGAACAGTGGCTCCGGGGCATGCGCATGAGAGTGTAAGGATTAAGGTATATGTTGAAACAAAATGGTTGACCGTATGTCTTACTAAATACATGTATTTTTCTATCCTTCTCTGTAAAATAAGGATTCGTCATCTATTGTCACGTACTCATCAAGAAGAGGCCGCATCAGCCCTAAAAAGCAGTCTACGCCCAGAAGATTGTCTTATCAGCTGATAACACCCGGAGAATTGTCTTTCCTTTGCAAAAATGTTGTTTTTTTACATTTGCTGATGTTTGCTCTTTTCTGTCTATAAAAGATGTAATAAAGAAGCCTCAGAGCCAGAGTCAGTCAGAGACAGTCAGAGTTAACGACGGACTTCTGAGCAGAAATACTGAATAATACCTCTGTGTCTCTTTGCTTGGATAAGAACTCTAACTAACAATTGGGAAACGGTAACATAACCTGACAAATAGGTGACTTGTTGAGGTCACACCTAACATTTCTGGCGCCGCGAATAGGGACTCGCTGAAGAAACTACAAGAGGCGAACGAACATAAGGACGGAACAAAAAGGCTGGGCACATCAAGAACCACAGACAAATCCTGCGCAGGTAAGAAAAGCTTTATTTTCTTATAAACTCTGTGCTTCTTAGATCTGTGCCCACCTGATCTGTCTGAATTGTTCTTCAGGTAAAAACCAACCTCTGTAGTAAGCGGGTCTTGAACTTAATATTTTGGCTTATGTTACCGTTGTTTCTTGTCTGTCTACTTGTCATCTGTCTGTTGTGAATGAAATAAGCCCTGTTTGTATGGTGTGAATTGAAACATATATCATCCCAATGGGTAACGGAATGCGCCCTTAACTCGTAAGAGTACTTTGGGGGTCCGACACTTAAGTTTGATATACGCTTTTTGATTCATGAGCCTAAAAACGGGTTGAAAGTATAAGTCCTGACTGCCTCAATAAAGCAGGAATAAGAAACGAATGCTGAGAGATTCCATGGTAATGGGAAGGGAAATAAGGTCTCCACAAAGTCCCGGAGACCTAGTCATATGTGTTTGGCCACCAAAAGGGAATGCTTGTATATGTTGTAGCCGTCAGTCTGGTCATAATATTTGTCAGTTGGCTAGCATATAAGGTAATTCGATTTCAGAAATCTCATCCAGGAGAGGTTTTTAGTATTTTGGCACCCTAGGAGGAGAAGGCAACGAGACACTTAGTAAGTGATCCAAACGCCACCTAGGCAGGACTGTCAAAATGGGCCAGACACATGGTAAACCCCAGGAGGAATCTCAGAAATGTTATGCTGTTAAAGACATAATTACAATGTTGTATGGGAAGGATAAGGCACAGGGCACGAATAGGATTCTCAAGAAATTGGGGATGGATGGAGAAAATGGATTAAGTGTAGAAGGTTGGGAGAATATAAAGAGAGACAGACAGGGAGAGATATTGCAGAACAGATGGGTATCACAAATACAATGTTTAATTAAGGTTTCCAACAGGGCTGAAGAGGAGGGATGGAAGTATTGTCAGGAAAAGGGTGGATGGGATATGAAGGTCCGACACAAAAGTCTTCCTTCTGCTCCCGGCGATAGGGTAAATACGGGAGATACTCCACCTCCTTATAACACTACCACACCAGGTAATGAAAGACCAAAACTTTATCCTTCCTTAAGAGGAAGAGGGTGGGTATGCCGAGTATGCGGTATCCAGAACCCAGACTGGGCACAGGAATGTGTGCATTGCGGCGCTCAAAGACCAGAGCCCGTAGCTCCAGTCCATAGTCGGACTAGGGTAATACAAGTAAATAATCCAAATGCGGGTCAAGCAGGACAGCCACCTACAGTGACCCGACAAGTCGTTCTGAGGACATGGACACCTTGGTCGGCTGACACTCTTATGGCATTAATACAGAATGCTCCTGATCCCGTAGCAAAACCTGCCGCATTCTGTAGATTCGTGACACAATTACTAGACACACATGAAGCAACTTGGCAAGATGGGGAAGATATATGTAGACATAAAATGACACTGACAATGTTTAATCAATTCATGACTAAACTTACCCCACTTAGACCACAAGGGGATCCAGCGGCAGATCCGCCAGGAGTACATCCCCGTCATATAGACTCTAGACCCCTGTTTATTGCTCAGTTACGAGAATTTTGCCAAGGGAAACAGCAGGAAAGGGGTTCGACAGCGCCCATAAAACAGGCCCCAGGTCAGACTGTTACAGAATTTTACCTCAACATGGAAAGCATGATGGCTGACGAAGGTCTAGATTTAGCCTTACCCGTCACCATTAGGGCTTTCAATCGACAGTTTATGGAAGGACTAGTACCCCAAATAGGTGACAAACTGAAGGCATGTACTCCCGAATGGAGAGCCATACGGGACAGAGGAACATTGTTGCAGAAAGCACAAGGCATAGAGGCTGATTTAGCAGAAACTAAACCCAGAAGGACACCGGGAGTTAACACTGTTGCCCGGGTCAATGAAGGAGGGAATTCCTCCCGTAAACCTCTTACCTGTTATTACTGCAACAAGGTGGGACATATAAAAAGAGACTGTAGGAAAAGGATAAAAGACGAACAGGAAGGAAACACGGACAGAGACACGAGGGACTACAGACAGAGGCGTACCAATGATAGGGACGATCCGACCGCATGACTTGCCCCAGTCCTAGCTGAATCAGAGAACAAAATGCTCCACATGTTGATGAAGGTGGAAGGTAAACATATTCCTTGTTTGGTTGACACAGGAGCGTCACGCAGTCTGTTGTCTGATTCAGTAGTCCCTCCACACATGACGTCCCGTGACACCATACCCATAAGTGGTTATGACGGTCTTTTGTCCGATGCCCCACTGACTAAACCTTAAAAAGTAAAAATAGGGGGAATGGCTACCGCCTGACACTTGTGTATTGTTGCAATATGTAGATGACCTATTGTTATGTTGTCCGGATAACGATACTTGTTTAAAAGCCACTCTCTCATTGTTACAATTCCTGGCTGAAAAAGGGTGCAAGGTGAATAGAACTAAGTTACAGGTATGTCAGAAAAAGGTTGTCTTTTTGGGCCACTGTATATCCCAGGGTACTCGACATCTCACTGAAGACCGAGTCCAGGCCATAAGACAAATGAATATCCCACGCAACTTTAAGCAACTTCGTATGTTTCTGGGAATGGTATCATATTGTAGACAATGGATACCACATGCCAGTTCTCTGATGCAGCCATTATATGATTGCTTGAAAATAGTACCCTATGTACTCACAGAAGCAGGTCATGAATCTTTTAGCACCTTAAAAAGGTTACTAATTTCGGCACCTGCGATCGGGATCCCTGACTATACCAAAACATTTCATTTGTACATTGCTGAAATCACGGGACACGCAACAGGGGTGTTGACACAACAACACATCAAACAAAGGCCGGTAGCATACTTCTCGGCGGCTCTCGATCCTGTCTCTAGAGGATCACCGTCCTGTGTACGAGCAGTTGCAGCAGTGTCAATTATCATTGACAAATCCTCAGAAATTGTCTTAGACAATCCTGTAGTGGTACATACCACACATGACATACACGCCATCTTATCACAGGTCCAACCAAAACACATATCAATGGCAAGGCAGCTGCGTCTACAATGCACTTTGCTCCTACCCCCCAATGTTACCTTTCAGCGATGCACTTCTTTTAACTTAGCACAGCTTTTACCATTACAGACAGATTTGACAGGGGGGAGTAATGATGATAATGGTGTAGATACAGCACAAGATACTCAGGATTCTGACACACTTTCGTTTCATGACATAACATCTGATGAACACGATTGTTTCCAACTTATGGAACAAGAAACCACGGGGTTCCCACATGTCACAGACATACCCATTGCAAATGCAGAACACACACTGTACATAGATGGTAGTAGATTTGCCGATGACAAAGGTAAATATCACACAGGTTATGCTGTGGTAACGGACACACAGGTAATTGAGGCAAAGTCACTACCAGCACACATGTCGGCACAAGAAGCGGAACTAACCGCTCTAGAGAAAGCCCTAGAACACTTAGAGGGACAAGAAGGGAACATTTACACTGATTCCGCATACGCCTACGGTGTGGCACATGATTATGGCCACATATGGAAAGCTAGAGGTTACCTTACAGCAGCAGGCACACCTGTTAAACATGGTGAAGGAATCAAAAGAGTCCTGAACAATCTTCAAAAGGTTATAAGAGTAGCCATCATGAAGATAGCGGCACACACGAGCGCAAAAACAACTGAGGCAAAAGGAAACGCATTTGCAGATTTAACTGCAAAGAAGGCAGCTCTAGGGGAAGTAAGCCCTGAGACCTTAGCCACGGTACAGGTGAGTATGCCCGAAACCACATGGCAGCAGCTAATCGAACTACAGGAACAAGCAGGGGCTATTGAGAAGGACCGTTGGGTTAAGGAGGGAGCTGCACCAGGCCTTGACAATGTATGGAGAGAAGGAGACAAAATATGTCTACCCGCTTCTCTATACCCCGCAATGGCAGCGGCTGTTCACTTACCCACTCATGTCAGCTCCAATTCTATGTATAGGATTGTAAGCCAAGGATGGCTAGCCCCTGGATTCAGTAGTACTGCAAGGAACTACTGTGCTGCATGCCAAATCTGTCTGATTAATAACCCAGGACAGAGAGTGAAAACCCCACGTAAACATCAGGTTCGGGCCCAATATCCCTTTCAGAGACTGCAGATTGACTACATACAAATGCCTAAGAGCGGCCCCTTTGAATTTGTTCTCGTGTGCATCTGCCTATTTTCAGGCTGGCCGAAAGTTATCCTGTGAAATCAGCTACGGCAAAAGCCACCGCCAAGAAACTGATTACTGAGCTGATACCTAGGTTTGGTCTCCCAGAAACAATAGAATCAGACAGGGGGACACATTTCACGGGAGAAATAATGCAAAATGTGATGGCAATGTTAGGGGTTCAACAAAGTTTTCATACTCCTTACCACCCACAGAGTTCAGGATCAGTAGAAAGAGTAAATGGTACAATCAAGCTGAAAATACAAAAAGCTATGCAAGAGTTAAATAAACCATGGCCTGAGTGCCTACCCTTAGCTTTGTTCTCTATTAGGTACACCCCAACAGGAAAAACAGGGTTATCCCCATATGAAATACTGTTTGGAAGTGCACCTAGATTAGGTTTATATTTTCCTCAAAGTATGCAATTACAATGTGATAGGTTAACTACGTATGTAATACAGTTGCAACAGCGTCTGACTAAAATCCACAAGAGTGTGTATTCTTCTCTTCCAGACCCTAATTCTGTCACAGGTACTCACGATCTACAACCAGGAGACTATGTGTATGTAAAGAAACATACCAGAAAGACACTGGAACCAAGGTTTGAAGGTCCTTTCCAGGTGCTATTGATTACAGCAACCTCAGTGAAATTGGAAGGGAAACCTACCTGGATCCACGCTTCTCATTGTAAAAAGGAGCCAGTTGGCAAATGACAACATGTATCTTTTTATTGTTTCAGTAATCCTGGCTAATAGTTTGGTTACCTCACAGAATAAAATACACAAGGATGAAGGATTTTCTAAAAAAATTTTATTACTGAAGTTTAAATATGCTTATGCCCAGAAGTCAGGATATGAGAAATGTTGGATTTGTAGCAAATTACACCCCAGCACAGCAAGTATACCACTGATGGCAGTTCCTATAAACTATACTGATCTTGCTAACAGTAGCATTAACATAATTAGAACAAATACCAGCGAGACAGTAATGTTTAAGTCAAATGGTCTCGCCTTTTTCCCTGATTGGTGTTTCAACTTAGGGAACACAACGGGAGGAAATGGAGAATGCCAAGACAGCAAGTTTAATTTGTCCATTGTCGTATTAAATGGAAGCTTCTATCCCAGTAATTCCAGCACACACCAGACATTATCTGACTTCCTCACTAACATTGTGGATAATAATGTTAGGTGGTTAGTATCCAACTTATCCCTCTATGGATACACCTCTCGTTATAGAAATGATATCAGTTCAAGATCAGTAGCTCTAGGAAACAATATATACATCTGTTGTGAGGATAAATGTTATACTTGGATACCTAGAAAAGCTCAGGGATGGTGCTACCTCGCAAGTTTAGTACCAGTAATGGGAGTAGTAGGTGATGAACGAGGTGATCACCTATTAGAAGCTAGCATGCACCCTAGATATCCCCTCAGGTATCGTAGTAAAAGAGAAATATTCCTGAAGAAGGACATGGCATGGGCTTGGTTCCCGTCCTGGACAGGATGGGGTATAGACTTAATGAAAAGACTAAATAACTATACAGGAATTATTAATGATGTTTTGGAGAAAAACTCTGATGACATTACTAAGTTAAATCTGGAGACTAGAGCCATCAGACAACAATTAGAATTACATGAATTAGCAATTGAAAGTATGAGTGCAGCACTGACAGGACTCTGTGAAACTACTGAGGACTATGAGTGCTGTACTTGGATACATAACACCAGCATTGAGGTACCTGACTATTATGACATCATTGCACAACACCGTACGGAAGTAAAGAATTTACAAGAGAAGGCCCGAAATATTGGTCGCGACTGGGATCCGTTTGGTGGAACTTTTAGTTTCTCAGGGTTATTCTCTTGGGTTAAGAAGGCAGCAATGACGATTATAGTGGTGCTCTTATTCGTATTTTTCTTTTATGCATGCTTTAAACTGCTCATGTGCTTTTGCAAGAAAGCCAAGGTAAATGATGCGGAAAAGATGGAACTTTTGTGAAGATAGGTAGATTTAGATCCTTGACATCACCCATCTGTCAGAAAAGCCACTCTTCCTGAATTTTAGATGTTGGTACTGTCCAGGGGGATGGGTGTATACCCCTCTGACAACTCGCGGTCAGGGAGAGTACTCTGGATATAGGCTGACTAGAACTTGTTCAGGTGGACCCAGGGCAAGAGGGAGGGGTGATGTCAAAGGGGGAAATGTAAGGATTAAGGTATATGTTGAAACAAAATGGTTGACCGTATGTCTTACTAAATACATGTATTTTTCTATCCTTCTCTGTAAAATAAGGATTCGTCATCTATTGTCACGTACTCATCAAGAAGAGGCCGCATCAGCCCTAAAAAGCAGTCTACGCCCAGAAGATTGTCTTATCAGCTGATAACACCCGGAGAATTGTCTTTCCTTTGCAAAAATGTTGTTTTTTTACATTTGCTGATGTTTGCTCTTTTCTGTCTATAAAAGATGTAATAAAGAAGCCTCAGAGCCAGAGTCAGTCAGAGACAGTCAGAGTTAACGACGGACTTCTGAGCAGAAATACTGAATAATACCTCTGTGTCTCTTTGCTTGGATAAGAACTCTAACTAACAATTGGGAAACGGTAACATAACCTGACAAATAGGTGACTTGTTGAGGTCACACCTAACAAGAGTGACCTCATCACTGCTCTGGCCAGTCACAGAGCCAGAGTCCGCTAACCCAGAAGCAAGATGGGTGAAGATGAGAGCGCCTGCAGTGCTGACCTCTCAGGGCTGGAGGTAAGTTTAACATAATGTGCTAGTATGCAATGCATACTAGCACATTATGCCTTTACCTTGCAGGTACAAAAATAACAATAAAAAAAGTGTCCAGCATTTTACGAGCGCTTTAAAGCAATGGATGTACAGCACAGTGCACAATAGCAGTGTCTGGAGGTCTGAAAAAAGTGTACCACACAAAGTATGGCAAGATGCCGTATTCATTTCTTGGCACATAAAAGGTGGGTGTTCCTAAAAGACATGGTTTATTGTGTCACATTGTTTTACATATTCCAGCATCAGCTTTCTTTTTGGCTCTCATTATTTGGGCTCATGACATCTCATAGTCCCAAAGAAAGCTGGTACTGGAAGATCTCTGGCAGATGCTGAGATCACAGGTCTAAAGATGAAGCAGGTATCTATCAGTGGTGGCCCGTGCACTGTGGGCACACAGGTGGCGCCCCCCCATCCATGCGCCCGGGCCCCTTTTAGGACGATGGACACATGCATTCCTATGGCGGGGGCTGGAGGGGGTGGTACTTTTTGAAGCACCTGATTAGAGCCAGAGGCTCAAATAGGCATCAACATAGGGTGGGCGTGGGGCACAGAGAGTGCGCCCCTGATCCCACCTAATTGTGTGACGATAGTGAATTTGTTTGCCTATTTTCACACAAACCTTCCTCCCCGCCAATCAGTAGGCATGGCGTCAGACCTGTTTCCTGATTGGCCGAAGCGCCAAGCCACCCTATTGGATGCCTGGCACTTAGAAAGAGAAGCGGTCTCAGCGGAGGAGACACATGCTGAAGCGGAGGTCGCCACCACTCTTGTGAACTCACTGCACTGAGAGGAGCAGCTGCCTGGCTGTAAGTGCCAGGGTGGTCTGCCAGAGCCGTGAGCCACGCGAGTGTGGGGGGGGGGGGGGTTGGTGGGGACAGTGGCTGCATATGATGGGCACAAGTGGCTGCATAAACAGCACAAGTGGCTGCATATACTGAGCACAAGTGGCTGCATTTGACAAGCACAAGTGGCTGCATTTGATGGGCACAGTGGATGCATTTGGTGGGCACAGTGGATGCATTTGGTGGGCACAGTGGCTGCGTTTGATGGGCACAGTGGCTGCATTTGATGGGCACAAGTGCCTGCATATGCTGGGCACAGGGGCTGCGTTTGATGGGCACAGTGCCTGCATATGATGGGCACAAGTGGCTGCATTTGATGGGCAAAAGTGGCTGCATATGATGGGCACAAGTGGCTGCATTTGATGGGCACAAGTGGCTGCATAGGATGGGCACAAGTGGTGGCTGCGTAGGATGGGCATAAGTGGTGGATGCATATGATGGGCACAAGTGGCTGCGTTTGATGGGCACAGTGGTTGCATATGATGGGTACAACAAGTGGCTGCATATGATGGGCACAATGGCTGCATATGATGGGCACAGTGGCTGCGTTTGATAGGCACAGTGGCTGCAATTGATGGGCACAGTGGCTGCAATTGATGGGGGGGGGGATTTCAGTATTTTTCTGTTTGTTTGCACCCTCCCAAAAATTTTGAGCACTAGCGGCCACTGGTATCTATATAATCATGACATGTGTTCATGACCAAGGCTCCCACTCTTGTCAGTGCCTGAATGGTTAAATATCTCAAATCTAGGTGAGCAGCCCAACATTTCTTATAAGTAAGACTTTAAGGTAAGTGTAGCGGTACCCCCATAAGGGCCAGTGAGTGCTGTGGTCCATCTTTCACCCTGCTCATGGCATGTATATAGCAAAAATTACACCCCAACACACATTCTGCTACTATTCCCGAGTATGGCGATACCACATGCGTGAGACTTTTACACAGCCTGGCCACATAGAGAGGCCCAACATTAAAGTAGTACATTCAGGCGTTCTTGGAGCATAAATTACACATCTCATTTCATTCCTACCTATCACACTTTTGAAGGTCCTGGAGCACCAGGACAGTGGAACTACCCACAAAATTACCCCATTTTGGAAACCAAACACCCCAACGTATATTCTATGAGGCATGGGCTGCAAATATGTACTTGAGTACTCTGATGGGCTGCAGATAGGTACTCGGGTACTCTGATGGGCTGGTGACAGGTACTCGGGTACTCTGATGGCCTGGTGACAGATACTCGGGTACTCTGATGGTCTGGTGACAGCTACTCTGATGGCCTGGTGACTGGTATTCGGGTACTCTGAAGGGCGGTGATAGGTACTCATATGGACTGTGACAGGTACTCGGGTACTCAGATGAACTCTGATAGGTACTCAGGTACTCATATGGACTGTGACAGGTACTCATATGGATTGTGACAGGTACTCAGGTACTCAGATAGACTGACAGGTACTCAGGTACTCAGATGAACTGTGACAGGTACTCAGGTACTCATATGGACTTTGACAGGTACTCTGATGGACTGTAACAGGTACTCGGGTACTCAGATGGACTGTAACAGGTACTTGGGTACTCTGATGGACTGTGACAGGTACTCGGGTACTCTGATGGACTGTGACAGGTACTCGGGTACTCTGATGGATTGTGACAGGTACTCGGGTACTCTGATGGGCTGTGACAGGTACTTAGTGTCGTGGTAATTTGCCTGCTATGCTATGCACACAGCTCCATCTACCGCTGTGCTTCCAATAAGCACCCATTTCCGTCTTAATGATATAATGCTTTAGGCTTACCTTCTCCAACACATTCATCCCAATGACCAGACATCCCCAATGCAACCTACATCCTCATCTCAGCCTGGCTGCTCCTCAGCCAGGCCGCCCTGGTTACCCATTAAAGAGACATCAACAGTAGTGTTTCCTTCTGCTTCATCGTCAGCCACCCAGCCAGAGAGCCCTTGACCAAAGCTTTTTATTTACTTTTCCCACTGGAAGCCACGCCCTGGAGGGTTTGCCTCCAACAGCTGAACACCTCCCACAAAGGGTGTGACCTCACAGCAGTAACAAGATGTTAATGCCCATATAAGAACAATACAATACAATAGAAGGTACATTTACAGACATGTATACATTCAAATAGTCTGTTACACAGACTGACCAAATGCTTTCAATGATGGAAACCATACAAAACCAATGAACGATGACTATAATTCCGTTGATAGAAATCCTTAATATATACATTGTTCCAGAGAACAATGTATACTTGGATAATTCTACATCTCTTGTGAATGGAAAGCCATCTACAGATGTGCACTGCCTATCTCCATGTGCTGATCAGACACAGCAGAGATGATGTGCACACATCCGCACACAACCAATGCCCGCAGAGCACGCATATGTCCCCAGACGATCGTCTGTACAATGTACAGAGGCCCTTTTGCTGGCGGACATACCCCCACTCCGCAAACACCTTTCTTTCCAACCCCAAGATATTATCCACTACCTAACGGATCTCAACCAACGTCATTCTGCCCCAGTCAGCTCTTTTAGAGTGGGCTGGGGGAGAATGAACACAGGAGGACTCTTATGACAATACATATAATAAATACATCTAAAATTTCCACAACAGCTCCTCCTCTTTGTCATATGATCCCATGTGTCCCTCGATGACTTTCGATCTTCTTCTTACACCTGGCCTTACAGTCCATATGAGTCCATAAAAAGGAAAACACGGCTTGACATGTAGACTTTTCCTCAGGAGGGATGACATGGTGAGCTGTAGTAGTCGCTGGTCGGTCTGGGATCCTCTGTGTCTTTTTCTTGGGTCAGGCATCTTGGGCTCATCTGCTCGGGCTCTGGTCACGCGTCCAATCAGGCAACAGGAACGCCTCATCACGGAATATAGAAGAATAGAAACAAAAAAATCATGAGTAAATATACCCCTAATTCCTTCAAAATTTGATCCGCTGCAAAAATAAAAATTAAATGCCCCCAGATTCCCAGACCCTTAAGAAGATTCCAACCTTCACTAGCTATAGCTCTGGCTTTGCCTTTTAGGTTTCTTAGCCTTATCCATATGGGCCTGAACTTTGTCACCAGTATCCCCGATCCAGGTATAGCAATCTTTACTTATAAAATCCCAGGAACCACCCTTGGGCTGTGGGAACTTCCTTGTAGCTTCAACAGTTACATGAAAACATCCCATCCTCAATGGATGAGAAATTGTTCAATCGTTTCATAAGCTCAAGCCCCCACCGTGTACAAGCAATTCCCTTCTAGCTGTCCCTGCCATCCTTACCTTCTCACGCGCCATCAGAATCGGCCGCGACATAAGATGCTGGGACGAAATTCACCAGCACACATGAACCTCTTGCCTTAGGGGAATTACCTTATAAGCTGTACATCTACATTAATACCAAACTAGAGCTGAAACACGCTTGTAGGCTACCTAGTTATCCCGTTACCAAAACTGGCAAGAACCAGAGCTATTTTTAAAATTATAATAAATTTTACCCTCTAGAAATGTATCATTAAATTCTATTGTCATGTGTCTGTTTGGATTGTACTAGTTTGTCAAAAACTCCTCACACCAATATGCCTATATATCTCATACACCGCTGTCATTGCTGGGGCACTTAGAGCTCAGTGGAGACTCAGAGTAGACCCCACCATGTGTCCTGTTCACTTCCGTACCTAGTTGGAGAATACACTTTAAAAATATATATATAAAAAGATACTTCTCATCCTTTTCTCGTTCTTCAATCTTCTTTATCTCCTTTACAACGACCCAGTCACCTGTCACAAACTTGGCTAGAATTAGAGTAGTTAGTATTATTGGTTTGAAAATTTGTCATTCTCAGCACTCTCATCCCCCCTTTTTCCTCATTACAAACTGGAGGAAAACACCCAGGGTAAACTGTGAAATAGCCTATGATACTTTTACCTTCATATACACTTTCAGAAACTCCTTGGACCTGAAAAGATACTTATAAACAAAAGTTATTACTCTGTCCTTCATAGACAATACAACATTTGTGTACATTGGTAAATTGTCATTGACATTCCTCAAAACTGATAATAACTAAACCCCTCTGTAACCCTTACTTCCACGTTCTTACTAAAAATACAACACCCGCGACACGTAAGAGGGCTGCCGCGGTGGGTTCAGACATCTTCTTGTTACCACATACAAACAATGAGAATACTAAAACCTGAGACAAACACATAGATACAAATGTGGGGGAGATATTTCATAGTTCCAAATCAAAAATTACAAATTTAAAAACAACCAAATAGAATTCTGCCTTCACTCTTAGCGATAGAAAAAAATAAAATACATACAATGGGAAAGACAGAGGGACATCTCAGAATATTGTATGGACCAGCCACACAAAGTTCTAAAACGGGCATGAGAATTTGAACCACAGTTCCTCCTCTGAGAATCACAAAAGCAAATACTACACATCCATCAGCTCACTTAGCCTTACAGATTTCTGAAGCCTCAGTTGCGATATATCAACTCCAGAGGGATACCCAAAATAGTATCCTTAGACCACCTATGTCAATCTTTGAAGGGCTAATGGCCTTTAGCCCCAAAACTAGGATCCTTATGTACTGTGCAGCAGTCTGACTGCGGGAAGCCTCCAATCCTTCCCTTGCATGAACCTCCTAGTGCCCATGGCGATTCGAATCGGCTTATCGTCTTACCCCTGCGTCCAGGGAAACCGTTGCACCTACTTTGGGGACCACCGCCAGGTGTCTTCTTCTGCGTGGATCAACGGACTACAGCTAGCCCCTCAACTAGAAACTCCACCTGAGGTGTTATCACCCCCCGAATTAAGTCTCTACCCCTCACCGTGTATGCGTACACAAGCGTTTCCTTTGTACGCCCATACACTGCGTCGCCAAATTTAGCCGCACAGAAAACACAATTACTCCTGCTTACTCTACAGAACAATGTGGCTTCTCTCTCTGTATCTAGATATTACAACAAACAACATGGATGCCTCCTGTTTGCTCTCTACCCAAAACTGTATTACAGTACAAACCTTAGAAAAAAACTGAAATTAAAATTTAAAACACTCTTCCAAACGCCAATATCTTCCATTGTGCTTCCAAACATGAGTCAGAAGGCCCCCGACTCCTCCCACCAACTTCCTGTGTCTCTAAAAGGTTGCAGCATGAACCCAGCAAACAAGTTCATTTACATATCAATGTTACAGGAAAAGGGAGAGGGAGCCTCGCCCCATATGCAGACTATACAATACAAGCCTAACAAAAAAACAAATGAATTGCCCTCTGTGAAACTTCCATACATTTGTAATAAAAATAACACACTGCTGTGTACAAAGCCTCAGTTAAAGCTAGTTTCACCATCCACTGAAATTCAACGCAAAATAGAGATTTAGGCCTCATGCACACGAGACGCAGTTAAACGCGCGTTCAGATGCAGTTGGACAGTTTTTTCAACTGCACCTGAACTCATTCAATGTTATCCTATGTGTCCATGCACACAGTCTCGTTTTTTTCCGTTTATATGCAGTTGCATTTAATCTCGTTTTTCCAGAAGCAAAAAAATGCGTTCAGAAACAAAAATTTCTGCGTTTCAGACGCAAAACGCGGCTAAACGCGGCTAAACGCGGCACCCGCGTTTAGCCGCGTTTGCGTTTATATGCGTTTTTAAAGGTGACCTTTTTTTTTACATTAAAAATCTCAAAAATGATTGCAAATGATGAAAAACCATTATAAAAATATTTTAAACAATTGCAATTGCAAGTGGACAATCCACAACTTGTGGCAAGTGACGTGGCAAGTGGACAATCCACAACTTGTGGCAAGTGACATGGCAGGTGCCAAGTGATGTGGCAAGTGGACAATCCACAACTTGTGGCAAGTGACGTGGCAGGTGAAGTGGCAAGTGACGTGGAAAGTGGACAATCCACAACTTGTGGCAAGTGACGTGGCAAGTGACCTGGCAGGTGACGCGGCAAGTGACTTGGCAGGTGACGTGGCAAGTGGAAAATCAACAACTTGTGGCAGGTGACTGGCATGTGACGTGGCAAGTGGACAATCCATAACTTGTGGCAGGTGACGTGGCAAGTGACGTGGCAAGTGGACAATCCACTTGTGGCAGGGGACGTGGCAAGTGACATGGCAAGTGGACAATCCACTTGTGGCAGGTGATGTGGCAAGTGACGTGGCGAGTGGACAATCCACAACTTGTGGCAGGTGATGTGGCAAGTGATGTGGCAAGTGGACAATCCACTTGTGGCAGGTGACGTGGCAGGGGACGTGGCAAGGGACGTGGCAAGTGGACAATCCACAACTTGTGGCAGGTGATGTGGCTGGTGACGTGGCAAGTGGACAATCCACATCTTGTGGCAGGTGACGTGGCAGGTGACGTGGAAAGTGGTGTGGCAAGTGGACAATCCACAACTTGTGGCAGGTGATGTGGCTGGTGACGTGGTAAGTGGACAATCCACAACTTGTGGCAGATGGCATGGCAGGTGACGTGGAAAGTGGACAATCCACATCTTGTGGCAGGTGACGTGGCAGGTGATGTGGCAAGTGACGTGGCAAGTGGACAATCCACAACTTGTGGCAGGTGACGTGGCAGGTGATGTGGCAAGTGATGTGGCAGGTGATGTGACAAGTGGACAATCCACATCTCGTGGCAAGTGACGTGGCAGGTGACGTGGCAAGTGACGTGGCAGGTGACGTGGCAAGTGACATGGCAAGTGGACAATCCACATCTCGTGGCAAGTGACGTGGCAGGTGATGTGGCAAGTGACGTGGCAAGTGGACAATCCACAACTTGTGGCAGGTGACGTGGCAGGTGATGTGGCAAGTGACGTGGCAGCTGACGTGGCAAGTGACATGGCAAGTGGACAATCCAAAACTTGTGGCAGGTGACGTGGCAAGTGACGTGGCAGGTGACGTGGCAAGTGATGTGGCAAGTGGACAATCCACAGCTTGTGGCAAGTGACGTGGCAAGTGGACAATCCACAACTTGTGGCAGGTGACGTGGCAGGTGACGTGGCAAGTGAACAATCCACAACTTGTGGCAGGTGACGTGGCAAGTGATGTGGCAGGTGATGTGGCAAGTGACGCGGCAAGTAGACAATCCACAACTTGTGGCAGGTGATGTGGCAAGTGACGTAGCAGGTGATGTGGCAAGTCACGTGGCAAGTGGACAATCCACAACTTGTTGCAGGTGATGTGGCTGGTGACGTGGCAAGTGGACAATCCACAGCTTGTGGCAGGTGGCATGGCAGATGACGTGGAAAGTGGACAATCCACATCTCGTGGCAAGTGACGTGGCAGCTGACGTGGCAAGTGACGTGGCAAGTGGACAATCCAAAACTTGTGGCAGGTGACGTGGCAAGTGACGTGGCAGGTGACGTGGCAAGTGATGTGGCAAGTGGACAATCCACAGCTTGTGGCAGGTGGCATGGCAGATGACGTGGAAAGTGGACAATCCACATCTCGTGGCAAGTGACGTGGCAGCTGACGTGGCAAGTGGACAATCCAAAACTTGTGGCAGGTGACGTGGCAAGTGACGTGGCAGGTGACGTGGCAGGTGACGTGGCAAGTGATGTGGCAGGTGACGTGGCAAGTGATGTGGCAAGTGGACAATCCACAGCTTGTGGCAAGTGACGTGGCAAGTGGACAATCCACAACTTGTGGCAGGTGACGTGGCAGGTGACGTGGCAGGTGAACAATCCACAACTTGTGGCAGGTGACGTGGCAAGTGACGTGGCAGGTGATGTGGCAAGTGACGCGGCAAGTAGACAATCCACAACTTGTGGCAGGTGATGTGGCAAGTGACGTGGCAGGTGATGTGGCAAGTCACGTGGCAAGTGGACAATCCACAACTTGTGGCAGGTGATGTGGCTGGTGACGTGGCAAGTGGACAATCCACAGCTTGTGGCAGGTGGCATGGCAGATGACGTGGAAAGTGGACAATCCACATCTCGTGGCAAGTGACGTGGCAGGTGATGTGGCAAGTGACGTGGCAAGTGGACAATCCACAATTTGTGGCAGGTGACGTGGCAGGTGATGTGGCAAGTGGACAATCCCCAACTTGTGGCAAGTGACGTGGCAAGTGGACAATCCACAACTTGTGGCAGGTGCCGTGGCAAGTGACACGGCAAATGCAAGTGTACAACTGCTCTCTATGCTGCTGCTGCTCACTCTGATCAAAATAGCAGAAATAGTTAAAAAAAATGCTTTGAGAGCTTGGGGAGGGTCTACATGATGTTATCTTTATAAACGCGTTTAAACGCAAACGCGTCTAAACGCGTCTAAACGCGTCTAAACGCGTCTAAACGCGGCATGCAAACGCGGCAAAAAGCGCGTTTCTAAACGCGCGTTTCAGCTTTTTTTTAACAGAGGTTTCATCTGTGTCTCGTGTGCATGAGGCCTTACACTGAAAACCAAAAATTCACTACAGAAAATGCAATAGCTTAACTGAAAAATCACATAAAAGGTACAAAAGTAGAATTCACTTAAAGGAGGTGGCGCCTAGAGAGAGGTGCCCAGACCACATGGTCTAAGAACAAAATGGTGGCTCATGTCACATGGTTTCACACACAAGGGAATGGTGTCTGCACCTTCCCCTATAGGGATGCTCAGATTTTCAAAAATGGCCACCAAGCTTGGTCACATGGCAGACAACAAAAGCTAGGCCCCAACAAAATGGTGTCCTTTCCCGCCAAAACCACAACCTCTCCCCACAAACCCACACACTTGAAAATGCACACTTAAACAGACACACAGTTTAGGAACAGTTCCACTGAAAAGTATGTAATCTTACTACACAATTGAGAATGCACTCTTAGTAACACATGTTATCCAATGAAACAAAAACACCACATAAAACCACAATATAACACAATATATCCCAGGCCAGCTCAAACATCGCCTCTTTTCTCAAACAAAGCTAGCATAACAAGCCATTGTTTCCCTTCCCACAGGGCGTATCCCATTCAACACAAGGCTGCATGGCACACAAACAGGTAAAAATCAAAATTCATCCATTTCTCACATGCATTACAAACTTGTTATCCAAATCACACACACCTTCTCACACACACACACATTCTCACACACACACACACACATTCTCACACACACACAATCAAACTTCCAGCATTATCTCAAAAAGACGGAAAATTGTTCTTTTCACAAAGCAGAACCTCTCCAATGCATCAGGCAGAGAAGACGTACCCCTTTTTCAGGACAACAACGTTTTGATGTCCTGGACTGGGTTCTCTTCTCCCCCTTTCTGCCTGTGCAGAGGGGGGCTCTGTTTGGTCCATAAATCCCTTGGCCCGCCATCTGTCGTGGTAATTTGGCTGCTATGCTATGCACACAGCTCCATCTACCGATGTGCTTCCAATAAGCACCCATTTCCGTCTTAATGATATAATGCTTTAGGCTTACCTTCTCCAACACATTCATCCCAATGACCAGACATCCCCAATGCAACCTACATCCTCATCTCAGCCTGGCTGCTCCTCAGCCAGGCCGCCCTGGTTACCCATTAAAGAGACATCAACAGTAGTGTTTCCTTCTGCTTCATCGTCAGCCACCCAGCCAGAGAGCCCTTGACCAAAGCTTTTTATTTACTTTTCCCACTGGAAGCCACGCCCTGGAGGGTTTGCCTCCAACAGCTGAACACCTCCCACAAAGGGTGTGACCTCACAGCAGTAACAAGATGTTAATGCCCATATAAGGACAATACAATACAATAGAAGGTACATTTACAGACATGTATACATTCAAATAGTCTGTTACATAGACTGACCAAATGCTTTCAATGATGGAAACCATACAAAACCAATGAACGATGACTATAATTCCATTGATAGAAATCCTTAATATATACATTGTTCCAGAGAACAATGTATACTTGGATAATTCTACATCTCTTGTGAATTGAAAGCCATCTACAGATGTGCACTACCTATCTCCATGTGCTGATCAGACACAGCAGAGACGATGTGCACACATCCGCACACAACCAATGCCCGCAGAGCACGCATATGTCCCCAGACGATCGTCTGTACAATGTACAGGGGCCCTTTTGCTGGCGGACATACCCCCACTCCGCAAACACCTTTCTTTCCAACCCCAAGATATTATCCACTACCTAACGGATCTCAACCAGCGTCAGTCTGCCCCAGTCAGCTCTTTTAGAGCGGGCTGGGGGAGAATGAACACAGGAGGACTCTTATGACAATACATATAATAAATACATCTAAAATTTCCACAACATTAGGTACCCAGATGGGCTGTGACAGGTACTCGGTACACTGATGGGCTGTGACAGGTACTCGGGTACTCAGATGTACTGACAGGCACTCGGGTACGCTGATGGACTGTGACAGGTACTTGGGTACTCTGATGGACTGTGAGGGACATGTACTATGATGGGTGGTGACAGGTCCTCTTTATTGGGGGGGCAATCAGTGTGATTGGTGTGTACTGTAATCGGTAACAAGATGTTACCGCAATCTCCTCTTCACACACGATCGGTGTGTGAGGAGGAGAACCCGGTAACATCTCGTTACCGTGGTTTGTTTACACTTAGTGATAAGCTGTGAAAGGATCACAGCCGATCATGTGGGTAAACAGCCGGCCAATGGCTGTTTACCAGCGTCGGTGACAAGCAGTGTTCCCGGGAACACGCTGCCACCGACGTACATGCGCAGTGCGCTCGCGATTGTGCGCATGCACCGTGCATAGTGGGGGTGGAACCGTCTGTGATCGGCCATGACTGGCAGTCCGCAAGCAGTTAAAGAATACATTTATGTTTTTAGGGTGCAACTTTAATGTGTTCCAGCATCCGCAGCTCTCTCCACACTAAACACCCTCCATGACAGCGAGCCGGGATCTGCTCCCTGCACCTACTGTCACTATTTGATAACAATGCAGCGAGCCCTGTCAATGAATACCTAAAAGTATCATCAACCATTACAGCTGATGGCTTGTAGTTTTCAATGAGTCTTGAGGCCACTGATGAACGTCCTTGTAGTCCACTGATCTTCCTGCTCTCAGGTAACTGAGAGGTACAGGCAGACAGCTGTGCTGAGAGTCTACAGGAGCTGGACATTCCCAGGATTTGCTGATTTTGGGTGCAATGCTCTGCAGGCTCCTTAAAAATATAATAAATGCACATTGTTTTACCTGTAAAAAACAAAATATGCATTTGTGTTTTTTTTAAAAGGTGAACCTATCCTTTGAGCTATTTAGCGTGTGTATATTATGTTGTTCTGTAATGTTCATCCTCTGTGTAGCATGGTCTGTACCCCTCAAATTTCTTCTTGTTATAAGTTTGCTGTCCCTTACATGCATTGAACTGGAAAGTGTCCCCAACAAAGTGTCATAGTGCTCCCCTCCCTCCTCCCCATCTTGTTCTTTGAAGCGTCGCTATGGGGAAGGCGGTACAGTCCCCAAGTGAACACAAGTGGCCCTACTGTGACAAGGGGGAGGCGAGCTGCGGAATGTCAGCAGAGCACGGCTCTCATCTCATTAGCTGTTCAGCTTGGTGCACGATTTGCTTCCGTCCAACACTGGCCACAGTGGAGGGCCAATCAGAAGATGCTAGCAGTGCATCATGGGACATGTAGTCCTGGAAGATTTTCAGCCTCATTGTTGTCTACAGGCAGCAGACTTCAGCTCCCAGCATGCATTCTTCTGGGGATAGAGTGAGAGCCTGGAACACAGGAAGAATCTGAATAAATACTGATGGAAAAAGAGAGGACTGTGCTGGGGGAAGCCAGAGAGAGTGTCACACTGTATACCCACACCACCAGAGAGAGTGCCACAGCCATGCTTGCTGTACCCACACCACCAGAGAGAGAACGCCATCTCCATGCTGTACCCACACCACCAGAGAGAGCACCACCACCACGCTGTACTCGCACCAACAGAAAGAGAGCCATGCTGTACCCGCACCACCAGAGAGAGTGCCGCGCTGCTGCTGGCACCACCAGAAAGGGAGCCACACTGCCCAGCACCACCATAGAGCCAGGTTGTAACAGCACCATCAGAGAAAGAGCCACACTGCTGCCCAGTGCCACCAGAGAGGAAGCCACACTGCTGCCAGCACCACCAGAAAGGGAGCCACGCTGCTGCCCAGCACCACCAGAGAGAGAGCCATGCGGCTACACAGCACCACCAGAGAGAGAACCATGCTGCTGCCCAACACCACCAGAGATAGAGCCACACTGCTGCCCAGCACCACGAGAGAGAGCCACGCTGCTGCCCAGCACCACCAGAGAGAGGGTCACGTTGCTGCCCAGCACCACAAGAGAGAGGGCCAAGGTGCTGCCCAGCACCACCAGAGAGAGCCACACTGCTGCCCAGCACCACCAGAGAGAGAGCCACATTGCTGCCCAGCACCACCAGAGAGAGGGTCACGCTGCTGCCCAGCACCACAAGAGAGAGGGCCAAGGTGCTGCCCAGCACCACCAGAGAGAGCCACACTGCTGCCCAGCACCACCAGAGAGAGAGCCACATTGCTGCCCAGCACCACCAGAGAGAGACACGCTGCTGCCCAGCACCACAAGAGAAAAAGCCACACTGCTGCCCAGCACCACCAGTCAGAAAAAGACTAAGCCACTCCCAGGGTACAGACATGCTACACTACTGACCAGAGTTACCCTGGGCAACTCAGAGTGAGCAAACGTCCAGCCAAAGGGATCACTGCTGCAGTTTCACTGGGTCTGGTAAGAGGGCCCATTGGCCATTATCTAATACTGCTCCTAGGGACTGAGAAATTGTAAAGTGCCTAACCTGCTATCCTCTAGGCCAGTGGTTCTCTACTCCTGTCCTCGGGACTCACTAACAGGTCAGGTTTGCAAGATAACTGAAATACATCACAGGTGATACCATTTGCTGCTCAGTGATTACAGTATTCTAGTCTGCATCTCCCCAAGGTAATAATTAACCACTTCAATATAGGACATTTATACACCCTTCCTTCCCAGACCAATTTTTAGCTTTCAGTGCTCTCACACTGTGAATGCCAATTACTCAGTCATGCAACACTGTACCCAAACAAAATTTTTAGCATTTTTTTTCATATAAATAGAGCTTTCTTTTGGTGGTATTTAATCATGACTGGGTTTTTTTTTTTTTTGCAACATAAGTGAAAAAAGAGTGAACATTTTGAAAAAGAAAACACTTTTTTTTAGTTTCTATGACAAAATTTAGCAAATAAGTCATTTTTGTTCATACATTTGGGCCAAAAGTTATACGGCTACATCTCTTTGGTAAAAAATAACCCGAATTAGTGGATATTATTTAACCACTTTCAGACCGGACCAATTTGCTGGTCAAAGACCAGACCCCTTTTTGCGATTCGGCACTGCGTCGCTTTAACTGACAATTGCGCGGTCGTGCAACGTGGCTCCCAAACAAAATTGACGTCCTTTTTTTCCCACAAATAGAGCTTTCTTTTGGTGGTATTTGATCACCCCTGCGGTTTTTATTTTTTGCGCTATAAACAAAAATAGAGCGACAATTTTGAAAAAAAACGCATTATTTTTTAGTTTTTGTTATAATAAATATCCCCCAAAAATATATAAAAAAAATTTTTTTTCCCTCAGTTTAGGCCGATACGTATTCTACATATTTTTGGTAAAAAAAATCGCAATAATAGATTATTGATTGGTTTGTGCAAAAGTTATAGTGTTTACAAAATAGGGATAGTTTTATAGCATTTTTATTAATAATTTTTATTTATTTTTTTACTAGTAATGGCGGCGATCAGCGATTTTTATTGTGACTGCGACATTGTGGGGGACCCATCGGACATTTTTGACACATTTTTGGGACCATTGTCATTTATACAGTAATCACTGCTATATAAATGCAGTGATTCCTGTGTAAATGACACTGGCAGTGAAGGGGTTAACCAGTGGGTGGCAGTGTAGGGGTTAAGTGTTCCTAGGGGTGTGTTACTAACTGTGGGGGGGTTGGGCTTTCATTTAGTGAACACTGATCTCTGCTCCAATCACATGGAGCAGAGATCAGCGTCACTAGTTGCTAGGCAGAATGGAGAAATGCTGTTTACTCGGCATTTCCTCCATTCGGCCGCTCCGTGAGACGATCGCGGGGATGCCCGCGGCGATCGAGTCTGCGGGTCCCGCGACCGGACTCACGGGGGTCCCGACCAGCGCGGGAGCGTGCCGCCGGCGGCACGCTCCCGATGGCAGGGCGGCATTGAATATTGGACGTACCTGTACGCCAATATGCCTGCCCGTGCCATTCTGTCGACGTACATCGTCGTGCGCTGGTCGGGAAGTGGTTAAACTGGCTATATACCATACAATTTTCTTATTACATTTCCTTTAGATTTACCTTCAACTGTGTGGTACAAGTGCCTGTCTGATTGCACACAAATTGAAAGTGTTTAGATTCGACCTCATATTATATGGTTTTGGTAAATCTAAAGGAAATCTATAGAAAGAAAATTGTATAATGTATGGCCAGCATTAGGCTCTGTGAAAGTTATAGAGTCTACAAGCTATGGTGCAAATCATTGAAAATTGATCACACTTGATGCGCTGACGGCCTATCTCATTTCTTGAGGCCCTGAAATGTCAGGAAAGTACCAATAGCCCCCAAATGACCCCTTTTTGAAAAGTAGACAGTCAAATGTGTTTAGCAAGAGGCATGGTGAGTTTTTTGAAGTTGTAAAAGCATGTATATAGCAAAAATGACACCTCAAAATACATTCTGCTACTCCTCCTGAATATGGCGATACCACATGTGTGAGACTTTTACACAGCCTGGCCACATAGAGAGGCCCAACATGCAGGGAGCACCATCAGGTGTACTAGGAGCATAAATTACACCTCGAATTTCCTAACCACCTATTACACTTTTGAAGGCCCTGTATCACCAGGGCAATGGAATTACCCACAAAATTACCCCATTTTGGAAAGCAAACACCCCAACGTCTATTCTATGAGGCATAATGAGTCTTTTGAAGGGTTCATTTTTTTACACAAGTCTTCAGAAAACGTGGAAAGTAAATGAAAATCTTTTTTTTACACAAAGTTGCCAATTTATAAGATATTTCTAACACATAGCATGTATATATACACCCCAAAACATATTCTGCTACTCGTCCTGAGTATGGCAATACCACATGTGTGAGACTTTTACACAGCCTGTCCACATAGAGAGGCCCAACACTGAAGTAGTACCTTCAGGCGTTCTAGGAGCATAAATTACACATCTCATTTCATTCCTACCTATCACATTTTTTAAGGTCCTGGTGCATGAGGACAGTGGAATTACCCCATTTTGGAAAGCAAATACCCCAACGTACATTCTATGAGGCATGGGCTGCAGATGGGTACTCTGCTGGACTGGAGACAAGTACTCGGGTACTCTAATAGGCTGGTGACAGGTACTTGGGTACTCTGATCGGCTTGAGATAGATACTCAGGTACTCTGTTGGCCTGGTGACAGCATACTCAGTTACTCTGATGGCCTGGTGACAGGTACTTGGGTACTCTGATGGCCTGGTGACAGGTACTGAAATAATCTGATGGACTACAAATAGATACTTGGGTACTCTGATGGGCTGTGACTGGTACTCGGGTGCTGACAGGTACTCAGATGGGTTGTGACAGGTACTCAGATGAACTGTGACAGGTACTTGGGTACTCAGATGGACTGTGACAGGTACTCGGGTACTCAGATGGACTGTGACAGGTACCCGGGTACTCAGATGGACTGTGACAGGTACTCAGGTACCCACATATATACTGTGACAGGTACTCAGGTATTCAGATGGGCTGTAACAGGTACTCAGATGGGATGTGACAGGTACTTGGGTACTCAGATGGGCTGTGACTGGTACTCGGGTACTCTGAATGGTGCCGACAGGTACTTTGATGGGTGATGACAGGTACTCTGATGGGTAGTGACAGGTACTCTTTATTGGGGGGGGGGGGGGGGGCAATCAGTGTGGTTGGTGTGTACTGTAAGCGGTAATGATATGTTACCACAATCACCTTCTGACACACGATCAGTGTGTGAGGAGGAGAACCCGGTAACATCTCGTTACTGCAGTTTGTTTACATTCTGTGACCAGCTGTGATTGGACACAGCCAGTCACGTGGTAAAGAGCCAATTTCATTCCCGTCCAGGATGGGAGATCCTATCTGCAGATGTTATATGACTATAGCCCGGTATTGAAGTGGTACAATTCTGGCCTGTTAGTGGGTACAGAGGATCAGAGTTAACCACTGCTGTAGGCCCTACTGAATGCCGCAACATGTGCCAACGAGCTCCAATGCTGGCCCAAAAACAGGAGGGGGGGGGTGACACCATGTTTTATCGCACCAGGTGACACCAACCCTAGTGATGCCACTGCTTGTGTGTGTCCCATACACTGCATGAGCTTTGGTCTGAAATGCCCGGCGGCACTGTAACAAAGTCCCGCCTCCTGTGAGGTAGACAGAACACTGATCCAATGCAGTGAAATTGAATCAGTGTGACCTGCATCATAGAAGCCGCAAGCTGGTCTAGGAGGCGGGTCTTTGTTACAGTGGCCGCCTGGGTGATTCAAATCCAAGCTCCATGACAGGAGATCATTGCCACTCTCTGTGATCCAGAGGCATTGGTAGGCTGCAATTAGTGGGCACTGACAGGCTACAATTGGTGGCCACTGATGAGCTGTGTTTGGTGGGAACTGGTAGGCTGCATTTGATATCATTTCTGCAGTCTGACCATCTCTTGTATCATCATGGCTGTAGTCTCTGACCGTCGTCTGTAGTATGTCTGAGAGCTCTTTCTACCATACTCTCTAACAGAAGCCCTCTCCGTGTCCATCAGAGAGACTCCCCCCCCCCCCCAGTCCCATTAGTGTACTCTCTTCCTGTAATTTGTTTATTGTTAAGAGATCATGGGAGGATCCCAGGGTAACAAAGACTCCTTAGGGGAGCATCTCTGTGTTTGATTCTTTGCCATAGAAACATTTGTAACGGGGAGGAGTTAAGATGACCACGTCCATGTGGGGGCACCAGAAATATTTCTGCACCCAGACATCGGTGCCCCTAGGATCGGCTCTACCACTACTGAGCAAAATTCCACTGCTAAACTGTGCCATTGAAAAGTAATCTGCTGCTGCAATACTGTGCCTTACTGCAACATTGTACCATTAATGTCTGTTCTATTGCAATTGTATGGGCACCGGGTTATTTGAATGATAGTATCTGTTCCACTAATTGCAATTACTTCTGTTAAATATACTTCAGCATGCAAGAAGTTATATAACCTTCTGGCCTGTGTGAGCTCTCCCAGATTGGGTACCTCAGACAGAAGGGCTGCTCACAACTTTCCCTTTTAGGCCGGGTTCACACTGGTACGTCAAGATTGTTGTACAACTGTCATCTTACTGGGCCCTGCAATATCAGTCCTACTTCCATCCAAGTTGATGGCACAGTATACAATTTTGTTCTGACTTTGAGAACGTCTGACTTGTCCTTCAACCAATCCCACTGTGACAAATTCCTTCTCTTGCTGCAGTGATCACCATGTCGGCTGTGAAAAGTAAGATGGTTAGGACGAGGATCCAGTTTTAAGGATATTAAATGGGCTGAAAACAGACCAAAGTAGTGACTTGTGTCAGACCCGCTAAGGCGGCCCTCAGATCGAACCACTGGTTTGTACACATCATGTGCTTCCAAAGTCGGAGTGTATGTCAAGTGTGAACCAAGCCTTAAATACAGAAGCTGAGCTTCTTTTTACAAGGGGCAGTGCACAGAACTTGCACAGAACACCCCCCCCCCCCCATGACACACAAAAAAAAAAAAAAAAAAAAAAAAAAAAAGTCTAGGGGGAGATGACAGACCACCATTAATACTCTGTATGATTAGACTGTTCTCTCAGAGAACCAGAAACCTGTTTCACATCCCAGTTCTGTGTGCCCCTGAGTGATTGTGGAAACCCAGTGGTGATCGCAACTGCAGGCAAGCTCCTCTGGCCATCTATGTTACTGATATAACATGACGGTGATTTGCGCAGCCAAGCCATGTTGCTGCAGTACAACTGCAGCGGCATGAGGTTAAACTACATAGAGCAGTGATGGCGAACCTTGGCACCCCAGATGTTATGGAACTACATTTCCCATGATGCTCATGCACTCTACAGTGCAGTTGAGCATCATGGGAAATGTAGTTCCAAAACATCTGGGGTGCCAAGGTTCGCCATCACTGACAGAGGGTTCTTTACTGTAAGTGCAGCAAGGATGTGGAATTCCCTTCCACAAGCGGTGGTCTCAGTGGGGATTAATAGTTTAAATAAAAATTTAGATAAGCACTTGTATATCCCTGTATGTTGTGGTCATTCAAGGCAATACTGACCTACACCTACGGGGGCTATTTACTAAGGGTAACTCCTTTGCACTGCATGTGCAGTCGCTGCAAGTATGAAATGGGGGGGGGGGGGGGGGGGGGGGGAGTTCTGCTGATTTTATGATACAATCTGCAAGCTAAAATGCTTTTTATCATCCTTTCATGTCCCCCTCGGATCTAAAGTGACTGCACTGCCCTTCCAAGTGCACTTGCAGTGCAAAGTGGCTTTGCTTTTAGTAAATAATCCCCTTTGTCAGATCACTAAAAGATGCCAATACTATTTGTGTAGCCTACCTCATTAGGGAGCCATTTGCTTTCTCTGCTAAAATTGCACTCACCAGTTTTAAACGGGCACACAATTTGTGTGTGTGTGTGGGGGGGGGGGGGGCGAACAAAGGCTAACCTCTTAGTTAGGAATGAATTAAAAAATTTACAGAAAATTTTCTAGACATGTGCGCTGTCAATAAAATTAGTTTCATTACATTTTGCATTAGCCGTTCTGTGTCCAAAAATTCAATTTGGATTCATACAAAAATACAAAGTTTGTTAACTTTTCGTAACAATTAGAAACGTTGGTTAGGAAGAGTTAAGAAAAAATAAAAAAAATAAATCCCCTCTCAATAATGGTAGTTATAAAGTCATGAGGGGCTCCCACCATCCCTGGGTTTTTAACTTCAATAATATTAATGAACATTCAGAATCTCCCACTCCCATTAAAATTCACACACCCCAATCCTCAATCAGCAGCAGAAAACCTGGATTGGTCAACAGAACACCAGTCATGTTTCCATTGTAACAGAATTTGGATCTGAAATTCAGCAACAAAAATTTGTATTTTGGATGCTTCTGAATTTTCAGAAATTCCTATGAAGCAAACCGCACATAGGAAATATATTCTGACCGCTAACAGATTTTGCTGAACCAGGGTACAGACGGCAAACACTGTTAGGGAGAGATTTTACAAAAACATTACACCATTAAATGTTGTAGTTTAAAAATGCAGCTGTGTTGTGGAGTTCTTTAAGTTTTAAAATTAAGCAGGACACAGGAAATGCAATTTCAAAGCATATTTATTAAACAGAATTATGGTCCAAACGCAATGGTCACCACTTTCTCAGTCTGCCAATGTTTACAATTTTAAAGTTGTCCTTTGAAGTGAACCTTGGCATCAGTCATACAGGGCAAATGTAACTGATGTCACAGAAAGTACTCTGAAGTAGATTGCACTCGCTACCCCTGATATCCTGGTACTAGGACATTTCCCATCCTGTCTTCCCACAGAGGGGGGGGCCACATCACTTGCCCAGGTGGGCACAAAGTGAAAACAGGAATGTTCTACAGCCCTACAGGATTATCAATGGTATGGCAGCAGAGCATTGACCACAGGGGAAGGAATTACAATCTGCCCAAAATCTCTCCTGTGAAAGCCTTACATTGTCCAGTATGAGAACTAGTATAGGTCCACTGCTAATAGGAGTGACTGAAGCCACATCAACTTTGGAAATCTAAATCTGAACTAATTTCATGCATGTGGAAGGGGGTTATCAGTAGGTGGAGAAGGCTTGTCAAGAATTCTCATGTCACGGCAATGTAGCACAGGCTCTTTTCCCAATCCCATCTTGTAGACAAAGATGTAGACTTTTTGTTTTGGCTCCACAGTGAGTGTCATTGTCTCCGCAACTTCAGTGACCTCATTCCAATTCTCTTTCTCTGTGTTTGTACTAGAGCCACCGTATTCAGTGCTAAGGGAAAACTGGGCCTTAGTGATCAAAGCACCCAATCCTCCTGTCTCGGCCGAGACAGTTGCTGTTACTTTCCAGTTGTGCTCCATACTGGATACCTTCTCCTTCTCATATCCAACCTTCTTGGAAACCTGATTCTTCCATTGAAGGGGGGTCTGGGAGTCATTGTCAATGGTCTTGATGCACACCCACTCACCATAGGATGGGCCCTTGGCAATAGCCAGGCCTCCAGGCAGAAAGCCGTAGATGCTGGGATGGAATGAGTAGGTATCAACGCCCTCGTTTTTGTTGAAGTTGGTACATCTTGTGTACTTAATCCCTCCCCATTGGTCCTCAGGATTCACAAAATAGTAGTAATTTCTCACACCAAAATAATAAAGGCCATTTCTGCATTCTGGGTGTAGCGTGAATTCTTCACCTGCTTCGTATTTGTTCATGTTCCTTGTTCGGCGATAGACCCCTCGGTCCTGAAAAATGATATAGAAGTATCCAAAAGCCGAACAATAATGACTGCCCCCTTGACAGTTAGGGTGTAGGGAATAAACAACGGCACTGTCATCTGTGTTCATGTTTGTAACTCGTCGGTAGTGGTCTGACTTGATAATGTAGAAGTGGTCATCCTCATAGGCCACGTAATGATCGCCATTCCTGCAGGATGGGTGCAAGCTGAAGACATCCAGCCCTTCTCCACGATTAAAGTTTGATGATCTCATGTAACAATTAAGGTCTGGCCTGACAATATAGTAATACTGGTCCACGCCACAAAAATCTGCTTTACTTTTGCTCTTTGGGACAATCATAGCTGAGATGCTGAAAGGAAGAGAAAAATACAATTAAGATATGCACCCATTAACCAGTTAAGCCATTTTAGATTTTACAGATGCAGTACAAGTAAAAAATTCTAGTTAAAAAGGGGGGACTGGGCTGAGAAAAGGGAAAGTATATGCCCCCCCCCCCCCCAGGCCATTACAGTATGTTAGGCTGCTGCCATGAGTAAGTATATTACCCATTACATAGGTCTGAACAAGGAACATATAGCTATCACAGCACTGGGCAGCAGAAATCTTCCAGCACCAACTTCATTTGTAGTACTAAAGTGTCAGCTACTGAGTGCTAAGAGGGGGGAAGGTAATGCCAACCTGAACGCCACCTGCCCCGCACATTTTCTGGTTATAGTATGGTCTTCAGGAGAGTCCATATTTTCCCCAGATCTGTAGTGATCTTTTCCAGCACGTCCTCATTTACATTTCCATGAAAGGAATGTGAAATCCAGTTTGTGCATTGATGGAACATGCAATATGGGCAGGAACAGGAGTGTTTAATATGTGTACCCTTTAAAAAGTTTAAAGCCACAACTGTAAAAATAAAGTAACTTTGATCCCGTCTTCTCTTATCCTCCCCTTCTTAAGCAGCACCCAGTCTGATAGTACAGAGCTGGGAGGGGGCACTCTGCATATGCTCAGTTGTGTGTATTGCTAGAGTTTCTCTTGGAAGGGTGCATGAGATTAGCAGAGGGCCAATCAGCACTGTCCAGAGGGTCAGGGGTACGGCAGCCCCAGAACAGTCAGGAGAATTAAACTAACTACCTGCTTTAACCAAAATACCGATACCTTGTTTCCCCAAAAATAAGACAGTAGTGCTTATTTTTGGGTAGGTCTTACCATGTAATATGCCATCTTCTGTCCCCCCTCTCCCGGTCAGGAGTTCCCAGTGTGAACCGAATTAAAATGCTTGTCAAATCCTATAATATACTCCATTACAGCATAGCACCCACCTGGCCATGATTTTGAGGGACTCTCTGATTTGGAGCAAAGTCCCTCATTTCAGTCTGATCTATATAGTTGTATATAAAAGCACTCTTTCAAATAAAGTGCTTTTGCAGTGCTAAACCTTTCATCCATTTTATAAATTGCTGCATTTGTAAATTCCAAAAGCCAATATAAAAGGATTTATCCTTTAAGGTTTAACCAATCTTGTGTTTTTACTACATTTCTTTAAGGGGGTGTGGCAAGGGGTGTGTCCTATGCCTGCATAGGTTTGCAGATAGGTGTCCCTCAATTTCATCTCAAAAGGTTGAGTTGTACGTTACAATAATGTATTATAGAAACACATACACCACTGTAATAGAGCGGATTATAGGATTTTACAACCATTTTAAACTAGGGATCATTCTCAGGAACACAGTAAAAGTCACAAGACTGCTATATACATACACTGTTAATGAGAAAATGAATTTAGCCATTGAGATTTAATAAAGAATTGCATTTCCATGTACTGTGGGAGATCAGATATAGTGAATGCAGGGTCCTGGGTTTAGGAATACATTAAGACACACTCACTAAAAGGGTTAAAAATCTCACCATAACTGACCTCTCAAAATGCATGTTGCTTGGCTGTCATACTGATTAAATCCCTTCTGTACTCTGAGGGACTCATCTAGAACAAGTATACAAATCAGAAGATCTGACTTATTGACTTTCCGGATCTGCAGGCTGTTCTCAGTCAGCGGTATTAGGAGAAACTCATCATTGACAACCTACATTTTACCCAGATAGGTATCCTTTGTTCTTGCTTAATTATGTAATCAGAAGTCACTTTGCTCAAGTCAGACCAGTACATGCTGATTGGTTGCTACAGGCATTAGGTGGGGGGGGGGGGGGGGGGGGGGAATTGTAGCAATACTCTGCTCTCCCAACTCTCCAATGGGCTCATCCTAGCCTACCACAATATGTGCCCCATCAATACTGTATGCTGGGTGGCCTCAAAAGTCAATCATAGCCATGTGTGGTCAGTGAAGGGTGGGCCCAAGAATGGACATCCTAGTGAAAAGTAGCAATGTGTAGGTTAGGTTGTCCCAAGAGCTCTGGAAAGTAATATAGTTTCAGACACTTGAAATGTTGGACGACAAGCAAATGGAGGAGAAAAATAAAAATGTCCCAACCCCTAATATACAAGGGTGCACATCCATATAAAATAAATCATTCATACCCAACACCTATAGTTTACATTCTTCAGTATAAGAAATTACACTAGAAAAGGCCAATTCTATATACTTACAATGCAAAGCCTGTGTGCAGCGCTGAAAAAGATCCGTGGTGCTCAGTACATGTGAGCCCAACAATCTGAGCTCCTTCTTATATATGTAGATCACCCAACACACTGATCTCTGATTGGCTGGGTTCACCTTCATTATAATCACCTGATACAATCTCAGGGGGACTTTTGGTAAGAAAATTAGCTACACATTTGCAATTCGGACTGCTTCTTATTTAGCAAAGTATATGTGAGATTTTATTTTGTGTGTTTCCAACCCCTGGAATCCTGGGCAGCCAAAGTAGAACTAAAATATTTTTTTTCATTTTTGGAGGGAGAGAGGCTGACCATACATTATACAATTTTCTTATTCAATTTCCTTTAGATTTACCTTCAACTATGTTGTGCAAGAGCCTGCCTGATTGCATACACATTGAAAGTTTAGTTTTACTTCATATTATGTGGTTTTGGTAAATCTAAGGCCCCTTTCACACGGGTGCTCTGATCAGGTCTGCCTTTCAGTTGGACCTGATCGGACGCTCCATGCACCTCTATGGAGCGGCGGATGTCAGCGGTGACATGTCCACTGACATCCGCCAATATCCGATCCGATCCTGCCCCTGAAATCCAGATGGATGGTGACCCTATCTTCCATCCGTCTGGAGGATCGGATGCAAAACAGACAGGCGGTCTGTTTTCATCCAATCTCACCATAGAGGAGAGCGGGGCTCTGACAGGTCTTTCTCTGCACAGTGAATGGAGACAGACCTGTCATCTGCCTGCTCAGCGGGGATCAACAGATCGATCTCCCACTGACCATAACAGAGTCCATTGGTATACAAGAGAATTGAATAATGATTGGCCAGCTTTAGTGCCGGTTCACACAGGAGCGACTTGTCAGGCGACTTAGCTGCCTGACAAGTTCCGCTCCGTTCTGTACTATGGAACAGTTCTAATAGGAGCGACTCAAGTCCTGTACTATTTTTGGGGACGACTTCAGGCGACTTGCATTGACTTCTATACAGAAGTCGTTTTTGCAAGTCACTGCTGAAGTCATGTGCAAGTCGTGTCGCCCCTGTGTGAACTGCTTAGGGAAGGTTATAACACTCGTCAGCATTTTTATTTTTTTTCCATCTGAGCCCTATTGGGGAGATTTCCCTTCACTTCCTGTCCCACAGTCAAAACAGGAAGTAAGAGGAAATCCATTCAAAATGAAAGAATCCGCAGCAGAACTATTGTCCCTATTGGAAGATTTCTCCTCTATTCTTGTTTTGGGGACAACCCAAAGTAGTGATTTTTCATTTTTGGTGATAACGGTAAACATGTCAAATAAAGAGAGTGTTTCCTCATTGAGGAGATTCAGACAGCAATAAAAACCTGACAGATGTTCCAATCCCTCTTTACACTATCCAAAATAAAAAAAGTTTGCTTTTAGTTATTCTTTACCTCCACATTTTGCTAAATATGTAACCTGCTCTAAGAGCTCATTCGCTCTTGCTTTTTGCTTTGGTCTCTAAGGAGAAATTTTCGTTCGGACCGCTCTTTAGGCTGGGATCACACTAGAACACGCAGTGGCTCAGCGCAGGAGTCCGGTGCGTCTTCATTTACAGTTTCAGGTCCGATTTCAACCTGAATTTTTGGCTTAATTTGGACCTGAAACAGACCAAAAGACGCACAGGTAGAGTTGCCACCTCATCCCTTTAAACCTGAACACATATGAATTACATAGGTTCTGAGGCTAACTGAATGCAGATACGGCTCCAAGTGAGTTTAATTACCACCTTAACTAGCCACAGAACCTGTGTAATTAATATGTTTGGTTTTAAAGGGATGAGGTGGCAACCTTACACACGGGTCTCCTGTGCAAATCACTCCAGAGCCGCGGTGGAGATGTATGAACCGGCTCCATAGAGAACCGGTCACAATCTACTGCTATGCGAATTGGATGCGCAGAAAGACACATCAGATTTGCACAGGTGTGAACCCAGCCTTAGAGAGCATTTGACAGGCAGTGAGGAGGCAATGTATCGTCTCCTCACCAGCTGCTTTAACCCTTTCACTTGTAGAGAAATGTTTGCGTTTTTTTGCACATGTTTAAAAAATAATTTTAGGCCTGAATATTACACAAAACTCACAAATATTACATCATTTCTGAAAGCAGACAACCTAGAGAATAAAATAGTGGTAGTTGCAATTTTTAATGTCACAAACGTGAATTTTAGGGCAGACAAATGCAATAAATTTCCCAATTCTTAGTAAAATATGCGCCGGGTAAATAGATACCCAACATGCCAAACCTTACATTTTTGTGCACCCGTGAAATGACATAAAACTTCAGTACGCTATATCTTCTATAGGCAAAGCTTCAAAAGGTATCAGTTTAGTGTTACAGAGGAGGTCTTGTTAAAATTATTACTCTCATTCCAGCGTGCGCGGCAATATGTAACATGTGTATCTCAATCAACGTTTTCATGAGTAGGCGCCATGACACACGCGTTTACGTTCATGCGTGTGTATAAGTGGGGGTGGGGGCCACCAATTTTTTGGGGGGTTTATGTGCTTTGGTGTAACTTTATTTTTTTGCAAAAAAAAAAAAAAATTTTTTATTCATCACATAGAGGGACAAACAGTCCCCCATGTGATGATTTTAGGTGACAGGTTCTCTTTATTGAGATATGCAGGGTCTAAAAGACCACCAATGTCTCCCCTGTATTCCACTGAATGTTTTACAATGCTGATCACATTGCAAGACATCCTTTCCTGGCAAAGCAAGACGGAAAAACCGAGAGCTTTCTGGGTCACAACAAGCAGTGAAGGAGAGCGGACGTGTGTGCGCTCTTCTCCTTCCCCTCTACCTGCCTGCACCGGCCGTGGAGATCCCGGGCCCCCCCGATGGGCAAGTATATCCCAGTAAGAATGGCACGGTACTGCAGTGGGGGCAGGATGACGCCGGTACCAGGGTGTGTGTGAGCGATTGGGCGGCAGCGGAGCTGCAGAATTCTCTCACCTGACAGGTAGGTGGCTACAGCCACCGGACTCTGTGTGATACCCCCGCCAGGGGCGGACTGACCATTGGGCCACTCGGGCACTGCCCGAGGGCCCCATGCCACTAGGGGGCCCCATCAAGGTTGCCAGTCTCAGTAAAACCAGGGACAGTATGTAAAAATCTGTGTTTTTTTTTTACATCTGTCTCTGAAATGTCCCTTACCGACATCCTTTTGGTCTAAAAATCCAGAGATTATAGCTGCCCCACCTCTCCAGTACCTTCTCAGGCAACAGAAACATGTCTGTGTATACTGTGTGATTGTATACTGTGTGTGTTTGTGTATACTATGTTTGTGTATACTGTGTGGCCCCATAATCTCCTATTGCCCGGGGGCCCCATGAGTTGTCAGTCCGCCCCTGACCCCCGCCATTAGGTCCGTACGACCTATGAACCTGGCGGCAAAAGGGTTAAAGAGTAACTCCACTTTCATGAAGAAAGAAGAAAAAAATTAGCAAATAAATACTAATAATATAGCGTATACAATTGTGACACAAGTCATATTGTAATTGAATTATGTTAAAAAAATGACCTTTCCTTTTCAATCTGCAGCTCCGTAATTGTATGTAGAATGACAGGAGAGGGCAGTTTCTTGCCCCCCCTTTTCCTCATGGGAGAGCGGCTGGATCAGCTGTTTCAAGTTCCCCCACAGAGCCTGTGGCCAGCGGGGAAACAGCTGTTGGTCACATGTTTTTGAGGAGGGGTACAGGTGACCCCTCTTTATGACATGTGAAAAAGCCCGGGAAGAACTGGTTTAAACCAGTTTTCTTGGGGTTTGTGGGGCTATATAAAGGGGGTTCCGCTGAGGGGGCTCATTCGCCTCAGAAGAAGAGCTGTGGTGTTCTCTCTGGGTTCTGCCCTGAATAAACAGTCTCTTCTGAGGCCGGAAGATGAGAGAGGAGGGAAGCCTGGAATCGCCAATGCTTAGACCTACCCACCCGTCGTGTCAAGAGGCTCCGGTGGGAGCTACACCGCCTGTCAGCCGTCCTGGTCCGGAGGAAAGAAGAGGAGAGCGGTCAGCGGTGGAAGCCCGGGAGCCGTCGATGCGTCAGGAAGAAGCGGATCCCGAAGATGTGGAGGAGGAGCCAGCGCGTCAGCAAGGAAGTGCCGCCCCCCCGGTTCGGACGGATGGGGTGTCGAAAAGGAAGCGCAACCCGCCTATCCGCCGCGCCCTGCTATTCAGAAAAGAGCTGGTCCTTCTCAGGACCGTACCAGAGGGCAGGCGGGCGGGGGAAGGCTTGGAACGGGCAGGCAGAGCGGCCAGCTGAGCGGAAGAGCTCCCACGTCTGAAGCGGTGGGTGGGGCCGGAGGCGGTACGGAAGGCGGAGCAACCTCTCTGAGGGAGTGGTCTCCCTCTCCACAGCGTCAGGCATCACCTAGGCAACCGACCATGCTGCCTTTCACTGAAGCAGGGCTTGATAGTGGGCCTGCTTTACATGAAGGGAGTGCAGGTATGTATGAACCTTCTGTTAATGAATTATTAAATGGTGTGGTAGATCTATTATCTAAAGTGTCTAAAGAATTAGCTATTCAGAAATCGTTTTGTCAGCCAGCTATAAGTAATGTTTTAGCCTCTGACGTTTCAGCTATGGGAGTTTGGTCGCCACCTAGTGGCGTCTCTGCTAATGGCACTCCAGCTTTGCCAATTCATTTAGAACAGAATATCAATTGGTATTATAGTAATGCTAAATCACAAAACTTGCCGGAAATTTGTTTAACCACTTAAGGACCAGGCCTCTTTTTCGGACTTGGTGTTTCCATGTTTAAATGGAAAAAATTTGTGTAGCGCTTGAATAATAATAAGTGTAATTAACATGGATTAAGAGATAATCAAAAAATCATATAGTGGATAATATAAGAAAAAGGTCCATAAGGTGAGCACCAATTTCACAATAAAGCTGGTATGGAGATGGCTGGACCGTCATAGGCAAAAACAGTTCATTGAGCAGATATGTTCATATAAGCCAGCTTGTCTGTAAACATCAAAGGAGGTAGATAAATACTTCTTACCAGCTGTGTTGGACTCACAAAGTCATATGACAGTTGAGTCTAAAGAGGCTTGAGGTCTCACTCTGGGACCAAGGAGTATATGAAGGGAGGTCCGATGAACCGGTGGAGGAACTTCAAACGGCTGTATACTCAGTGGTGTGTTTCACGGATGGAACATCGAGGTAGTTCAAAGTCCAACTCAGACACGGCCCATTATACCGATACTCCAATCCCCCCAAGTGGGGGGGAAATGTTTGGGGGTTAAGCCACAAAGGAAAGAAAAAAGAAAAAAGAGCTCCACATGGTGCGGGTCAGAAGGTAAAAAATACGAATTTATTGAAGTCAAAAAGTAATTAATGACTTGGTGATCACAAAAATAGAATAAAATAAAGTTAAAAGCAATGTGGGATTTATGAACTTAGTTTTGGATTTATGAACTTAGGTGCTACTCCCCCTTTGGCATGAATACAGATTGGGACATTAATAGTTTCATTAATCAGGCCTAATTTAGTCACATACTTTTTAATCTCTACACCCACTTTTGCTTATTTTTTACGATTTATTTGTTCATTTTTTTCATGGATTCTTAGTATGTTCACATATTAATTCATGCAACATTTCACCTTTATGATACACATCCCATAATCGTTGGTCTGTGTTTTTTTCTGCACGTCATTTAATTTCATTGATACAATTGAATCTCTTTATATTTTGATTCACTTTTCCTTTTTACATGTTTCCATTCCCTGCCCATGCTCTATTATAATTACGTGGGATTATATTGCATTCTTTAACCTTATGCGATTTGGGATATACTTCCTCTGTGAAACATACATTCATATCTGGTCCCCCTTGCTGTACATTTGGCATAATCTGTGAATATGCCATATTTATCACATTTCAAATTTACCCTTTGGGACTCAGATGCCCCAGGGTCTGCCTTACTATGTGGCGTACATTTCTAACATATAATATTAGACCCACAACATTTTTTAATCATTAAAATTTTTATATTCATCCACCGTTAGTTTCTCATGCCAACTTTAGTAGGATGTGTGAGCTTCTTCTCGTTTTTCTAAAATTCGGTTTTTTCATTTCATTATACTCCGCTTTTCAAAATGCAGGATGTTTCTTGGTTGCCATGGGCACACCGTGACATCCGACTTGTTATTTGGTTCGGCCCGACGTAACATAGCTTTTGTTTACATATCCTTTCGCTTGGCCTAGGCGTAGTGGGCTTTCTGCATATCACGGCGTATAACGTGACGTAGTTACGTCACAAGCCATGACGCATGCGTAATATCGTCACACATTCGATCGCTTTGATTCGCCCCGGTGCTGTTCGCCACGCCCTGCGGCGTGTGACGTACATCACTGGGAAATGGCGCCAAGTCTGGACGCCCCTCCCCGCTTTCACATGCCTGTATAACGTTATACCAGCTGACGTCTACATGTACACGCCCCTATCTTGCGGACGGCCGGCCTCCACAGTCACTCCCACATCTTATCATGTGATTTGTACACCGAGCGATTGGTGGAGATCTCTCCGCTACACTACACGCCATGACGCTTCCGATCACCTGATCGGAATCTCTGGCCTATGGAATAACACGCAATACCAGTTACCATGGTTACGAATATACAATTCTCGGCCGTATATCGCCGACAAACAAGCAAGCAACATCTAACTTATATAATGACTGATCACCGTGAGATATCACCTTCTCGAGTCCCGTAGCTACATTTGTGATACAACATAAATATGAAGCAGTCCTCCCAGGCCATGATATAACATACATCTATATTGAGGTAATGTTGTATGTCTGATATCTTTGTATTTAGGTGGTATACCCTGTGGCTATATTAGACTTACTTGGAAGAGGCCTTGATCAATGTATGCAATTGGCTCACTGAGTGTATAGGTTATTTGATTTATCTTTCACTATTATCAAATCTGAATTAACTGCTTGTTTGATTGGAAAAGTTATATTAGACGATATGTGTATTCGTTTAGTGCGATTGAACATATTTATCTTGACCTGATTTTATTGTTCATTGTATTTGGAAAAGGCGGTCCGTGACAGGAGTCTCCGCCCCTTTGTAGGCGGAACTGTCTCTGACTCCTTATATATTTGTTAGCAATGTGGTGGGTCCCAACATGTCCCTGTCGAAGACTTTTAAGTCGAAACGCGTTGGGCTAGCTGTTGGTACCCCACATTGCTTTTAACTTTATTTTATTCTATTTTTGTGATCACCAAGTCATTAATTACTTTTTGACTTCAATAAATTCGTATTTTTTACCTTCTGACCCGCACCATGTGGAGCTCTTTTTTCTTTTTTCTTTCCTTTGTGGCTTAACCCCCAAACATTTTCCCCCCCACTTGGGGTGATTGGAGTATCGGTATAATGGGCCGTGTCTGAGTTGGACTTTGAACTACCTCGATGTTCCATCCGTGAAACACACCACTGAGTATACAGCCGTTTGAAGTTCCTCCACCGGTTCATCGGACCTCCCTTCATATACTCCTTGGTCCCAGAGTGAGACCTCAAGCCTCTTTAGACTCAACTGTCATATGACTTTGTGAGTCCAACACAGCTGGTAAGAAGTATTTATCTACCTCCTTTGATGTTTACAGACAAGCTGGCTTATATGAACATATCTGCTCAATGAACTGTTTTTGCCTATGACGGTCCAGCCATCTCCATACCAGCTTTATTGTGAAATTGGTGCTCACCTTATGGACCTTTTTCTTATATTATCCACTATATGATTTTTTGATTATCTCTTAATCCATGTTAATTACACTTATTATTATTCAAGCGCTACACAAATTTTTTCCATTTGCATGTTGAACTTTGTTTGTTTTTGGTGTTAGCTGCTATTTCTTGGCTGTTGAGGCCATTTTGTTATACTTTAGCGCAGTGTTTTCCCCCTAATTTTGTTTCCATGTTTAAAACAGTTTTTTTTGCTAGAAAATTACTTAGAACCCCCAAACATTTTATATTGTTTTTTTTCTAACACGCTAGAGAATAAAATGGCGGTCATTGAAATACTTTTTTTCACACCGTATTTGCGCAGCGGTCTTAGAAGCGCACTTTTTTGGGAAAAAATTCACTTTTTTGAATAAAAAAATAAGACAACAGTAAAATTAGCCCAATTTTTTTTTATACTGTGAAAGATAATGGTATGCCGAGTAAATTGATACCCAACATGTCACGCTTCAAAATTGCGCCCGCTCGTGGAATGGCGTCAAACTTTTAGCCTCAAAAATCTCCATAAGCGACATTTAAAAAATTCTACAGGTTGCATTTTTTGCGTTACAGAGGAGGTCTAGGGCTAGAATTATTGCTCTCGCTCTACCGATCGCGGCGATACCTCACATATGTGGTTTGACCACCGTTTTCATATGCGGGCGCTACTCACGTATGCGCTCGCTTCTGTGCGCAAGCTCGTCCTAACGGGGTGTTTTTAAAAAAAAAATTTTTTTTTTCTTATTTATTTTAATTTATTTTATTTATTTTTACACTTTAAAAAAATAAAAAAATAAAATGGATCACTTTTATTCCTATTACAAGGAATGTAAACATCCCTTGTAATAGAAAAAAGCATGACAGGTCCTCTTAAATATGAGATCTGGGGTCAAAAGGTCCTCAGATCTCATATTTGGGCTAAAATGCAACAAAAAAAAAAAAAAAAAGAAAATCTGACATTTAAAAAAAAAATATACCTTTAAGAGGTATGGGCGGAAGTGACGTTTTGACGTCGCTTCCGCCCTCCTATGGTATAGAGACGAGTGGGGGCCATCTTAGCCTCACTTGTCTCTATGCCCAGCCATCGGAAGGACCCGATCGCCTCCGCCGCTACCGACGGCTCCGGTAAGCGGCGGAAGGTGCGGGAGGGCGGCGGGAGGGGGGGTGGCAGAGATATCCCTCTTCAAAAAATGGACGTACATCGTCGTGCGGCGGTCGGCAAGTGGTTAAAGGAGTCTATGCCCTGTGATATTTTTCCATCAGGATTTCATTTGTGTCAGGTTGTTAAGGAAAAAATTTGGCGGGGGGGGGGAATTTTTAGATATTCTTTCCTTTTTCCTTCTGCTAAAGATTTTATTATAAAAAAAAAAAAAAAAAAAGAGGATGACGACAGACGTATTGTATTGTATTTCTGCGGGTGTTTTATGTGAAACATCACCTGAAAAAAGTACGGGTTTATTTCAACACTTAGACATTAAGTGGCATGGTTTAATTTTGATGAGGCATTTCGTCAGAAGTTAAAAAAAAAAAAACAGCAACTAATTTGTAATCTGGAGATTTTTCAAAAAGCACACACACCAGTGATATTAGCAAACATGCTCCCATGGCTTCAGGCGTTTCCAGACAAGTTGAAGGCCCATCTTCTCATTGTAGGTTTTAGGGATGGTTTTTTATTGCCTATATTTCAAGGTCAGGGTTGTACCATAGTTAATAATACAAATCAGTATCTGAATTTCCTCAAGTAGTTTTAGATAAGGTTCATTTTGAAATTTCAGAAGGCCCCTTTTCTTTCCCTCCGTTTTCAAATTCCCCTTTTCTTTCCCTCAGTTTTCAGATTTCAGGATTTCTCCTATAGGTGTAGTTCCAAAAAAAAAAAAAATTATTTTAGATTAATTCATCACTTATCTTTTCCCAAAGGCAATTCCCTTAATGACCAAATTGATGAGAGTATGTCATCAGTTTCATATGCTTCTTTTGAAGATGCTCTAGTAAAGTTAAGAATGTTGGGGAAGGGTAGACATGTGCATTCGTTTTCGTCCGAATGCATTTTCGTCCAAATTTCAGCTATTTTCATTTTCGTTTTGACAAACGATAACGAAAGCACAGAATCCGAAAAACGAAAGATCCGACATAAATAAATGCTTTATTTTCGTTTTCATTGTTACAACAGTTCGATATAGAATAGGAGATTCGACGTGACTCTGACAATAATCTGTGTCTATAGAACCTGTGGTCGAATGTGCCTAACCTTACCTCTATTAGTCCAAGATTATATAGAGAAAATATTCAACAGAGAAAAAAGATTTGACAGAGAGAAAAGATTCTGCAAGTTACTGTCCTAAAAAGTTTTTGGGGACCAGGGTCCTGCCCCAGGGGACATGTATCAATGCAAAAAAAGTTTTAAAAACGGCCGTTTTTTCGGGAGCAGTGATTTTAACCAGTTGCCGACCGCCGCACGACGATGTACGTCGACAGCATGGCACGGGCAGGCATATGGGCGTACCTGTACGCCCCTGCCTTCCCGCGGGTCGGGGGCCCGATCGGGCCCCCGTCCGGTGCCTGCGGCGGTCGGTTTTCGTCCGGGAGCGATCCGGGACGAGGGGGCGGCCATTCATTCATGGCCACCCCCTCGCGATCGCTCCCGACGAATAGAAATCCCCCGTGACATCACTTCCTCTCCTGTAATGTAAACACAGGAGAGGAAGTGATGTATTCTCTCCTCCGTGTCGGTATTTTTCGTTCCGACACGGAGGAGAGCGGATCGGTGAGTTGCACCAACACTCTACACACACAGTAGAACATGCCAGGCACACTCACACCCCCCCCTTTACCCCCCGATCACCCCCCCAATTACCCCTGCCCCCCAGTCACAGTGACACCAATGTCATTTTTTTTTTTTTTTTTTGCATTGGTGTCATTTGTGACTGTAATAACTGTTAGGTCAGTTAGGGTTAGCCCCCTTTAGTTCTAATGTACCCCCCTAACCCCCCCAATAAAGGTTTAACCCCGTGATCACCCCCCGTCGCCAGTGTCACTAAGGCTGGGTTCACATTGCAGCGGTTTATGAGAACGAATGTGATTCGCACCGCACTGCAGTGCAAATCACATCCGATCTCTGTGCGATTCGAGTTCAGCCATTCGCCGCACCCGCCACACCCGCCGCACCCGCCGCAAATTCGCACGGGACCCTTTTTTTGGCCCGCAGCAGAATCGGATCGCATGGGTGTTCACACCATGCGATCCGAGTTTGCAGATCGCACTGCGATATGCGAACTGATCTGGGGGTGTCAGTAACATTTCACTGACACTCCCAGCAGTTCGCATAGGGCAGTGTGAACTGCCGCCGGGAGGCATGAGATGCGGGAACCCGCCGCGGATTCGTGGCGTTCCCGCATCGCTCCAGTGTGAACCCAGCCTAATAAGCGATCATTTTTCTGATCGCCGTATTAGTGTCACAGGTGACGCTAGTTAGGCAGGTAGGTATTTAGGTTCCCCGCAGCTTTTTATAGCGCCAGGGACCCCCATATACTACCGCATAAAGCCCCCTGATTGCCCCCTAGTTAACCCTTTCACCAGTGATCACCATATAACTGTTACAGGTGACGCTGGTTGGTTAGTTATTTTTTTATAGTTTCAGGGCACCCGCCATTTATTACCTAATAAAGGTTTAACCCCCTGATCACCCGGCGGGTGTCATTTGTGACTAATAACTGTTAGGGCAGTTAGGGTTAGCCCCCTTTAGTTCTAAGGTACCCCCTAACCCCCCCAATAAAGGTTTAACCCCGTGATCACCCCCCGTCGCCAGTGTCACTAAGGCTGGGTTCACATTGCAGCGGTTTATGAGAACGGATGTGATTCGCACCGCACTGCAGTGCAAATCACATCCGATCTCTGTGCGATTCGAGTTCAGCTATACAGATAGTATGGCTGAATTCGTGTCGCACCCGCCGCACCCGCCGCAAACTCGCACGGGACCCTTTTTTTGGTCCGCAGCAGAATTGGATCGCATGGGTGTTCACACCATGCGATCCAAGTTTGCAGATTGCACTGCGATATGCGAACTGATCTGGGGGTGTCATTAACATTTCACTGACACTCCCAGCAGTTCGCATAGGGCAGTGTGAACTGCCGCCGGGAGGCATGCGATGCGGGAACCCGCCGCGCATTCGTGGCGTTCCCGCATCGCTCCAGTGTGAACCCAGCCTAATAAGCGATCGTTTTTCTGATCGCTGTATTAGTGTCACAGGTGACGCTAGTTAGACAGGTAGGTATTTAGGTTCGCCGCAGCTTTTTATAGCGCCAGGGACCCCCATATACTACCGCATAAAGCCCCCTGATTGCCCCCTAGTTAACCCTTTCACCAGTGATCACCATATAACTGTTACAGGTGACGCTGGTTGGTTAGTTATTTTTTTATAGTTTCAGGGCACCCGCCATTTATTACCTAGTCTCACTAGTGTACCCCTAAATTTAGGGGTGTCTACTTTCCAAAATGGGGTCATTTGGGGGGGGTTTGTGCCATCTTGGCATTTTATGGCCTTCAAAACTGTAACGCCCTTAGAAAGCCTGAAGGCGGTGCTTGGTTTTCGGGGCCCCGTACGCGGCTAGGCTCCCAAAAAGTCCCACATATGTGGTATCCCCGTACTCAGGAGAAGCAGCAGAATTTATTTTGGGGTGTTATTTCACATATGCCCATGGCATGCGTGAGCAATATATCATTTAGTGACAACTTTGTGAAACCCTTTATCCGAGCACGCAACCTGGCAGGCCGCAGGAAAAGAGGGGGGGATGAGAAAGCGGCCCCCCTCCCTTCTGAACCGTACCAGGCCACATGCCCTCAACATTGGGAGGATGCTTTGGGGGCCCCATGTTGATGAGGACAAGGGCCTCATCCTCACAACCCTGGCCAGTGGTTGTGAGGGTCTGCGGATGGGGGGCTTATCAGAATCTGGAAGCCCCCTTTAACAAGGGGACCCCCAGATCCCGCCCCCCATTTGAAATGGTAAGGGGGTACAAAAGTACCCCTATCATTTCACAAAGAAAGTGTAAAAAATTGTTAAATAAGACAAACACACTTTTGAAAAATTCCTTTATTAAAAATAAAAAAAAATTTAAAAAAAGATTCCAGCGGTGGTAATCCACTCTTGCTATCCAGCGACGGACGATCATCTCTCCAGGTTCCAGCGACGCTGATCTCATCCAGCGCAGCGAATCCACTTACAATTTCAAACGGGGGGGGCGGGATCTGTCCCCTTGTTAAAGGGGGCTTCCGGATTCTGAGAAGCCCCCCGCCCGCAGACCCTCACAACCACCGGCCAGGGTTGTGAGGATGAGGCCCTTGTCCTCATCAACATGGGGACAAGGTGCTTTGAGGGGTCACAGACCCCCAAAGCATCCTCCCAATGTTGAGGGCATGTGGCCTGGTATGGTTCAGGAGGGAGGGGGGGCCGCTCTCTCATCCCCCCCTCTTTTCCTGTGGCCTGCCAGGTTGCGTGCTCAGTAAAGGGTCTGGTATGGATTTTTAGGGGGACCTCCACGTCAATTTTTTTTTTATTTGACGCGGGGTTCCCCTTCAGGTCTGGTATGGATATTTAGGGGGAACCCCACGTCAAATTTTTTTAAAATTTGACGCAGGGTTCCCCTTAATATCCATACCAGAACTGAAGGGCCTGGTAATTGAATTTGGGGGACCCCCCACGCTTTTTTTTTTTATTTTTATTTTTATTTTTTATCAATGACTTTTAATGAGTGTGCTCTGTATTACGGAGCCGACAATTCATAATAGCTGCGAGTGATTTTAAAGGACTTTTTTTCCTGCATAAATGACACTTTGTGCAGGGGCAGTTCTAAGCACGGGAAACATGTGCCCCTTCACAGGCATACTATAGACCCCCCCCCCCCTAAGAAATTTAAAGGAATATTACACTTTTATTGTTTCACTTTATTCATTATTAAAATCACTGCTCCCGAAAAAACGGCCATTTTTAAAACTTTTTTTTGCATTGATACATGTCCCCTGGGGCAGGACCCGGGTCCCCAAACACTTTTTTTAGGACAGTAACTTGCAAATTAGCCTTTAAAATTAGCACTTTAGATTGTGAACATTGGAGTCCCATAGACTTTAATAGGGTTCTAAAGTTCACACGAAGTATGCTATATACTAGCTCCGTTGAATCTTCTTTATACATTCGACAGACACCATAAGCCTTCAAAGACAGATTCGACCGTAATTCATGTGGACTTTCGGACGAATGCAATTTTTGAACGAAAATAAATAAAAACGAATTTCGGGAGTAACAAAATAAATTAATTTTTCGGACGAAAACGAAATTCCGAAATGAAATATTTTACTCTGCACATGTCTAGGGAAGGGAGCTATTTTAGCAAAGGTGGATGTCAAGTCAGCTTTTCGCTTACTTCCCATTAATCCTTTATCTTTTAATTCCCTTGGGTTTTTTCTTTACTGATGATTTTTATTTTGATAAATGTTTACCTATGGGTTGTTCCTTGTCTTGCTTTTATTTTGAGTCTTTTTCTTCATTTTAGAGTGGGTAGTTTTTGCCATTTCCGGTTCACAATTTTTAATTCATTATCTAGATGATTTTTGTTTTTTAGGCCCTCCCGATTCTTTCCTTTGTATTAATTTATTACAGAAAATTTTTGAGGTTTGCAACCATTTTGGTATCCCATTGCCTCAGGAGAGGACTATTTGGCCTTCAACTTGTCTGGAATTTCTAGGTATCATTATTGATATTGCTTAATGGAGTTTAGTTTACCAGAAGAAAAACTTGAGAAGATAGGCTCTTTATTGTTCAAGTTAATCAAAAAAAAGAAAAAAAAAAAGCTTGCTTGAAGGCAAAATATTTTCCAGGAGGCTTTACCTCGCTATATATGGTTTAGAGTCCCCCTTTTTTTTCCATGAACATTTTTATTCAGGAATATGCAAACATACAATAAATAAACATGCACTTGTATTCCAAAATACAGCGTACAAAGTGTTAATGACAATGATGCAAGAAATCTGACTAACAAAAGTAACATAATCCTATTCCTAATAAGATTAGCTTGCAGAAAACCCACTCTGAGAAAGCCGGACCTATGTCTGAGGCCCATGCGAAAGTAGAACACCATCAGCTACGCAAAACAAAAGAAACACAGAAAAAAAAAAAAAGAGAGAAAAAAAAAGGGGGACTAATAAATGAGGGGGGGAGTAGGGGGAGGATGTGGGGGTAATTCTTCTCATCACCTCTGCCCTCCTCTCTCCCCATCGTACCCATTGATATTGATGACTGGCGCTCCAGACATCGGGAGAGGGGGGTGATTCCCACTCCAGCTACCCTATCCCGAGTCCATTAACCACTTCAATACAGGGCACTTAAACACCTTCCTGCCCAGACCAATTTTGAGCTTTCAGCGCTGTCGCACTTTGAATGACAATTGCGCGGTCATGCTACACTGTACCCAAATGAAATTTTTATCATTTTTTTCCCACAAATAGAGCTTTCTTTTGGTGGTATTTGATCACCTCTACGGTTTTTATTTTTTGCGCTACAAATAAAAAAATACCGAAAATTTTGAAAAAAAAATGTTTTTTTTTGTTTCAGTTTCAAAACTTTGTAAATAAGTACGTTTTCTCCTTCACTGATGGGCACTGATGGGGCTACACTGATGGGCACTGATAAGGTGGCACTGATGGGCACCAATGTGGCACCAATGAAGTGGCACTGATAGGCGGCACTGATGGGCGACACGGATGGGCGACACGGATGGGCGACACGGATGGGCGACACGGACGGACACTGATAGGTGGCACAAATTGGCACTGATAGCTGGCACGGATGGGCGGCACGGATGGGCGGCACAGATGGGCATGGATAGGCGGCACAGGTGGGCATGGATAGGCGGCACAGGTGGGCATAGATAGGCGGCACAGGTGGGCATAGATAGGCGGCACAGGTGGGCATGGATAGGCGGCACAGGTGGGCACTCATAGGCGGCACAGGTGGGCACTCAGGCGGCACAGGTGGGCACTCATAGGCGGCACAGGTGGGCACTCATAGGCGGCATCGGTGTTATAGTAATGGATGCCAATCAGTGCCAAACAATAATGCATGCCAATCAGTGATGCCCATTGTGGCCACTGATTGGCATCCATTATGGGCACTGATTGGCACCCATTGTGCTGACTGGCACCCTGGTGGTCTAGGGAGGATTATGGATTTTTATTACCTTTTCCCTGGTGGTCTAGTGGTGTCCCTGGTGGTCCAGTGTGGGCATCCTCGGGGGGGCTGTGCTGATAATCGATCAGCACAGACCCCCCCTGTCAGAGGAGCAGCCGATCGGCTCTCCTCTACTCGCGTCTGACAGACGCGAGTGAGGGAAAGCCGATCACCGGCTCTTTCCATTTACACTGTGATCAGCCGTGATTGGACACGGCTGATCACATGGTAAAGAGTCTCCGTCGGAGACTCTTTACCGAGATCGTAGTTGCCGGGTGTCAGACTGACACCCCGCAACAACGATCGCCGCGATGCGCGCCCCCGGGGGCGCGCAGCGGCTCATAATCCTAATCACGTCATATGACGTCCGGTTAGGATTATGAAACCACTTTGCCGCCGTCAATTTGTAATAGGGCGGGCGGCAAGTGGTTAAATTCCTAAAAGGGTAGGATCATCCCATACCAACTTTCCAGTTCAAGTGGGTGGGCCCTCTCTGAGGGTGGTATAAGCCTGGGAATATTTGAAAGACAACCAGGGGTGCCAAGTTACTGCGTAAGAGGACATTTTATCTAGTGCAGTATGAATGATCTCTTCCATAGCTGCTGTCTGATTGATACGGTTCGTCCATTCCGATAAAGTCGGGACGGAAGTGGATCGCCAATGCCTAGGGATGCACATTCTGGCTGCGTTAATCATATGAATGGCTACCGAAGATTTGTAACACTTTTTGGAAATCTCTGTGAGGTAGAGCAGATACTGGGCAGGGCCAAATTCTAATGGGAGTTCTGAGATCTTTGACGTAACCTCTTGTATTCTTTTCCAGAATGGCTGGATTGCAGGGCAAAACCACCAAATGTGGATCAGGGTGCCGCGCTCCCGACCACAATGCCAGCATTGATCTGGTATATTATGTGAGATCTTATGCAATAAATCCGGTGTTCTGTACCACTGTGTTCTCAATTTGTAGCCGTTTTCCTGTAAGGTGGTGTTAATTGTACCTTTATGGAGGAAGAAATTAATTTTTTCCCACGATTCATCCTCAATCTCTCTGCTAAGGTTTCTCTCCCAGTATCTCCTTTCCCGGTGTAGGCTCTTGGGGTGGGCCCCTGGAGGGATCCATATAAGATAGAGATGACATGTCTCTGGGGGGTAGAACCTAGGCTGTCTGATGAACCCACTTTTCCGTTTTGGATCATCTAAAAAATGCTTGATTTGGAGGTAGGACCAAAGTGGGAAGGAGCCCGATTTGGAAATCTCCACCAGTTCCGCTCTGCTCATGAACCTATTTCTGCAACAGAAGTGTTTGGCAGCTATCTCTTCATAGGGCCATTCCTTCTTAAGGAAATTTCTGTCCAAGCCCGGGGCAAAGTCTGGGTTATTACACAGGGGAGTGATGGGGCAAAGTTGGGCAGAACACGCCCTTTTGAAAACCTCCAGTGTGGGAGCAATAAGGGGATGCGTTAAGGCCGCGCTCGTTGTGGCGGCCTTCTTAGTCCAGGGGAGAGAGCGGAGGTCTTCGTTGACAATCAGGTTCTCCAACCCCACCCATTGTTTGCAACTACCGTGAATCTTCCAATCCACTATACGAGCTAGATGTGTGGCCCAATAATAACGGTGCAGGTCAGGTAGACCAATGCCCCCTTCATTTTTCGCACAAGTCAATGTGTCCCAATTAATCCTAGCCCTATTCCCCTTCCAAAGAAAGGTACGGCAAATGGATTTGTATATGGTGAGAAAGGAAGGAGGGATGTGAATCGGTATTGTTTGTAATTTGTACAAGAGGCGGGGTAGGACCGTCATTTTGAAGATGGACGCACGTCCAAACCATGATATGTGTGGCTTATCCCACCTCTGTGTGTTTAATTTAAGTTGTCGGATTTCTGACGGGAAGTTTTTATTAAAAAGTTGGGTGAGATCGGTTGGTAGTTGGATGCCTAGATATTGGCACTGTTTGACTGTGTCTGGTGATAGGGAAACATTAAGTGCATAAGATTTTTTGTAATTGATCTTAAGGTTTGAAATCAATTGGAATTGATTCAGCTCTTGAAGTAGGTTAGGTAGGGACGTGATGGGGAAGTGAGGGAGAAAAGCATGTCGTCTGCGAACGCAGCAATCTTGAATTCATGGTCCTGCACTTTTACACCTTTGATGTTTGGGTTGGCCTGGATGCAGCGCAGAAACGGCTCCAGCGAAAGCACATACAACAGGGGGGACAGCGGGCACCCCTGTCTCATCCCGTTATATGTATGGAGAAGGCATCCGACATGTGATTATTTACCTTGACCCGAGCCTGGGGATTGGCATATAGGGCCATAATGCGGGCTCTCGTCATTGGACCAACCCCAATCTAGTCCAGGACTGATGCCATATAGTCCCATGCCACCCTGTCGAACGCCTTTTCCGCATCTAAAGCCAAGAAGAAGCCCTCCTGTCCCGAGATCTTAAGCCAGTGGTGCAGATTGATCGCTTTGATGGTGTTGTCCCTGGCTTCACGTCCAGGGACAAACCCAACCTGATCCAGGCCAACCCAGCCTGGGACTAGGTGTACTTGACGTGCGGCCAAATGTTTTGCGTAGAGTTTGACGTCTACGTTCAGTAGGGAAATTGGGCGGTAGCTGGCTACCTCAGCTGGGTTTTTGCCCTCCTTGGGAATTACAACAACATATGCTTCCAAAAGCCTGGCTGAGTCGCATGGACCGGTGGAAAGCGTGTTAAATGCTTTAGTAAATTTCGGGGCAAGAGCTTCCACAAACATTTTGTAATAGAGGGCTGAAAAGCTGCCCGGGCCCGGTGTTTTACCCGGTTTAGTAGATTTCAGTGCCTCCAGGAATTCCTCACACCTAATGGGTTCTTCCAAGGCCTCACGATCCGTGGCCACAAGGACTTTTGGACTGTAGGTGCTTAAGAATTCCCTAAGGGAACCCTCCCGTAACCCCGGTTGCGACTCGGGATGACCAGGAGGCTTTAGATTGTATAAGTCGCTATTGTCTAGCGATATCTTCGTTTTTCACATGGGTTGTACCCACTCTGTCTGTGATGTGGTTTACCGTATACATTGCTTTATGTTGTTGGGTAGCCGTGGCTAAAAGTTTCCCTGGTTTATTGCCGTGTTCGTAAAACATCTTTTGGGTTAGACTATTCCTCCGTGTTGTCGCTCTATTTAACTCCTCTAGTAGAGCCGTTCGTGTTTCCACCAATTCCTGTGCAACCTCTAACGCCAGAGAGCGCTTGTGTTTGATTTCCAGCTTATGAATTTTGGAGGACAGGGTCCAAATCAAAGCTTGATGGGCTTTCTTTTTCCTAGCCGCGATAGCCAGCAACCACCCCGGATCACACATTTATGGGCTGCCCACTGTACCATAGGGGATGTTTCCGGTGTATCGTTGTAGAGAAAAAAGTTCCGAATGGATTCGCCTATTTCTGTCAAATCATCTAGATATGCCAACGTGGGCGCATTCAGTCTCCACAGCTTAGTGGTCTTATGTGTTTCTGGGAAGGATAGGGTTAAGGTGATGGGGTGATGGTCTGACAGGACCATACTTTCAATCGTGGCCTGCTGGAGAAAGGATAAATCAGTTTGGGATACAATACAAATACAAATCGAGCCTCGAATACCTTTTGTGTGGAGCCGAATAAAAGGTGTAGTCACGACCTGATGGGTGCAGCGTTCTCCAAGAATCATGTAACGCTAGGGATGTCAGTTGTAGTCTGATCTGACGTAAGGCCGAAAAGGGAAGGGTTGAGGTGCCGGTGGAGGTGTCAATGAGAGGGTCTAGGGGAATATTAAAATCTCCCCCCAGGACTACTAGGCCCGCTTGGAAAAGGGACAGCTTAGACGTGATGTCTTTCATGAAAGTGACTTGCTTGGTGTTGGGGCAGTATATGTTAGCTAGCGTGAGCGGTCTATTTTGCCAGACGCCCTTTAGAAAAATGAATCTCCCTTCTCAGTCTATCAGTTGGTCTTCAATTGTCATAGGGAAGGATTTAGATGAGAGGATTGAGACCCCTTTCAATCTAGCCCCAGGGTTGGTTGAGTGAAAGGCTACAGGAAAACGGCTATTCAAGAAACGGGGCACAGAACCCTGTTTAAAGTGCGTTTCTTGGACAAATAAAACTTGTGTTCTTAGTTTGTGCGCTTCTAAGAGAACATTGCTGCGCTTACATGAGTTGTTAAGGCCCTTCGCATTAAGCGAGCAAACCTTCAAAGATAAACGAGTTACGCTCTCTACTTTATCTGCCATGTTGTATGGTCTAGCCCACCAGTATTTTGGTGTTCATTTGTTGCACTGGATGGGCAGATTGTGTACGGGGAGAGAAGAGGGACAGAGAAGAGAGATGGAAGGAGGAGGAGAAAAAAAAAAAAAAAGAGGGGGGGGGGGAACAGACAACACTAGCAAGCGGTACCAAAGTACCTGAGCCCGTAGGCTCTAACCGCCGGAGGTGGCCGAAGGACCCACTACTCCACCTAGTATAGGGACTGGGGAAGGGGAAGGATGGGTGTCCGGGGAGGGGGCACCGTAGAGGGTGAGCCGGCAGAGATCAAAGAGGAACCTGCCTCTCTGGTGTGGGGTCAGGGGTCAGGCACTGGACTCTGGTATCGCTGCAGCAAACTGGGATAGTCGGCTTTAAGAAGGTAGGAAAGTGAGGTTAAGGGTAGGGCTAAGCTGCCCCTTAGTGGGTCAGAAAGGAGGGTCTGGATCGTCTAAGGGTGCCGAGGGGAACCAACTAATGAAACCTCGTCTTACAATTGTCAAAGAAGCATAACATAAGCAACTGTCAAACTCAAAGTATATTCTTGTCATATAGCATAACAGAAAGCTAGCAACATCACTACCGTTGTCGTGCCATATAAGATCTTGTCGTGTGGAATCTGTGATCTGTAACCCCTTCCACCTTAGTTGTTTTTTATTTTTATTGTTTTCCCCTTTTCAAACTACTGGAAATTACAAACCACAGATCCAACGTCTACCAAGCGTTGACCAGGGAAGACCCGCTAGTTTACAAAACTTGGTAGAGGTTACCCACACTGTAAGACAGACATTACCCATATATGCTATAGTGGGATACTAGGCTCGTTAACATGCTAACTAACAATAACTAAATAATAGCTAAGGAGCCCCTTTGGAATCAAAGTTCGGAAAGCAGTGTCTCCTAAACGTATAGTAGAGACCACGTGATCCGTCTTCCAATGGGCAACCATCATGGTCCAATTGGAGCCTGTGAACTCTATGGGTAGCTCTCATCCAAAAGTTTACTGTCCTAGAACAGGGTGGAGAGAAAAAAAGATAACAAAATAAAATAAATCCTGGTGGATGCTGTGCGGACAGAGGGAAAAGTCCGGTGTTGTAAAACCTTAAGCTGCATGACTCCACCTTGAGTTGGGAGCCTACTTGTAGGGAGGAAAACATAATCAACGCTGAGGATGTAAACCATAAGCGTCCTCTCCGCATAACTCGCTGTAAGTGCGGGACCGGGTGCATCGCTACAGTCTGGGCGCATCCAGGCCTCCAAAAAAAAAGGGCAGAGACAAGAAAGCAAAAAGAAAAGTATCTGGAGAGAACGGTAGTGAGTAGCAAAGGACAAGCTTAACCATAACCATAACCTAGAGGCGATTCAGTTCGCATTGTGCGCTATATAAGTATTTCATTCATTCATTCATTCATAACAACTTGCAAAATCACATTCTGAGAGAACTATGAGCTTGCCTAGAAGATCTGAGTGCAATGCAAAGAACAGTTTCTCACCCAGCGCTCGTCTTGTGAGACTCATTCTGCCATTTTCCTGCGAATGGACAAGGGGAGCCCCCCCGGGCTACGATCGGTGATGTCGTCCAGACCTCTTTGGGAAGAGGCAGATGCTGATCTACGTCGCCTGTGTCTGTTGCGCTACGAACGGGGAGTGAGGTCCCGTGGAATCTGGATCCATGGATCTGGTCTGATCAGGTTGCTATACCATTCGGGCACTTTCACTCTAGGGATCCCAAGGGTGTCACAGAAAGCAGTAAGGTCCGCCGGGGTGCGCAGTGAGGCCGTACGGTTTCCTGCTGTCGCCTGCAAGCAGAATGGGAACTTCCAGCGGTATGCTATGTGTCTGTCTCTTAGTACGCTGAGGAGGGGGCAGAGCTCCCTTCTGTGCTGTAGGGTAATGGCCGACAAGTCTTGGTAGATTTGAACATGAGCACCATCATGTAGAATCTGACCTGCGTGCGTGCCTGGTGAAGGATGTCCTCTTTTTGACTAAAGCTGACTAGGCAGCAAATTACATCCCTGGGAGGGTCCCCTTCTCGCCCCCTTGGACGTAGGGCTCTGTGGCATCTCTCCATTTCCACCGGAGCATCCGGCGGTCTCCCCAGGAGTGTATTGCAGATCGCCCACACAGCTTGCTGGAGATGGGGGCTTTCTATTGTTTCTGGGATACCCCTGAACCTCAAATTGTGCCTCTGCCCCCTGTTGTCCAAATCCTCGAGGTGCCTGTGCATATCAAGGATGATCTGCTCCTGTGCCCCTGAAGTGTATTGTATCTGTTGAATGGCTGCTCCATGCGATGCCGTCACTGCTTCCACCTGCTCAATCCTGGTGACCATCCCTTTCACCTCCGCTTTGAGATCGGTAATCGCTGCTGCAAGGGGGATTTCATTCTAGATTCGGATTTCCTTCCCTTCACTGATGAAGCAGGGTCGCATGGCTTTGCCGCAATTTGGCAGAAGCATTGGTGCTCTGAACGTTGGCATGTCTTTTGATTAGTAAAGGGTTACATTAAAAACATAGTCTTATTGGAATTATTTCCTATCATTGTTGCATTTGAGCTTTGTTCTTTCTTCCAAAATAAAATAACTTTGATATGTACAGATAATGAAGGAGTAATGTACGCTATTAATTGTCTAACATCCAAGTCTCCGCCAGTCATTGTCCTTATAAGATACCTGATTTTTAAATGCTTACATTTGAACATATTGGTTAAAGGCTTTACATGTACCAGGTAAGGACAATGATTTGGGGGATGAGTTGTCTCGTTCACAGGTGGAGCGTTTTTTCCAGCTACTTCCGGAGGCGGATCGTGTGGGACACTCCTGTCCAATCAATTTATGGGACCTGGTTTAAGGCCTATTTCTATTTATATTATCAATTCTGCCTGGTTTCTGTATAAAAATAAATAAAAATAAAATAATAATTTTGAATATGATAGGTGAACCGTTGGGTTCCTTGTCTGAGTTGTTGTTGCTGCCTGAACCGTGGTGGTTGGGCTAGCTTTAAGTTTATTTTGTTGTTGCTGCCTGAGCCGTGGTGGCTGGGCTAGCTTTAAGTTTGTTACTGTTATTAAAGTTTCTTGGTTCTGCTTTGCTTCTTGACAGCTACATGACAGCTACAATCAGTTTTTTTTTTCTAATTTTGAATGTTATCAATTCTTTGGCACCTTCTTCTTGGGCAGGATATCAGTCTGCTTGGTTTATGTATCAAGAATTTTTAAACATATTAGGTGAACCGTTGGGTTCCATGTCTGAATTGCTGTTATTGAAGTTTCTTGGTTCTTTGTTTGAGCAGAATTATTCTTGGTCGTACATACATAAAACCCTGTCGGGAATTTCTTTTTTCTTGAAATTAAATAACATGCCATCTTGCATGCAGTATTTTTCTATAAAACAAGCTTTAAAAGGTTACAAAAGGAATAATTTTAGGCCTGATTCAAGGAAACCCATCACTTCTCTAGTACTGGGTGAGCTTTGCTCCGTGACAGATAAAATTAGTTTTTCTCATTTTGAATCGGTTCTTTTTCGGGCGGTTTTTTCAGTTATGTTTTTTGCGGCGCTTAGGATATCTGAGCTGGTTCAAATACACATGTCTGAAGTTGTTATTTTTGAAAGTTCATTAAAAATTTTAATTAAATTAATTAAAAACGGATCAGGTAGGTAAAGGTAATTGGTTAACATTAGATATGTGTATGAGTACTAGCATTTGCCCGGTGGCTCTGATATGTCAATATTCATCAATTAGGCCTTTGGGGTTTTCTAAGTTTTTCATTCATGAATCAGGGTTACCCCTTACTAAATACCAGTTCTTATGTGTTTTCAGGAGATGTTTGAAGGCCTTAAATTTAGATCAGGAACATTTATCGTCGCATTCTTTTCGGATTGGAGCAGCAACAGAGGCCGCTAGATTAGGTTTTGATGTTAGATCTATTAAACAGATTGGTAGATGGAAGTCGGATAGGTATTTGCTTTATATTCGTCCTAACGCAATACTATGATTTATTTCAGGTAACACTCGCATTGTGTGGATGATTGGACACTCCTTCATCTATTGGGCGAATTTGAGAGCTCAGCAACGAGTTTATACTAGCAATTTAGGATTGGATGCTTCTAAATTTAAGATTTTTTGGTGTGGAAAGAGGGGAATGTTGTGGTCAGACCTAAATTCTTTTATTTCACAGCTTCTTCTTCATTTTCCCTCTCCGGATATCTTAATTATTCATCTAGGTGGTAATGATATTGGTTACCGTAAAACTGTGGACCTTATTTTTCAGATTAGGGATGATCTACAGAAAATACAGTTATCATTTCCCAATTCAGTAGTGTTTTTTTCAGAAATTGTGCAGAGAATAGGTTGGCTTTCCTATCCTTCTGTACGTCCTTTTTAGAAAATCAGGAAGAGAGTGAATAGGGCAGTATCCAAGTTGCTATCAAGATTGGGAATGCTATCCTTTAGGCACACGGAGCTGGAAGGGGGTATCCCCGGCCTTTTCAGGCAGGATGGCATCCATCTGTCTGATTTTGGCTTGGATATTTTCAATGTAGATTTAAGTTATTGTGTTAAGATGGCCGCGGGTTGGGGTTTCTGTGGGCAGTTGGCCTTAGGTCCTCCTGCCCTTTTGGGTATTTTGTGTTGCTGCCTGAGACGTAGTGACTGGGCTAGCTTTAAGTTTATTGGATGAGTTTTGATGAGTTATGTACAATATTTTGAAACCAGTACTAAACAACCGCGGCCATTATTATCCAAATACCTGTCTGCTTGTCTTATTTAAAGTTATTGAATAAAATTCCAGCCTGCTGTCCCATGCAATGTAATATGGCTACCTGGAGGAGTTCTGTACACAGAATGTATAGAGGACACCCCTCAGATATGTCATTTCCTGCTTGTGTGATCGGCTCACTGATTTTTTCCAAAATTCGCCACTAATATCCACTTCAGCCCCAGACGATTTTACCCCCTTCCTGACCAGGGCACTTTTTACAATTTGGCTTTGCGTCGCTTTAATTGACAATTGCGCGGTAGTTCCACCACCCCCTCCCTTTACAATGTAAGCTCTATGAGCAGGGCCCTCCTGTACCTTTTGTTTTGTACTGTAATTGTGTTATCTCCCCTATACATTGTAAAGCGCTGTGTAAACTGTTGGCGCTATATAAATCGTTAATAATAATAATAGTTCCATAATGTAATCAAATAACATTTGCATCCTTTTTTCCCCCACAAATAGAGCTTTCTTTTGGTGGTATTTGATCACCTCTGCAGTTTTTATTTTTTGCACAATAAACAAAAATAGATCATCAATTTTGAAAAAAAACAATATTTTTAACTTTTTGCTATAAGAAATATCACCCAATTTTTTTTTAAAGACTCATTTCTTCATTAGTTTAGGCCAATATATATTCTTCTACATATTTTTGGTAAAAAATTGAAATAAGCGTATATTGATTGGTTTGTGCAAAAGTTATAGTGTCGACAAACTATTGGAAAGATTTATGGCATTTTTATGGCATTTTTATTATTATTTTTTATTTTACTAGTTATGGGGATGAGCTGCATTTTGGGACAGTTGGCATTTATGCACTGATCAGTGCTATACAACTGCACTGATTACTGTCTAAATGTCACTGGCAGGGAAGGGGGTGATCAAGGGGTTAATTGTGTGTTCCCGCAGTGTGTTCTAACTGTATGGGGATGGGATTGACTAGGAGAGGAGATATATCATTTTTCCTACTTAGTAGGAACAAACAATATGTCTCCTCTTCCCTGATAGCACAAAGATTTGTGCGTTTACACAAATCACCAGAGGGCACTGTGCAGCTCAACTGCGCCCTCTGGTGGCTGAAAAAGGGAGGGATGTACCCATACGGGATTTTGCCCAGGGGAGCCATTCAGCCGCAGTATATCTGCGTGAGCCGATCAGGAACCGGATATACAAGCTTGAATTCAGGCATCCCCTGCAACAAAAATTTCATTTTTAGTGAGATACTCCCAATAGGAAATCATATCTAAAGGGATGCCGGTCCTGCAATTTCCCTCCTTAGAGCTTTGCAGGTGCAGCAGCTGGTTGATAATTAAGAAGCCACTCACATTAGACTCACTTCTGCAAATGGATACAGACAAACACACAGGGATTTCTTCAGAATAACAAAAGGTAGGAATCTGCAACAAAGTTTGTCAACATTCTTGTAATGTACATAGATCACCCTGGGGGAATGTTTTTTTCTCAACAAAAGTGGAGTTATTCTTTAACTACTTGAACTCTGCACTGAATGTAGTTGTGGGGAGTTTACAGAGCAGCCCCATTCATTTACATTTGTCATGCTATGCCTACCAGAATCATCAGGGGGTATAGTCCCTGGCCATGAAGTAAAGCCTCACGATCATGGCATGTTTACCCCCCCCCCAGGCCACAGCATCTACAGCTAAATTGGGAATGGTTGAGGGGTGGTAAAGACGTGGCTCACTACCTCTGGATTGCTAGTGTGGATGAGCCCCAAAAGATGGAGGTAGCCCGTAGGGGCTCATTCACACCACATGAATGACCTATGTTATTTTCTATGTGCCCCATTTACACAGCAACGCAGCTGACAAGTGTGATGAGCTGCAGTAAAATACAGACATGTAGCATCGTACCGCAGCTCACTAGAAAGCGCTCCATGCTCTGCACTGGATGTGAGGACACTAAGGAATAGTCTACCACCAGAGTGTAGGGGAGTGCCGTTTGCTGTAGGAGTGGGGGGATCAGACAATTAAAAGCGTTTTTCCCTTCTAATGTTATCAACCAGTTAACCATTGCAGTGTGATTGCACACCGTTTGCAATGAAGGACTTTTAGTTTTCCCGGAGTTGTGCTTTAAAGCTGAAGTTTGAGTTTTCGTTTCTATTCTATAGTTATACAGATCCAGCTTGGCGCAGTGTATGTATAATCTCATACCTGAGTGATTGCTGTAGAAGCTGACAATCACTGTACTGTAGTAGCCACTGCTACTACAATGAGCACTGCTATCTTCTGGGTCCAGTAGTGAGTGGCTGCCTTTCTATATAATAACCACAGAGGAGTGCTCTCTTGGCACTTTTGCCATTCAGAGAACATCTTGTATTATTTTTAGAGTGTATTGATGTGAGGCACTTATATTACAGGGCAGCATACCAAACATAGTAGGGTTGATTTACTAAAGGCAAATCGACTGTGCACTCTGCAAGTGCAGTTGCTCCACAGCTTAGTAAATGAAGTAGAGGTTAATTTTGCAAAGAATAGCCAATCACATGCATGGAAATGTTAAAAAAACACAGCATTTTTGCTTGCACATGATTGGATGATGAAAGTCAGAAGAGCTTCTGCTAATTTACTAAGCTCTGGAGAAACTGCACTGGCAAAGTGCACAGTCTCAAACTATACACAAGAGGCCGCGCTTATGGATCAGGTCACAATCAAACAGGAGTGTATGAGAATGCCTATATCGCCCCCTAACTTTATTTGATAATGTTTCACTGGTTGTAGTTTTTTTGAGGTATAACTTTATAACCAATATATATATAAAATTTAGACCTATTTGTATTAGTCACTCTGAGGTTGCTGCCTCCCTAAGAACACAATCTGAAGTCCAGGTTGTGTTTAAAAGTTGGATGATAATAATGGGCTGATGGCGCTACCTCACTCAGTCAGAGACCCAAAGGGGTAAAGGTAGATAAATATATTAGACCCTGAGCTATACCCACAACCACATGTAGCATCCCAGACAATATTCAAATTATTTTTGTGGTATTAATTTTGGTGATCTCAAAAACATATATTGATATACTACACAGCCGACTATCTCTCAATGGTGTACAAAAACCCCTATTCGGGGGAGAAGTTACACTTATAATCGCACTGTATTTGTGCAATTCCTGTGCAGTTGCTATACCTGTGCGCAGTTTGTATTACCGCTATAGTACCCTATAGGTGAAAAAATATATTATATTACAGTGAAAACCACCAAGACCATGAAAAATGCAAAGCAAAAGAAATAAAATCAAAATCAAAAAGTTGAAAAAGTCAAACGCCAGAAAAAATATAATAAAAAAGGTAAATAGATAAGTGTGCGGAGTGGTTCTCAACACCCCTTTTGCAAATGTGAAAAAAGAAAAAACCTAAAAAAAGTATAAATAGTATCCAAAAAATCAATAGGTTTATGTGTCTATCTATATAAAGTCCACAAAGAGTCTCTTATCAAGTGCTTTCAACCATGCGATTATTCTTTTTCAAATAACAGGAAGGTGACTTTTGTGATTAAGCCTGCTTATTGGTGACTTCCGTGCTCGTTCCCCCTCAAGGGTCCCCACTCACCGAATCCACGCACCCCCTAGGGGGTATGTTGCCCGTAATCTGTGCTCCACTGGGTTGAGGATTCTTCTGATTGTCTCTGTCTTCAGTTTCCCCAAGGTTTATTGGAAACGATGAAAGAAGGAGGCTTTATTATCCGCCAATAGGTCCTCAAGAGAGAAAAAATCTATTCATGGTGTAGTATTCTCAATGACTGACCACTTGAGAAAAAAGGGGGGGGGGGGGGGACGGGCTGCAAAAAGGGTTTTTCAAAAACAGGATTTTTACAAAGAATATGGCTTCTGCAATATTTTATATACCTTCTAAATATGTATATAGCAGAGGGCTGATGATCATTCAAAAAATATGCTTTATTACAAAAATATTTTATAATTACAAAAAAAAGGTAGGAATAAAGAGTTTTTGCATATACTAAAACATTACAGTGCTCGGTGCAAAAGACCACTTTTTTACAGATGTCCCTTTAAGCCACGACGTGCGGTCTGCAGCAATTGCACTGTACGCCTGTATATTCAATGTATATGCATATACCAATACTACATCTCAGAAAAAACACAAAAATAAAAATAGGAATAAAAGTAAAATTAGTTGTAAAAAATAAATAAAAAAACCCGGAACAGCAAACAAAAAATATTTTAAAAAATAAAAAATAAAAATATATCTAAAAACAAAAGTCCTTCTATTAATGCAAACCAGCGCTGTACTCAAATGTATGGGGCCTAAGTAGCCAATTCTCTAGCGGGTCCCGTTTTATTTGGGGACTATAGGCTTCCCATGCACTGGATGCAGATCTACTTATCTCAATAAAGGAGTTTTCCTCCTATAGACCGAAGTTTGAAGGAAAATTGTTTGGCACCAGCCCGGTTCGCCCATCAACAGGAGTAGTCTCCTATTAGAACGGCGTGCGTTCCAACTGCGCTCCACCGGGTCAGGCGCACCGGAAATGACGTGGTGTACGTAATGACGCTGGACGCGTTTCGTCATAGACGTCCTCAGCAGCGATATCACGTACACCCATAACCACGTATTTTAAGGTGCCTGCACCGCCCATTCCCAGCCTTCAGCCAATCGCTGAGCTGGGCGGATCTACCGATTTGTTTACTTATTGCGTTCCACAGTAACTCTTACGAGCTAATTTTTTATACTGATACTGCCAATGTATATGTGCTAGAAGAATACTTTCTATCATAATAAGAGGTCGTATCTCAATCCCCCTTACTTAATACATAATGCTCTTAAAGGAAACCAAATTTTCACAGAAATAAAAGGGGAAAATTATTTTTTAACAGAAATAAAAGGGGAAAATGTTTCTTAGTGGGAACTTCAATACACCCACCTAGGTCATTAATTTTATTTCCCTTATATTTATCTTTATTTTTTATTTTATATCCTTTATTCTTTATTTCAGAGAAAGGGGGTTTTTATGAACTATTTGGTTACCAGATAGGTTCTACATTATCCTCTGAGTTATTTATACACATAGAACTTCTATTAACTATTTTTATATACCAGATATTACCTTGTAAAACTGATGTTGGTCAGAGAGTTTTTTAAAAAAATTTTTTAAATTTTTATATATGAACCTCCTATCAGTATTCAGGAAGTTCTTCCTACTTTTATAACTAAATTTACTCTTCATTCTCAAATAGAATCCCATAGGCCTCAAATGGGGAATTTGGATTATTTACTTCTTCTCATTGATAGGTTCATGTTCATGACCTGATTATTCCCACATTATTAGATTAGAGATTCATCCTTATGAAGGGGAACTGATAAGGATGAATCTCTAATCTAATAATGTGGGAATAATCAGGTCATGAACATGAACCTATCAATGAGAAGAAGTAAATAATCCAAATTCCCCATTTGAGGCCTATGGGATTCTATTTGAGAATGAAGAGTAAATTTAGTTATAAAAGTAGGAAGAACTTCCTGAATACTGATAGGAGGTTCATATATAAAAATTTAAAAAATTTTTTTAAAAAACTCTCTGACCAACATCAGTTTTACAAGGTAATATCTGGTATATAAAAATAGTTAATAGAAGTTCTATGTGTATAAATAACTCAGAGGATAATGTAGAACCTATCTGGTAACCAAATAGTTCATAAAAACCCCCTTTCTCTGAAATAAAGAATAAAGGATATAAAATAAAAAATAAAGATAAATATAAGGGAAATAAAATTAATGACCTAGGTGGGTGTATTGAAGTTCCCACTAAGAAACATTTTCCCCTTTTATTTCTGTTAAAAAATAATTTTCCCCTTTTATTTCTGTGAAAATTTGGTTTCCTTTAAGAGCATTATGTATTAAGTAAGGGGGATTGAGATACGACCTCTTATTATGATAGAAAGTATTCTTCTAGCACATATACATTGGCAGTATCAGTATAAAAAATTAGCTCGTAAGAGTTACTGTGGAACGCAATAAGTAAACAAATCGGTAGATCCGCCCAGCTCAGCGATTGGCTGAAGGCTGGGAATGGGCGGTGCAGGCACCTTAAAATACGTGGTTATGGGTGTACGTGATATCGCTGCTGAGGACGTCTATGACGAAACGCGTCCAGCGTCATTACGTACACCACGTCATTTCCGGTGCGCCTGACCCGGTGGAGCGCAGTTGGAACGCACGCCGTTCTAATAGGAGACTACTCCTGTTGATGGGCGAACCGGGCTGGTGCCAAACAATTTTCCTTCAAACTTCGGTCTATAGGAGGAAAACTCCTTTATTGAGATAAGTAGATCTGCATCCAGTGCATGGGAAGCCTATAGTCCCCAAATAAAACGGGACCCGCTAGAGAATTGGCTACTTAGGCCCCATACATTTGAGTACAGCGCTGGTTTGCATTAATAGAAGGACTTTTGTTTTTAGATATATTTTTATTTTTTATTTTTTAAAATATTTTTTGTTTGCTGTTCCGGGTTTTTTTATTTATTTTTTACAACTAATTTTACTTTTATTCCTATTTTTATTTTTGTGTTTTTTCTGAGATGTAGTATTGGTATATGCATATACATTGAATATACAGGCGTACAGTGCAATTGCTGCAGACCGCACGTCGTGGCTTAAAGGGACATCTGTAAAAAAGTGGTCTTTTGCACCGAGCACTGTAATGTTTTAGTATATGCAAAAACTCTTTATTCCTACCTTTTTTTTGTAATTATAAAATATTTTTGTAATAAAGCATATTTTTTGAATGATCATCAGCCCTCTGCTATATACATATTTAGAAGGTATATAAAATATTGCAGAAGCCATATTCTTTGTAAAAATCCTGTTTTTGAAAAACCCTTTTTGCAGCCCGTCCCCCCCCCCCCCCCCCCCCTTTTTTCTCAAGTGGTCAGTCATTGAGAATACTACACCATGAATAGATTTTTTCTCTCTTGAGGACCTATTGGCGGATAATAAAGCCTCCTTCTTTCATCGTTTCCAATAAACCTTGGGGAAACTGAAGACAGAGACAATCAGAAGAATCCTCAACCCAGTGGAGCACAGATTACGGGCAACATACCCCCTAGGGGGTGCGTGGATTCGGTGAGTGGGGACCCTTGAGGGGGAACGAGCACGGAAGTCACCAATAAGCAGGCTTAATCACAAAAGTCACCTTCCTGTTATTTGAAAAAGAATAATCGCATGGTTGAAAGCACTTGATAAGAGACTCTTTGTGGACTTTATATAGATAGACACATAAACCTATTGATTTTTTGGATACTATTTATACTTTTTTTAGGTTTTTTCTTTTTTCACATTTGCAAAAGGGGTGTTGAGAACCACTCCGCACACTTATCTATTTACCTTTTTTATTATATTTTTTCTGGCGTTTGACTTTTTCAACTTTTTGATTTTGATTTTATTTCTTTTGCTTTGCATTTTTCATGGTCTTGGTGGTTTTCACTGTAATATAATATATTTTTTCACCTATAGGGTACTATAGCGGTAATACAAACTGCGCACAGGTATAGCAACTGCACAGGAATTGCACAAATACAGTGCGATTATAAGTGTAACTTCTCCCCCGAATAGGGGTTTTTGTACACCATTGAGAGATAGTCGGCTGTGTAGTATATCAATATATGTTTTTGAGATCACCAAAATTAATACCACAAAAATAATTTGAATATTGTCTGGGATGCTACATGTGGTTGTGGGTATAGCTCAGGGTCTAATATATTTATCTACCTTTACCCCTTTGGGTCTCTGACTGAGTGAGGTAGCGCCATCAGCCCATTATTATCATCCAAAGTGCACAGTCTATTTGCCTTTAGTAAATCAACCCCTTAGTGTACATGCAGCCAGTGACATCACCGGCTCATGTGCTCTGAAGAAACAGCCATCCGTACCATTTCTTCAGAGCCCTGTGCCGTGAACGGTGGCTCCCCCTTATGCGCACGGGAGTGACCTCATCACTGCTCCGGCCAGTCACAGAGCCAGAGTCCGCTAACCCAGAAGCAAGATGGGTGAAGATGAGAGCGCCTGCAGTGCTGACCCCTCAGGGCTGGAAGAGCTTAGTTTTAACGTAAGTTTAACATAATGTGCTAGTATACAATGCATACTAGCACATTATGCCTTTACCTTGCAGGTACAAAAACAACAATAAAAAAAAGTGTTCAGCATTTTACAAGCGCTTTAAAGCAATGGATGTACAGCACAGTGTACATTAGTAGTGGCTGGAGGCACTGGACCAAGGAAGCAAGGACTGGAAACCTTTGCCCTTGGGAGCAAAGACAAGCAACTAGCCCTTTTCACGGTGAGGACAGATTTCTTTGGGTAAAAAAGAGTGTACCACACAAAGTATGGCAAGATGCCGTATTCATTTCTTGGCACATAAAATGTGGGTGTTCCTAAAAGACATGGTTTATTGTGTCACATTGTTTTACATCTTCCAGCATCAGCTTTCTTTTTGGCTCTCATTATTTGGGCTCATGACATCTCATAGTCCCAAAGAAAGCTGGTACTGGAGGATTTCTGGCAGAAGCTGAGATCACTGGTCTAAAGATGAAGCAGGTATCTATCAGTGGTAGCCCGTGCACTGTGGGTACACAGGTGGCGCCCCCCCATCCATGCGCCCGGGCCCTTGTTCAAATTCACTTCAGAAATCCCATCACACCTCGTGGCATGGTGCTCCCTATGTGTGTTAAACTCACCAGGTCAAAGAATCCAAAATGCCTTGAGACACCTTCTCCCAACTGCATTAACTGTGTTTGAGAATCCTCTTCTAATCAGCAGATCACGGTATAGACTACGCCTTTATACACAGCAACCTTCTCCCACAGGAAATCTCTGGATGTTATGAATCTTCTCTCTTCAGCAGTAACTCACAATGAAAAAAATGGTCTCATATTGTAACTCTGTTAAAGCAAATGTAAACTCGATTCATTAAATCTGAGCTGTGCACATATATCTGTAGTGTTTTCTTATCTCTATTCAAAGCACTATGTCCCGTAGCTTTTTCCTGCTCCGTTCTTCTATTATCAGCCTGATAATTTCTGAGTTCTCAGTCAACTGAGATAAAAGTAGCCTGATTTGGGGAGGATTCTATAAATAGATTAACAGTGCTGAACCATTCAACGAACAGATCTGAAAGTCTCTACCTATGAGGAGAGGGGGTGTGTGCCTTTCCTCCAATCAGCTGTCTTGGCTGTATGCCCCAGCTTTGCTGCAGTGCTGAAGAGGAAGAGAAGATCTCCTAACACAATCTGAACTTTCTAAAGAATATATATAGCTGAAGACAGCAGATATACATGTAAAACGTATGTAGGGAGATTTGTTTCATCCCTATGTATCATCTGAGGCTGTTCCCTTCACTGGGTATATGTGAGGGTTTACATCCACATCAAGTTAAGTGTAGCGGTACCCCTGTAAGGGATGATGAGCATTGCGGTCCGTCTCTCACCCTGCCCAGCCAGGCACACAGTTCACATTCACCCTCGGGCAGAAAGCCAGGCCTTGAACTTTGTTTTTTATTTTATTGAGGAGTATTAAACTCGTATAGGTTGTATGGGATGCCCACTTGATTGAAGGACAATGTATACGGGACTCAAATTATATACACTTTCTCTATATACTACTTCTAGAAAACTAGAGGGAGCTACATAAGTGTCATAAACCAGATGTGACCAGAACTGTGTGACTGCTACAGAGTGAACCAGACATAAATAGGTGAAAGTAAGTTTATTAAGTAAGTAAATGCATATAAATGTGAACAAACTTAAAAACCAATCAGTGATAATAAACCAACCAGCATATATAGCAAAAGGAAGTACCATAATCGTACTCAAGCCAGGCCAGGGTCATAGACAGTAAATCAGCAGATGGGGGCCAGGAGTAAACAGATAGGGAACAAGATGGAAGGAATTAGGCTGCAGGGCAAGGACCCAGGGATACAGCAACAGATACAAACAGGTGCAGGATACAGGAATCAGGGTTCAGGATCAGGATCACAGATAAACATGCTGCAGGTCATGGTACAAGAACAATACCAGGGCAAGGTGTGTGTGCACTTGGGTATTTATACACATCTCAATTAGACCCAGGTGATACATGATTGCAAGAGGTAATGTCGGCCTCACACTGCCAGGAACCACCCGCTGGTGGACACCAGTACTGTGGCCCAAAGATCACATAATACCAGCAGGGAAAGGCTCTCCTGACAGTTCCAAACTGGCAGGAGACACCTGCTGGTGGACTTCAGTACTGCACGCCAAATGATGGATATTACTAGTGGCGGGAACCTTTCCCAACAGTATCCCCCTCGAAGGAGCTACCTCTGGACGCTCCAACTAGCTGTTGCTGGGGAAAGTCCATGGCGTCAAGCCGGGCAGCGGGCAAAGTCACATCAGGTTGGGCAATAAGTACATGAAGCTGGGTAGCAGGCACAGGAACATCAAGCTGAGTAGGAGGCACATCAAGCGGGACTTCAGGCACATGCACATCAAGCTGAGCCGCAGGAACGGGTACATCAGGCTGGGCAGCAGGCACGGGCACATCAAGCTGGGCAGCAGGCACATCAAGCTGGGCAGCAGGCATAGGCACATAAAGCTGAGCAGCAGGCACTTCAAGCTGGGTAGCAGTCACAGGCACATCAAGTGGGGCAGCAGGCACCTCAAGCAGGGCAGCAGGTATGGGCACGCCAAGCTGGGCAGCAGGCATGGGTACATCAGGCTGGGCAGCAGGCACATCAAGCTGGGCAGCAGGCATGGGCACATGCTTGATGTGGATTCTGGGCCATTCATATGTTCACTGGAGGGCTAAGAGGGCACTGGTCAGGCTGGAAGGTAGGCAGTTGGGTTTCTCCCACAATGAGGCAGTGGTTTGGTTCAGTGGATTGGGAACCTGGGTATGCTTTGGTTTGGGGTGTTACCAGAAATTCAGCGGTATGCCAGGATGGACAGGCCTCCCAATGTGCTGCTAATGCATGTGGGTGGCAATGACCTCAGTATTAGGGCTTCCAGAGAACTTATTTGTGACATTAAGGGGGATTTTCTGTTTGAGGTTGGCCTTTCCGGTCCTAGTCTGGTCGGATATTATTGGCAGGATGGCATGGCGGAGGGGCTGGTCAGTGGATAGGATCAACAAGGCCAGGATCAAGGTCCAAAAAGCAGTGGTCAAGTTTGTTGTCCACAATGGGGGGCTAGTGGTTTGCCATGAGGAGTTGGAGGGAGACAATGGGATGTATTTGAGGAGGGGACCGAGTACACTTGTCAGCGGTGGGCATTGGTATTTGGTTTCTGGGTCTTCAGAAGGCCTTGTGGCTGTGGCAGTCCACCCACGTGTGAGGTTTCACTGGTGGGTATTTGTGGCAGGGGTCTCGGGTTCCTGAAGGTCGGAATGTTGAAAGGAATACAGTATGCGGTGTGGAACGGGTTGGGCCTATCTTGGTATGGGTGGCTTCCCTATCATGGAAATAATGGGCTATCAGTCTGCATCGGGCAATAAAATTGTAAAAGTTTGTCCCTGAGCTGGTGGAATTGCGGCTAGGGGCCAGTATGCCTAGGTGGTGGTGGTACATGCTATGTTTTCAAATTTTGTTTTTACCCAAAACTGTAGTGAGTTTTGGGGTTAATTGTGTTAAATTGCACTTTGGCATCAGTTTGGCTGGACTGCATAGGAGTTCTGCCTGGTCATAGGTGGGGTTGTAAACCTGTGGGAGGCATTGGAACGCAGTCTGGTTGGACACATTAGGTACCAATCCTTATCTCGGAACCAGAGGGCACGTTTGTCTCACTGAGTAGTCCGAGATGGGGTGCTTAACCACTTCCCGACCGGTGCATGCCAATGTACGTCGGCAGAATGGCGCGGGCAGGCATATTGGCGTACAGGTACGTCCATTTCTATATGCCGCCCTGCCATCGCATGTGCGCCACCGGCGGCGAGCTCGCGTGCCGATCGGGACCCCCGTGAGTCTGGTCACGGGTCCCGCGGACTCGATCGCCACGGGGATACCCGCGATCGTCTCACTGGGTGGCTGAACGTGGAGATGCCGTTGTAAACAGCATCTCCCTCTTCTGCCTAGCAACAAGTGACACTGATCTCTGCTCCATGTGATTGGAGCAGAGATCAGTGTTCACTAACACAAAGCCCAGCCCTCCACAGTTAGTAACACGCCCTTAGAAACACTTAACCCCTACACTGCCAACCCCTGGGTAATCCCTTCACTGCCAGTGTCATTTACACAGGAATCAGTGCATTTGTATAGCACCGATTGCTGTATAAATGACAAGGGTCCCAAAAATGTGTCAAAAATATGTCAAAAATGTCCGATGTTTCTGCCATAACGTTGCAGTCACAATAAAAATTGCTGATCGCTGCCATTACTAGTAAAAAAAAATAATTAATAAAAGTGCCATAAAACTATCCTCTATTTTGTAAACGCTATAACTTTTGCGCAAACCAATCAATCGTTTATTGCCAAAAATACCAAAAATATGTAGAATTAGCCTAAACTGAGGGAAAAATAATTTTTTTTTGATATTTTTGGGGGATATTTATCATAACAAAAAGTAAAAAATAATGCATTTTTCAAAATTGTCGCTCTATTTTTGTTTAAAGCGCAAAAAAAAAAACCACAGGGGTGATCAAATACCACCAAAAGAAAGGTCTATTTGTGGGAAAAAAAGGACGTCAATTTTGTTTGAGGAGCCACATCGCACGACCGTGCAATTGTCAGTTAAACGCAGTGCCGAATCGCAAAAAGTGGTCCGGCCTGAAAGTGGTTAAGGTGCTGAAGTCTCGTGGTTCTGTGTTCCGGTCCAGAAGTTGTTGCCAACTCCTTGGTCCTGTCCTCTTGACCAGCCCCTGGGAGCCCTCATGGCCTGGGGTGCGGATCCATTCGTTTTCGAGCCTGAGAACTGGCTAGTTCGAGGCACAGTAACTGGAAGGAGGATTCTAAAGTGTTCCGGTGCCATCTCAGGTTTGGAGAGGCCCAGCAACTCTATGCGCGACCAGGGAGGACTCTTCAGTAGGAGAGCCACGCACAAGGCCGGTTGCTCGGTAAGAGCCTGGAAGCAGAGCTGCCATGGACATTGACTGAATCCACAGTTCTTATGGTATCGCCGGACCGGCTGAAAGATTCTGGTACAGTAAGAAACATTCCTACTTATACCCTTCCAGTTGTAACTAAGTTTCCAACCAAGTCTGTGAGAGAGACTTTGAAAAGCTAGAATTACCTGTTGGCTGCTAAACCCAAAACTTAAGGATTTATCCAACAGTTAAAGGATCCAGGTGTGAGTGGCCGTTCCCTGGATTGTGTACATAGAAAGAGACTTTATTTAAAGTCAGCAGTTCCAAGGACCTGAGCTAAACTTTACCCAGCTACCCTCTATTCCCAACTTAGGCCGCGTACACACGGGCGGACTGTTCGCCCAACTTAGTCCGCTGAACAGTGTTTCAGCGGACAGTCCGCTCGTGTGTGGGCTTCAGCGGACAGTTTCAGCGGACAGTCTGACGAACAAAGTTTTTCGGAACTTCCGTAAGACAGTCCGCTGAAACTTGGTTTCAGCGGACAGTCCGCTCGTGTGTAGGCTTGTTCAAACTAAGTTTCGCGCATGCTCAGAAAGGATTTACACGGCGAAGGTTGCACTGCAGTGTATTGGACGTCGAATTTCTCGTCCCGTCGTACGTGCCGTTCACGTCATCGCGCACGCTTTCAGCGGACTGTTCGTTCATCGTGTGTGGTCAAGTCCGTTCATGCAAATTTTGAGCGGACTGTTTGTCGGATTGTTTGACGAACAAAGTTGGGCGAACAGTCCGCCCGTGTGTACGCGGCCTCAGAGACTGAGTTTGTTCATTCGTTTATGCAAAATAAAAATCCTAACAAGGAATTCAAGTGTCGGTCTCTACAGTTACTGGGTTATCAACCCTGGGAACCCCTAGACAAGAACAACAAGTACGAGCTGGAGAAGGTAATCGGTGAGCCCATCAAAAACTCAGCAGCTCCTTCGGGGGTTAGTGCTACACAAAATAAGAACCTTCCTTCTTTAACCTGAGACATAGTTTAAATTTAGTAAAAAAAAAAAGTTGGTTATAAGATGGAATTTATTTTATGTAAAAGTGTTGTGGTTGTTAATAAAGGGGCCGCTACAGCCATTTAAAATCCAGAATATGTTGCTTTCTAAAAGGGTGTTGCTGGGCCAGCAAGAGGGGTTGTAGCAGGAGGTGTTGGCAGACAATACATCAGCCATACACCAGTCATGAATTTGCTGGGACAATTCCACTTTTCAGACAATTGTCCCATGTGTAGCTTGTCCTCCATCTAGTGGGTTCAGGGCCATCTTTTCGCATGGGCACACTGGGCAGTTGCCCAGGGGCCCCACCTGCCCAGCGATCACAGCCAGGGTCAGACTGGCCTAACGGGAAATATTCCAGTAGGCCGCTTTGAGTTGTAGCTGCAGCGTTCCGCTCTTTCCCTCTATCCTCCTCCTCCTCTATCACAGAGCTGGCTGGGTCTGTGTTGGGCGGCCACGTTGTAACAAGGTCCCGCCCCCCTAGACCAGCTTGTGCAATAGTAGATTGAATCAGTCTTCCACCTATCACACGAGCCAGTCGGGGGGGGGGGGGGGGTGGGACCTTGTTACAATGCGGCCACCGAACACAGACCCAGACAGCTCTGTGATACACTGGAGGAGATGCTCGCTGTGTGTGTTACCAGGCGATTGTGAGTATTGTATTAATTGGCACAGTGAGGCTGCATTTGATGGGCACAGTAGAGCTGCAATGATGTTCACAGTGATGCTGCATTGAGCTCTTGTATCATTTCTGCAGTCTGGCCATCTCCTGTATCATGTCTACATTCTCTGTGGGAGTTTTGAGAGGAGTCAAGAGTAGGAGCACTGCTGGGATGGGGATCATGGGAGAAGTCAGACATGTGTGAACTGTAGTGAGGAGACTATAGGAGAAAATCAGAGCCACCGATCTGGAGCTGACTGAGCCCTGCACGGTGCACCTGAGAGTAGGTCACTGACAGCACTGCTAGGCCAGTCTGAGGGGGAAAGGGGGGGGGGGAGGAAGTGAATACAATAATGTAAGGGGGCACTGATATAAGGGGGGGGAAGTGAATACAATAATGTAAGGGGGCACTGATATAAGGGGGGGGAAGTGAATACAATAATGTAAGGGGGCACTGATATAAGGGGGGGGGGGGAAGTGAATACAATAATGTAAGGGGGCACTGATATAAAAAGGTTTCCCCCTTATATCAGTAACCCAACTCCCCTTACCTTAGTGTATTTCTGCGGAAGGTGGGCCCCCCCCCCCCCACATTCTGAGTTCCCCCTTGATGATTTTTTTTATTACGTATATAAAGCCCTATGTAATTTCATATCTGTCATGAACAAGAAAAAAATGATGTTCTGATTTTGGGCTGGTATGATGTTTTTTCCAGGGCTTTTTATTCCCAGTCTAGCATCAGATGTCAACGTTTGCTGCCACATTGTACCAGTGCTGTGCGGTTCCCTCACAGAGAGCCGCGCGATCAGTCAGCTGTCACTGAGAAGAATGGATACAATGCCTTCTGTGTAGTTCTGGCTCTTCACAGGCTGAGTGATATGAAATACACTCCACCTGTGACAGATATAGGAAGCATTGGCTCTGTTCGCTACTGCAGCTTCTTCTCACACTTCTGCGTCTCAGAAGAGATGGGCAGCAGTACACGCCACCATTAATACCCACCAGGCAGAACCAGAGTGAGTGTTTACATTTATATATTTCGTGGCGAAAGTTTAGTGCCCAGGCCCCCCCCCCCCAAGTTTTGACTGTAATATTTTGTGTCCCCCTTATATATCAATCTAAGAGTTGCCACCAGGAGGAAGTGTAAGAAAATAAACTATTACGTGTTGGTGAAAATAACCTTTAGAGCATAAATGAAAACTTAATAATATGTTTTGAGTGGAGCAAGGAAGAGGAAAAAAACTACAGAGGAGAAAGAAAGTGTGCAAACTTTGCATAATTGTGTAGACAGGGCCCCAGTGCACTGTATTGCCTGGGGGCCTATAGTGCTCTTAGGATGGCATTGAGTGGGTTTTGTTTTAGAGCAGAATCTCCAAAGGAAAAATTGTTCCTTGGGAGACTAGTTATTGCAGCTGTCTAATTGGATGCTGCAGTTTGGTGACCTAGGGCAGCCATTTTGGTGGTAGGACTCATTAGGGTGCCCCTTAGGGTTGCCACCTGTCCGGGATTCAACTGGACAGTTCGGGTTTGGAATCATGCGTTCGGGTTTTAGACTGCCTGAAACCCGGACACATGATTCAGACTGGACTATGGCTTTCCAACAGGATTGCTGGCTGCAGTTGTGTAAGCCAAGTGTCTGTTAAACTCTTTCACACTGCCCAAAGCCAGCACTAACAATTACCCCTCCATCCACACAGACGGGAGAGGAGAAAAGGCTTGATCTGCTCCTCTTCCTCCCGCCCCTACAACTCTGTCTGCCCACACTCCAGCAGCCTCAGCTACATCTGGATAAGAGGTTATGACTGCCAAGGGGTGAGTGAGCTCACCATCCACCGCTGTCTGTGTTTGAATTCTCCCCCCTTCTCTCTCCTGCCTCTGAGTAAGTACAGTAAGGTAAATCAGGGTTCTCAGAGCAAACCTTACATCAGAGTTCCCCTTTACACCAGAGGCCACAATGTTCCCCCTTACATCAGAGTCCTCTGCATACATCAGAGTTCTCAATGTTCCCTCTTAAATCAGGGTTCCCAGAGCATCCCTTATGTTAGAGTCCCCAGAGTTCCTTATTACATCAGAGTCTGCAGTGTCCCCCCTAAACAGTGAAAGGGAACTCTGCAGGTTCAGATGTAAAAGGGGAACTCTGTGGATTCTGAAGTAAAGGGGGACTCTTGTAAATAACAATTTGATTAGAAATGTTATTTAATTGCAAAATATATCTCTAGTTCATACTATAACAAAAGATTGCTGTGCGCTGCTAAAGTGTTCGGGTTTGACTTGAAGAAAAGGTGGCAACCCTAGTGCCCCTACAGCAAGTGGTGAGGTACAGAGACTCCATTGTTAGGAAGAGTGTGGTACCATTGGAGAGGTTCCTTTAAGTAGGGACAAATCTGGTTTCCACAAGCATCCCATTATCCAGATCAACATTTGGGGACCTTTTCAGCACAATAGAGTGAAGCTCCATTAAGTCTTTATCCGCCAGCCTTACAGCAGTAGCCATCCTCTGGTAAATCAGGCTATGCCTGGAATATTAATTTACTGCAATACTGTGCGAAACACCACTGCTAAACTGTGCCATTGAAAAAGTAACCTGCTGCAATATTGTGCCATTAATAACTGTTCTAATGCAACTGTATGGGCACCATGTTATTTGAATGCCACTAATGCAATTACTGCTGTTAAATATACTTCAGGGGAAGAAATGTACAGTGGCACAATTATGGTGGCAGCAGCTCCTCTAGAAGCCAGCACCTACAGCCTGCCCTCTCCTCTAGTGATGGACGAACTTCCGACGGGACGTTTCGCGAACGCGAAATGCGAACGGACCCAAACGTTCGCGAAACCGAACGTTCGCCGCGGGCCCCATTGACTTCAATGGGAGGCGAACTTTGCAAACCTTCATGTCGAATTTGCGGCCACGTGGTAATTATTAGGGGGTAAAACGTAGTCCCACCATCTGGACAATGACATAATACATGTATGAGGTGAATTTGGGATCGATAACTACAAGCATTTTTATTTTATTTGGGAAATTGTTCTAACAATTCAGGACTATGGAGCTAATGAAGGCAATGGAGGAGAGGGAAGGTCAGGGACCAGGGTAGGCAAAGAAGAGGGTGCAGGAGATGATCACCAGCAGCGTGACATACCGGAATGACACATGCACCGTGATAGAGGCATCTGACAGCAGCACCGTAATACAGAGCACTGACAGCAGCACCGTGACATACAGCGCTGACAGCAGCACCGTGACATACAGCGCTGACAGCAGCACCGTGACATACAGCGCTGACAGCAGCACCGTGACATACAGCGCTGACAGCAGCACCGTGACATACAGCGCTGACAGCAGCACCGTGACATACAGCGCTGACAGCAGCACCGTGACATACAGCGCTGACAGCAGCACCGTGACATACAGCGCTGACAGCAGCACCGTGACATACAGCGCTGACAGCAGCACCGTGACATACAGCGCTGACAGCAGCACCGTGACATACAGCACTGACAGCAGCACCGTAAGCAGCCCCAGGAGGAAGTCAGCACAGCACAGGGATGGTGTGATCCCCTCATAATAAGAACCCCCAGGAGGAAGTCAGCACAGCACAGGGATAGTGTGATCCCTTCATAATAAGAACCCCCAGGAGGAAGTCAGCACAGCACAGGGATATCATAAGCAGCCCCAGTAGAAATATGACACCGCTCAACCTCTTCAAAGAGGAGGGTAGGGGCATATAGTACGGTGTGCTTTTTTGGGTCAAGGAAGTGAGCCAAATGAATTAAGAAGGTCTGTGTGCTTGATTAAAAAAATAGTTTATAGACATATACATGGTCTACTGGTCACATGTGTTGAATTCCTCCGAGATCCATGCCTCATTCATTTTTAGAAATGTGAGGTAGTTAACACTGTGGTGAGCTAGGCGAGTACGCTTATCGGTCACAATCCCCCCTGCTGCGCTGAACGTCCTTTCGGACAGGACACTGGATGAGGGGCAAGCCAACAGTTCGATTGCAAATTGGGCAAGCTCTGGCCAGAGGTCAAGCCTGCCCACCCAGTAGTCTAGGGGTTCATCACTCCTCAGAGCGTCCACATCGGCCGTTAACCCAATGTAGTCGGACACCTGACGGTCTAGGCGTTCCCTGATGCTGGATCCGGATGACACCTGTCGATGGGTCGGCTGAAAGAATGACCTCATATCCGAAGTCACCAACACATCTTCAAACCGGCCTCTTCTTGCAGGCGCTGTTGGATTGGTACCCGCAAATCCTTCTCTGGGAGTGGGAATTGCTCCTCTGCCAGCGCACGCAAAAGCAGAATGCAGCATTTCTCGAAGCAAGGCCTGGAAGTGCTGCATTCTGACAGCCCTCTGCGACGGCGGTAACATTTCCGCCATTTTGTGTTTGTACCGGGGGTCTAAGTACGTTGCCACCCAGTACTGGTCCTTGACCCTCATGCTTTTTATACGGGGGTCCCTATTAAAACACTGGAGCATGAAGGCCCCCATTTGCACTAAAGTGGAAGCGGTGTGGTGGCCTGGCTCCTGCTCATCATCCAGGATAATGTCGTCCTCTTCATTCTCCTCTCCCCATCCTCGCACAACAGGGATCCCAGAAAGGTTTAAAGCATGCTCTTCTTGCTCCTGCTCATCCGCCCCGGCACCATCCTCCTCTGACTCCTCATCAGACTCCTGTTGTTGACTTGTCTCAGATAGAGTAGCCCCCCCTGGGAATTCATCCAGCATTGCGACTTCCTCATCTTCCCGCTCCTGCTCCTCCACAGCCTGATCAATGACACGACGCAATGCACGCTCCAGAAAGAAGGCATAAGGTACCATGTCACTGATGGCGCCATGGCTGCGACTGACCAGTTTGGTGATCTCCTCAAATGGCCGCAGAAGTCTGCATGTGTCGCGCATGAGCAGCCACTGGCGCGGTGAAAAAAAACCCAGCTCCCCAGAACCGTTTCTTTCGCAGAGTTCATACAGGTAGACGTTAACTGCACGTTTCTGCTGGAGCAGCCTATCAAGCATATAGAAGGTTGAGTTCCATCGCGTCGGGCAATCGCAAATAAGACGTCTGACCGGCAGATGGTGTCGCCGCTGAATGTCAGCAAGGCGAGCCATGGCCGTGTAAGATCTTCTGAAATGGGCCGAGATTTTCCTTGCCTGCCGCAAGATGTCCTGGACCCCAGGGTATTTGACAAGGAATCGCTGCACGACCAAGTTTAAGACGTGTGCCATGCACGGCACGTGCGTGATTTTGCCCTGTTTCAATGCGCTAAGCAGATTGGCACCGTTGTCACACACCACTTTACCAACTGTCAAATTGAGCGGTGTTAGCCACTCATCTGCCTGTGAACGCAAAGCTGAAAGGAGTGCCGGGCCAGTGTGGCTCTTTGCTTCCAGGCACAACAGACGCAGCACGGCATGGCAACGTCTCACCTGGCATGTGGAATAGGTTCTGGGGAGCTTGGGCGGTGCAGTGGAAGAGACGCTAGCAGCGGAAAAGGAGGAGGCAGCTGAGGAGGAGAGGGAGGAGGATGGAGTAGGAGGAGGAGAAGAAGAGTCAGGCCTGCATGCAATCCGTGGCGGTAAAACCAAATCTACACGGGTGCCACGGGTTACATGCTTGACGGCCGTCAGAAGGTTCACCCAGTGGGCAGTAAAACTGATATACCTTCCCTGCCCGTGTTTGCTAGACCACGTGTCTGTGGTCAGATGTATCTTGGCACCGACACTGTGTGCCAGAGATACATTCACTTGCCGCTGAACATGGCCATATAGCTCTGGGATGCCCTTCTCTGAGAAATACTTCCTTCCTGGGACCTTCCATTGTGGTGTTCCAATGGCCACAAATTTGCGAAAGGCCTCCGAGTCCACCAGTTTATATGGCAGTAGTTGGCGGGCTATGAGTTCTGACAAGCCAGCCGCCAACCGTTGGGCAAGAGGGTTATCCGGCGTCATCATTTTTTTACGCTCAAACATTAGGCCCACGGAAGCCTGCCTTTTTGCAGAAAAATGTGAGCTTGGCGTGATGGAAGGTGGAGTGGAGGACAATTGTGAGGAGAGAGGAGAAGGAGAAGTAGAAGACGAGGCTGGACGGTGAGAGCCTGCAGTGTGGCTTTGTGTGTTCCGTTGCTCCCACTGGGCTCGGTGATGGCTGCTCATGTGCCTTCTTAAGGCGGTCGTCCCTAGGTGAGTATTGGGCTTACCGCGACTAACGCGTTGACTGCAAAGATTGCAGATGGCAACGCTATTGTCAGCAGCGGACACGTTAAAAAAAGCCCACACTGCGGAGCCATGTGCCGGTGTCCTGGGAGCGCCAGATGTGACCGTACATGGTCGATGACTCGCTCCTGATACATTTGCAGTCTGCTTTGTCCCTGCTGTGCAATGTAAGTCATTGCTGCTTCTCCTCCCTATCTGCTGGTCCATATCTCCCTCTGAACTCCCCTCCTCTTCCTCTCTTGTGGGCACCCACGTGACATCACTAGACACGTCATCATCAACGTCACCTTCCCCACCGCTATAAGTAGAGATCTCGGAGTAGGCAGCAACACCGGGGACCAACCTCCTCCTTGGGCTGATCTGGGTACTGGCGTCAGACTGCTGAGTAGCGCTTGTTGCTACCTCCTCTTCCTGATCCAATACCAAGAGTGGCTGCGCATCAGAAATGTCCTCTTGATATGGATCGGAAAATAATTCCAGTGACTCAAGCGGAAGGTATGTGGTGGTGGTGGTGGTGGTCGTGTTGTTGGTGGTAGTGTCTTTGGGGGTGCACATAGCAGAGAGTGAAGAAGAGGGTGCAGATCGAGAGGATGAGGAGGGTGCAGAAGAGTAAGGCTGAGCGAGCCACTCAACCAAGTCTGGTGCATCCTTTAAAGTAATTGAACGCACCTTCTGCAACTTCCCACTTTGGCTCAAGCCTGTTGCTCCTGCCCTACCCCTACCACCCCTGCGGAAGGGCCTGCCTCTTCCGCTGCCTGTCATTTTTTAAATGACCCTGTGACAAAACTCTTAGTCCCTATACCGATGAAGGACTGCTGCAGTATAGGGCAGCGGTCAGCAGTGGTGCACGTCAACCCTATCTATTGTGGACCGATAGCGGTCCTTACAGAACAGCAGACTGTACCGCACTCAAGCCTATGTACCGTAGCACCCTATACCAAGTTACCAGTCCTTATAAGAACTTTTGTGGACCAAGCAGGTTGTGTATTAGTGATTAGCAGACTGTACGTCAGTCCCTATACCGCTGAAGGACTGCTGCAGTATAGGTGAGCGGTCAGCAGTGGTGCACGTCAACCCTATCTATTGTGGACCGATAGCGGTCCTTACAGAACAGCAGACTGTACCGCACTCAAGCCTATGTACCGTAGCACCCTATACCAAGTTACCAGTCCTTATAAGAACTTTTGTGGACCAAGCAGGTTGTGTATTAGTGTTTAGCAGACTGTATGTCAGTCCCTATACCGCTGAAGGACTGCTGCAGTATAGGTGAGCGGTCAGCAGTGGTGCACGTCAACCCTATCTATTGTGGACCGATAGCGGTCCTTACAGAACAGCAGACTGTACCGCACTCAAGCCTATGTACCGTAGCACCCTATACCAAGTTACCAGTCCTTATAAGAACTTTTGTGGACCAAGCAGGTTGTGTATTAGTGTTTAGCAGACTGTACGTCAGTCCCTATACCGCTGAAGGACTGCTGCAGTATAGGGCAGCGGTCAGCAGTGGTGCACGTCAACCCTATCTATTGTGGACCGATAGCGGTCCTTACAGAACAGCAGACTGTACCGCACTCAAGCCTATGTACCGTAGCACCCTATACCAAGTTACCAGTCCTTATAAGAACTTTTGTGGACCAAGCAGGTTGTGTATTAGTGTTTAGCAGACTGTATGTCAGTCCCTATACCGCTGAAGGACTGCTGCAGTATAGGTGAGCGGTCAGCAGTGGTGCACGTCAACCCTATCTATTGTGGACCGATAGCGGTCCTTACAGAACAGCAGACTGTACCGCACTCAAGCCTATGTACCGTAGCACCCTATACCAAGTTACCAGTCCTTATAAGAACTTTTGTGGAACAAGTGAGTTGTGAATGTTTAGCAGACTGCAGCAGAAGGGCAGCAGTCAAGTATAATATCCTTTCTATATTTGGAAGAAAGAATATTATACATGTACAAGCCTATTACTGTACCACTGATACCAGTCCTGAAAAGAACCTTTGTGGAACTAATAATAACAGCAAGTCTTTAAAATTACCCTCACTGCCTGACAACACTGCTTCCTTCCTGTCCCTATACAAATTGGCAAAAAAAGAGAACGATTAGTGGTTACTGGAACAGCTCTTTTGTGGACCTTGATAGTAACAGCTAATGATGATGATGATGATGATGATGATGAAAGACTAATCTGGCTGTCCCTGTAGCATACACCGTCCTTTCCCTTTCTCTAAACTAACAAAAGACACTCAGGCTGCTGCAAGAATCAGCAGCACAGCAAACCTATCAACACCTAACACCTATACCAGTCCTGAAAAGAACTTTTGTGTACCAAATAGCTAGTGGTTTATCTCTCCCTACTCCACACAGGAACCTGTCCCTATCGTAACAGAAGAAAGAATGTAAAATGGCCACCGGATCGGGTGTATTTATAGGTTAGGGGGAATGTACAAGTGTCCATGTGCTGTCATGTCTCAATTGGCTGTCCTGTATCACATGATAAACGTGTCACCAAAGGTTAAAGTTCTTGTATACATTAAACACGTAAGTCCGCCGCGGCGAACGACGGAAAAAGGCGTTCGAACGTGCGGACCGCGAATGTCGGAAATTCGCCGCGAAACGACCGCCGGGCGAACCGTTCGGCCATCACTACTCTCCTCCCTCCTTAGACAAAAGTGCCCAGTATTGAAGGTTAAACACCAGCAACCAGGTAAAAGCTCCAACATATCTTACCCTGCAGTGTTTAATTTGACTTTAAACTGTTGCCAACAAGCTTTAACAATTTCTTGGCAGTAACACCATTTAGCAAGACCAGGAGATTAGTGATCTGGGAAGCACAACCGAGCTTCTAAAACACAGAGTTAGCTACTTAAGTGGTTTCTTAAAGTGATCAGTTGCTCATAGTTTAAGTATTGCAAGATTAGTTGCCAGCTGACAGAAATGGTGTCATCATGTGTCAGTGATCACTAAAAGATGCCAATACCATTTGTGTAGCTTACCACATTAGGGAGCCATTTGCTTTCTCTGCTAAATTGCTCCAGTTAACTGATCAGTTTTAATTGGCACAACATTTAGGGGACCCCCCCCCCCCCCCCATGAACAAAGGCCAACTTCTCATTAGGACTAGATTAAAAATATACAGAATATATTCTGACAGACAGCTAACAGATTTTGCCGAACTGTGGTATAGACAGACACTAGTGGGGGTAGGGTGAGATTTTGCAACAACAATTAACTGCACTAAAAGGTACACCATTAAAATGTTGTAGTTTAGATGCAGCTGTGTTTTGTGGAATTCTTGAGATTTAAAAATTAAGCAGGACACAGGAAATGCAATTTCCAAACATTTATTAAACAGAATGACAATACAAATGCAATGATCACCACTTTCTCAGACTGCCAATGGTTTCCATTTTAAAGTTGCGCTTTGAAGTGAACCTTGGCATTAGTCATACAGGGTAAAGTAACTGGATGTCACAGAAACATACTTGGAAGTAGATTGTATTTGTCACCCCTGATATCCTGGTACTAGGATACTAGTCCTTGCAGCTGTGGGAAGTTAGTACATTTCCCATCCCATCTTCCCACAGAGGGAGAGAAAAAAAAAGCCACACCACTTGATGCCCAGGTGGGCGAACAGTGAAAACAGGAATGTTCCACAGCCCCGAGCAAGTCAGGATTGTACACAGGAATCTCAACTGGTATGGCAGCAGAGCATTGACCAAAGGGACAGCAAGTACAACCTGCCCAAAGTCTTCTGTGAAAGCCTTACTTCATTCAGTATGAAAACTAGTACAAGTCCACTTTAATGGTACAGTGCTAATAGGAGTGACTGAAGCCACCGCATCATTGAAATCCAGAACCAATTTTTCATGCATGTGGAAGGGGGTTATCAGTAGGTGGAGAAGGCTTGTCAAGAATTCTTATGTCACGGCAATGTAGTAATGGCTCTTTTCCCAATCCCATCTGGTAGACAAAGATGTAGACTTTTTGTTGTGGTGCCACAGTGACTGTTATGGTCTCTGCAACTTCAGTGACCTCATTCCAATTCTCTTTCTCTGTGTTTGTACTAGAGCCACCGTATTCAGTGCTAAGGGAAAACTGGGCCTTAGCGATCAAAGCACCCAATCCTCCTGTCTCAGCCGACACATTCTGATACATTCCAGTTGTGCTCCATACTGGATACCTTCTCCTTCTCATATCCAACCTTCTTGGAAACCTGATTCTTCCATTCAAGGGGGGTCTGGGAGTCATTATCAATGGTCTTGATGCACACCCACTCACCATAGGATGGGCCCTTGGCAATAGCCAAGCCTCCAGGCAGAAAGCCGTAGATGCTGGGATGGAACGAGAAGGTTTCAACACCCTCGTTTTGGTTGAAGTTGGTACATCTTGTGTACTTAATCCCTCCCCATTGGTCCTCAGGATTCACAAAATAGTAGTAATTTCTCACGCCAAAATAATAGAGGCCATTTCTGCATTCCGGGTGTAGCGTGAATTCTTCACCCTCTTCATATTTGTTCATGTTCCTTGTTTGGCGATAGACCCCTCGGTCCTGAAAAATGATATAGAAGTATCCAAAAGCCGAACAATAATGACTGCCCCCTTGACAGTTAGGGTGTAGGGAATAAACAACTGCACTGTCATCTGTGTTCATGTTTGTAACTCAACGGTAGTTATCTGACTTGATAATGTAGAAGTGGTCATCCTCATAGGCCACATAATGATCTCCATTCCTGCAGGATGGGTGCAAGCTGAAGATCTCAAGCCCTTCTCCATGATTAAAGTTTGATGATCTCATGTAACAATTAAGGTCTGGCCTGACAATATAGTAATACTGGTCCACGCCACAAACATCTGCTTTGCTTTTGCTCTTTGGGACAATCATAGCTGAGATGCTGAAAGGAAGAGAAACAAATACAATTAAGATATGCACCCATTAACCAGTTAAGCCATTTTAGATTTTACAGATGCCGTACAAGAAAACATTCTAGTTAAAGGGGGGGGCTGGGCAAAAGGGAAAGTATATGCCCCCCCCCCAGGCCATTACAGTATGTTAGGCTGCAGCCATGAGTAGGTATATTACCCATTACATAGGTCTGAACAACAATGACAACTCTAGCAATGCGCACAACTGAGCATGTGCAGAGTTTCTCTTGGAAGGGTGCATGTGATCAGCACAGGGCCAATCAGCACTGTCCAGAGGGTCAAAAGAGGAGGAGGAGGAGGAGGAGGAATACAGATACCTCATTTCCCCAAAAATAAGACAGGGTCTTCGATTAAATTTTGAAAATAAGACAGTAGGGCTTATTTTTGGGGTAGGTCTTACCATGTAATATGCCGTCTTCTGTCCCCCTCTCCCTCCCTGTCAGGAATTCCAAAGTGTGAACCGAGTTAAAATACTTGTAAAGTTCTATAATATGCTCTATTACAGCATAGCTCCCACCTGGCCATGATTTTGAGGGACTATCTCTGATTTGGAGCAAAGTCCCTCATTTCGGTCTGATCTATATAGTTGTATATAAAATGCACTTTTTATCTTTCAAAAAAAATAAATAGTGTTTTGCAGTGCTAAACCTTGCATCCATTTTATAAATTGCTGCATTTGTAAATTCCAATATAAAAGGAATAGTAGTGGTAAAAAGCACTTGTAGGTTTAACCAATCTCGTGTTTTTCCTTTAGATTTACCTTCAACTATGTAGTGCAAGAGCCTGCCTGATTGCATACACATTGAAATTTTAGTTGACTTCATATTATGTGGTTTTGGTAAATCTAAGGCCCCTTTCACACGGGCGCTCTGATCAGGTCTGCCTTTCAGTTGGACCTGATTGGACGCTCCATACACCTCTATGGAGCGGCGGATGTCAGCGGTGACATGTCCGCTAACATCTGCCAATATCCGTTCCGATCCTGCCCATGAAATCCAGATGGATGGTGACCCTATCTTCCATCCGCCTGGAGGATCGGATGAAAAACGGACAGGCAATCTGTTTTCATCCAATCTCCCCATAGAGGAGAGCGGGGCTCTGACAGGTCTTTCTCTGCACAGTGAATGGAGACAGACCTGTCATCTGCTTGCTCAGCGGGGATCAATGGATCGATCTCCCACTGAGCAAAGCGGAGTCCATTGGTATACAAGAGAATTGAATAATGATTGGCCAGCTTTAGTGCCAGTTCACACAGGAGCGACATATCAGGCGACTTAGCCGCCTGACAAGTCACGATCCGTTCTGTACTATGGAACCGTTCTAATAGGAGCGACTCACGTCGCTCCGACTTAGAAAAAGGTTCCTGTACTATTTTTGGGGCGACTTCAGGCGACTTGCATTGACTTCTATACAGAAGTCGTTTTGCAAGTCGCTGCTGAAGTCGTGTGCAAGTCGCGTCTGTAAGTCGCGCTGCAAGTCGTGTCACCCCTGTGTGAACCGGCACTTAGGGAAGGTTTTAACACTCGTCAGTATTTTTTTTTTGCCATCTGAGCCCCATTGGGAAGATTTCCCTTCACTTCCTGTCACACAGTCAAAACAGGAAGTAAGAGGAAATCCATTAAAAATGAAAGAATCCCCAGCAGAACTATTGTCCCTATTGGAAGATTTCTCTTCTATTCTTGTTTTGGGGACAACCCAAAGTAGTGATTTTTCATTTTTGGTGATAACGGTAAACATGTCAAATAAAGAGAGTTTCCTCATTAAGAAGATTCAGACAGCAATAAAAACCTGACAGATGTTCCAATCCCTCTTTACACTATCCAAAACCTCCACATTTTGCTAAATATGTAACCTGCTCTAAGCGCTCATTCGCTCTTGCTTTTTGCTTTGGTTTCTAAGGAGCGATTTGCGTTCGGACCGCTCTTTAGGCTGGGATCACACTAGAACATGCAGTGGCTCAGCGCAGGAGTCCGGTGCATCTTTATTTACTGTTTCAGGTCCGATTTCAGCCTGAATTTTTGGCTTAATTTGAACCTGAAACAGACCAAAAGACACACAGGTAGAGTTGCCACCTCATCCCTTGACATTTGTATTGTCTGACACTTCTACCCTTCTATATCTCCAAACCCTTCCCCCCCATTAAACCAGACCAGACTGAGTTTGGAGTAAATGGCCAACGGCCTTGATTTATTAACCAAAATGTATAAATAACAAATATAAACTTTTATAAATAACTTTTAATAATAACACCTTGTAAACTTTCCCTTTAACACTGGAACATGGGTCCTTAGCATATCAAGGACCCTACTGGTCACTGCACCATCTATTTTACCTCTTGACCTCCAGACGGTATCCCCTGTCTCGGAGGCTAAACCCAAACCAAGCAGTGACCCACCCCTTTTCTCCTCCGGTTACCCCCTTGTAACCAGGAAGTACATCAACCACCATCCCCATCCCCCTGGATGGGTACAACCTAATTACCACTAAACTGACCCCCCAAACAACCAGCACACCCCTACACCAACCTCCTACCAAACCCCAGGGGAGGGTGGGTGGGAATCGCTTCCTCCTCCGCTCCACGAGTGGCCTAGCTTCCGCTCGGCTTCCCGCTGTACGCATAGGCTCCGCCCCCTGCTGGCCCCGCCTCCCGACTTCTTAAAGCGGCCCGTGCAATATATTAAAAGCGGCGACAGTGCATGCAAACGAAATGTCATGCTGTCCCTCCGCTTAGCAGCCTACGGCTGCTGCTCCGTGCCTCTCTTGACATTTGTATTGTCTGACACTTCTACCCTTCTATATCTCCAAACCCTTCCCCCCCATTAAACCAGACCAGACTGAGTTTGGAGTAAATGGCCAACGGCCTTGATTTATTAACCAAAATGTATAAATAACAAATATAAACTTTTATAAATAACTTTTAATAATAACACCTTGTAAACTTTCCCTTTAACACTGGAACATGGGTCCTTAGCATATCAAGGACCCTACTGGTCACTGCACCATCTATTTTACCTCTTGACCTCCAGACGGTATCCCCTGTCTCGGAGGCTAAACCCAAACCAAGCAGTGACCCACCCCTTTTCTCCTCCGGTTACCCCCTTGTAACCAGGAAGTACATCAACCACCATCCCCATCCCCCTGGATGGGTACAACCTAATTACCACTAAACTGACCCCCCAAACAACCAGCCACAGCTCGAAAGGTGGTAAAGCCTTACCCTTTCGAGCACCGCCACACACACAGTCCCCTCTGAATCCCCTCCTGCAGGCCTAACGCCCACAAGTCCGTCCCCACCTCATTTAAATGAACCCCGTCACTTCTCAAGTATCGCCAGGTCTCACACTCCAACTCCCGATGCCTGATGGCCAACCCCCCGGTCCTGCCGAAAAACCTGCTGACTTCTTTGTTGACCTTGACCCGGGCCCTATCCACCTTCTTGTCTGACTGCGCCCACCTCCATGACATCCTGCCCACCATATCCGACCATATCAAGACCATGCCCGGGTAGGCAGCCTTCAACCGAAGGCTGTCACACTTAATATCCCGTATGAGGTCCCTCATGGACCTGACCCCCATGTCATTGCCCCCCACATGGAGGATCAACACGTCAGGCGGCCGGTCCAAGCGGGCAAACCTGTGGACTTCCCCCAGCACCCTGTTCCATCGCATACCAGGGACCCCAATCCATCGAACCTGGGCCTCTTGTCTGGGAATCCCAAGCTGTCTCCCGTTAGGACGAACATCAGCTCTCTTCGCTCCCCAGAACACATATGAATGGCCCAGAATCCAGACCAAAGCCACCTCCGAACCTGTAAATAAAACCCAGTAAATACATAACAACCAACAACAGATGTGCTATGCCGATGTATGTCCCCCCCTTTCCCCCCCCCCCCACCTGATCAGGCCTAAACCAACAGATGTGGCCGAACATACAGCCTAAACCTCCCAGATTCCCACCGTCCTATTCTCTTCACCGCCTCCGCACTAAGCCCGGCCCTAGCCGCCTCCGTAGCCGCCCCTATTCGAAAAGAGTGCGACGAAAAACGGCCCCGGTCAAACCCCGCTGCCGTGACGCACTTCTGCAATATGGCATTAAACTGAAACTTGGACAAAAAGGCACCATCCGCATGTATAAAAAAGGGGCCCGCCACCCGTGGCCGGACGCCCAGGAAAGCCGCCACCGTCCCCACCGGACATATGTCCCTCTCCGCAATAGGGGCCACTTCCACCAGTACCCCACTCCCCTCCTGATCCGTCTTCGACTTGCGCAACCAAATTCTGACCCCCTCCTGACCCCATTCCACATCGCACGCCTCCAACCCCCCGACCCGATACTTGGCCGGGCAGAACAGCTCCCCTATCCTGAAAGCCCCAAAAAACATCAAAGAAAAAGCCACCCTAAAGAGGCACTGTTCGTAATAGGACCCGCACACCGCCTCCACCACCTTGCACAGACCCCGAAGCATCTGAAAGGAAACCGGGCACCGCCCGTCCCTCCGTCTATGCTCCCTTCGATACCCCTTTACCGCCTGTCGCAGCCAAAACTCCTTGGTAAAATCCGGACTCCCTTCCCATTTAAACAAGAAGGCCAACCCAGCCAGCTTCCTGTCTATGGATGCCGCCGAAACCCCCCTGTCCATATCCCTGCAAAGAAAGTAAAATACAGCTTGAGCCATGCCCGCCTCACCCGGGGCCATGCCGATCGCCGCAAGACATTCCAACCACTCCTGCCAAACCTTTGAATATGCCCTCCATGTTGCCTTACACACCGACCTCTCAATCAACCGCGCTGCAATTCCACTGCTATGTTCCACATCCAAGCCGGGCATGCGACCCCGTGACGCTCTGCCTCCGGTGCCAGCCCCCGAAACCTGTCCCACTGAAAACGAGACAGAGCGTCAGCCAAATTGTTCTCCACTCCCGGCAGATGCACAGCATAGATGAACGCATTAACCTGCAAACAACGCAAAACCAAGTGGCGTACTAGCCTGACCACCGGCCCAGAGGCCGCCGTCAGCCAATTAACCACATGCACCACCCCCAAGTTGTCGCAATTGAAGCGTACCTTCAAATTCCGAAAAGACTCCCCCCAAATCTCCAAGGCCACCACAATGGGAAACAGTTCAAGCAACACCAGGTTCTTCAGGAGCCCGGCATCCGCCCACTCCGCAGGCCACGGTGCTGCGCACCACTGACCCTTAAAGTAAGCGCCGAAACCCGACGACCCCGCCGCGTCAGTGAACAACTCCAGATCCCAATTGCTGATGGGACCCGACATCCACAGTGCACGCCCGTTGAAGGAGGCCAAAAAGGCCTGCCACACCCCAAGATCGTCCTTGTGCTCCTGTTTTAGAGTCACGAAATGAGTCGGTGACCGGACCCCCGCCGTGGCCGAGGCCAACCGGCGGCTGAAAACCCGCCCCATCGGAATAATCCGACACGCGAAGTTGAGCTTGCCCAATAAAGATTGCAACTGCCGTAATTGCAGCTTGCGAACCCCAATTGTCGCCCGCACTTCCTCCTGCAAAGCCTCCAGTTTGTCCTGCGGCAACCTGCATTCCATCCTTTCAGAGTCGATCACGATCCCTAAAAACGTAATGCAGGCCGTGGGCCCTTCCGTCTTCCCCGGCGCTAGCGGGACCCCAAAGCGGCCCGCCAAGTGTTGTAACGTCCCCAAGAGGACGGCGCAAACGTTCGATCCGGCCGGGCCTATACACAAGAAATCATCCAAATAATGAATGACTGAGTTGATCCCCGACACGTCCCGCACGGACCACTCCAAGAAAGAACTGAACTGTTCAAACAAGGCGCAGGAAATGGAGCAACCCATGGGCAGGCAACGGTCGACGTAGAACCCCCCCTTCCAACAGCACCCGAGAAGCCAAAAGCTATCCGGATGCACTGGCAAGAGCCGGAAGGCCGATTCGACATCCGCCTTAGCCATTAAGGCCCCCCGTCCGTACCTCCGCACCCAGGACACCGCCGCGTCGAAGGACGTGTACGTCACTGCACAGTCCTCCGGCGAGATGGCGTCGTTAACTGAGCCTCCTTTCGGAAAGGACAGGTGATGAATCAAACGGAACTTGTTGGGCTCTTTCTTGGGGACTACCCCCAGCGGTGATACCACCAACCGGGGGAGGGGCAAATCCGTAAACGGGCCGGCCATGCGGCCCAATGCCACCTCTTTGTTCAACTTGTCCGTCACCACCTCCGGGTGCTCCAGCGCGGACTTCAAATTATTGGCCACTGGAGGAGGGGCAGCCAACGAACTGGGGATCCTAAAACCGACCGTAAAACCCTCCTCTAGCACCCGTGCCCCCTCCCGATCTGGATATCTATTGAGGAAAGGCCGCATCTTTTCCACCCGCACCGGGGTCGTCCCTCTTCTGGACAGCATCTCCCGCGCGTCCCTTCCCTTTTTTAAAACATCTGGTGAGGGGGTGGGACCCACCGCAACCCGAGCACGAATGCTTGAAGCGGCAGGTGGGTCCGAATTTACAGGTGCCCTCGTTGAACTGCCAGCAGTAACCCCAGCGCTTCTCGGTCGGCTGTCCGGGGGTAGCTGAACCTCCGACCCCGTGTTGAAAAAACGGGTTGGGAGCCCTCGCCGCCGTCATCAACTTCATCCACAGGCTGATGTCCTTGTGGTCCCAGCGAAGCGAGGGTCTGACCGCCATCCGTTGTCGGAACTGTTCGTCATACCTGAGCCATGCTACCCCACCGTACGTCCTATGCGCCTCACTGATAGCCTCCAGATACACGAACAACGCAGAGCAATGCTCCGGTGCCTTCTCTCCCACGACGCTCGCCAGAATGGCAAACGCCTGGAGCCAATTAGAAAATGTCCGCGGACTCAACCGATACCTCCGCTTCTCCTCGTCCTCCTTCTTCCGCTCCTCCGGCTTCAACCGGTCAAGGTTGAACTTTTCCAGAGGAAGCAGGGTAAAGATCTCGATGTACTCACCCTTCCAGATCTTCTCCTTCACCTCCTGCTTCAAGTGCGCCCCCAAGGGTCCCTCGAAGCAAACGTACACCTCGCTCTTAGCCGCGTCCGCCAACCTGACCCGGTCCGCGCTCTGTTCCCCAGCCTTCGGCGAAACCCCGTCAGCTGCGGGGGCCGCCACGCCCGCCTGTGCTGCCCCCCCCGCCGCTGGGACCCCCAGAGCCACCGCCGGCGCGGACTCCACGTCAGAAGAGACCCCTCCGGCGGTCGCCGAGGCGGCCGCCGGCGCCCACGCCTGGGCCGGCCCTCCCTCCAATCCCCCCTCAAATTTCTGAACCAGTGCCTTCAGGCCCGCCAACAACCCCCCTAGGCCCTCCTGCTGCCGTCCCGCTGCCGGCTCCCCGGGTTTTGACGCACCCGCCACTCTCGCAGACCCACTACCGGCCGCCGGCGCACCCCGTCCGCCCCCCTGCCCCAACAAGTCAAGCAACAGTGTAGATATGGAAAAAGAAGAGTCACACTCACCGGGCTGCCCAGGACTGGGCCCTGCAGCCGCCGCTCCGGGACCCATCGCCGACTCCGCGTCACGGACCTCACCGCCATCGGACTCCGACAGTTCCCCTTCCGATCGGTCGTTGGCCACTGCCGTCTCCGGTCTGTAAGAAGGATACCCCGATGGGCCCGCTCCGCCATCCGGGGTTCTGCGATGCACTTCTCTAGGGGCCCGGCCCGCCCGACCGCCCGCTCCACCCACGGCGCTAGTTGAAGGGCTCCTGCACCGCACAGCTCGCCGGCTCCTCGTCCCCTGCCCCACGGCCAGGCTGCGTCCATCTTCCAGGCTGCCACCGGAAAGCCCTCCCTCTCCCCTGGGACTGGGGGCCGCCACGCCGGGCCGTACCCCCACCCGCTGTCCAGCCGAACGCTGTGGACCGACCTCTCTCTCCCCCCCGGCCTGGCCCATGCATCTACGTCGAGCAGGGGGCGCTGAATCCAGGGGCGATCCCCCTTGCCTCCCAGCCACGCTCCCCAGACCCCTCCTCCTGGCCCTGCTCCTGGCCGAGTACCTGCTACTCCCTTCCCCCGATGGGGTGGAGGTCGCGGCCCAGTCCTCCGCTGTGGATCCCGCTCGCCGCCATCCCCGTTCGCTGCAGTCGTGGGCACCCCCCGCGGGGGCCCCACGCGGCCCGCTCCGGGACTGTACCGCTCGGGCGGCCTGGAACGCCGCGCCCGGGGTGTCACTGGCGTCCCCCCGTCCGTCGCCGACTCCCGCTCTGCCGCCAAGGCCGCCACTTGCCCCTGTAGCCATGCGGCGCCCTCCTGTGCTATAGCAGCCCTGAGCTGGGCCATCAACTCCGCGGACGCCATCTTGGATTAGCTGAGGAGCGGCGAGGGTACGTCCAATCGCTTCCTCCTCCGCTCCACGAGTGGCCTAGCTTCCGCTCGGCTTCCCGCTGTACGCATAGGCTCCGCCCCCTGCTGGCCCCGCCTCCCGACTTCTTAAAGCGGCCCGTGCAATATATTAAAAGCGGCGACAGTGCATGCAAACGAAATGTCATGCTGTCCCTCCGCTTAGCAGCCTACGGCTGCTGCTCCGTGCCTCTCTTTAAACCTGAACACATATGAATTACACAGGTTCTGAGGCTAACTGAATTCAGATACGGCTCCAAGTGAGTTTAATTACCACCTTAATTAGCCACAGAACCTGTGTAATTAATATGTTTGGTTTTAAAGGGATGAAGTGGCAACCTTATGCACGGGTCTCCTGTGCAAATCACTCCGGAGCCGCTGTGGAGATGTGTGAACCGGCTCCATAGAGAACCGGTCACAATCTACTGCTATGCGAATTGGATGCGCAGAAAGCCACATGAAATTTGCACAGGTGTGAACCCAGCCTTAGAGAGCATTTGACAGGCAATGAGGAGGCAATGTATCGTCTCCTCAGCAGCTGCTTTAACCCTTTCACTTGTAGAGACATTTTTGCGTTTTTTTTGCACATGTTTAAAAAATAATTTTAGGCCTGAAGATTACACAAAACTCACAAATATTACATCATTTCTGAAAGCAGACAACCTAGAGAATAAAATAGTGGTAGTTGCAATTTTTAATGTCACGTGAATTTTAGGGCAGACAAATACAATAAATTTCCCAATTCTTAGTAAAATATGCGCCGGGTAAATAGATACCCAACATGCCAAACCTTGACTATAGTATAACTGAGGTTTACATTACTGCTGCACCAACCACCCAACTCCAATTCCTATAACATTACCATTAAATTAGACCACACCTTTTTGGAGTCATTAGTGGCCGTAGCAGCCCCTTTATTAATCAAAACAAATAATTAACATATCAAAACCAAACATCAATAGAATTATAATTTAACTGATCAAACTGAACTCGTTGGTCTTCTGCAGGGCATTCCCCCTCCCCACCCCATTAACATAACGAGCGACATGCACTGCAGTCGTCTTAACTGTAACTAGGCCTCAAGCTGACGTGCTAGCTCAGAGACAACCAACTCTTGACCGCAGTGCACCCCTTCACCATCTTCCATATAACCATCGTTATATGGCATCCCAGCAACGAGCCCATATCTCCAATGGGTCCCGCATCAACTTCTCAGTGGGGAGGGGTTATCTTCCTTTACCTGCACGACCAACACCCGCCACAGCAAGCAAGGATAACACCTTATCCTTGGGCGCACCTCCACACCCTCAATGCTCGTTCAATCCCATCCTGTAGACCCAAGGCCCATAGATCAATCCCCACGGCATTAAGATGCACTCCGTCATCTCGCAGATACCGCCATGTGTCAACCTCTAACTCCAAATGCCAAACAGCCAACCCCCCATTCCTTACGACAAAACGACTAATCTCTTGGTTCACCTTCCTCCTGGCCTTGTTAATCCGGTCCACCGACCTCGCCAACCTCCATGTGGTCCTGGCAATCATGTCTGACCACACAATGATCATCCCGGGAAACGATGCCCTAAGGCGCAAGAAATCATACTTGATGTCCCGTGTTATATCCAACTTAGTGCGAAGGCCAAGATCATTACCCCCCACGTGTAATACCAACACATCAGGGGGCCTGTCAAAACCCGCAAAACGATGCACCTCGTGCACCATCCTGCTCCAAAGTATGCCCGGGAAACCAAACCACTTCAAGCATGCCTCCCGCCTTGAAATGCCCAGCTGCCTACCTTCCGGCCTAGCATCACCCCTCCTAGCCCCCCAGCAGACGTAAGAGTGACCCATGATCCAGACCAACCCTGCTGGAGCACCTGAAAGAAAAGAAAAACACAAACCAAATAACAGTAAATGTACAGCTGTAACACAAACCCATGCCGACAGCCCCCGGTTCACCCCGCTACACTACCACCAGCTCCGGCCTAACGTAAGAACGAAACCTCCTCGACTCCCACCGGCCTATCCTCTTTACCGACTCCTCATCCAACCCCCATCTGACCGCCTCCGTTGCAGCCCCGATCTTGAATGAATGGGAGGAAAACTTTTCCCCTCCCAAACCTAAGGCCATCAAACATTTCCGAAAAACCCCTATAAACTGGAATCGCAACAAAAAATCCCCATTCGCATGCATCAACAACGGGCCCGTCAAAGCCGGCCGACGATCCATGAACTCGAGCACCACGAGAACAGGACAAAGCTTACAATCCGGAATTGCGAACACCACAACTTCCTTGCCCTTGCCCCCTTGGTCCGTTTTCGATCTGCGCACCAGCATGCGCAACTTGTCACCCGTACAAATGACGTCCTCGAAAAACAACCCCCCCGCTCTTTTTTCGCTGGGCTGACCAATTCCCCGATTCGGAAAGCCCCAAAAAACGGCAAAACAAACGCAGCTTTAAACAAGATGATTTCATAAGTCGACAAACACACCACCGCCAGCTGAGCACAAAGCCTGCCCAACAGATCAAAAGACACCGGTCTCCTGTCATCCTTCACCTGTCGACCCTTCCGGTACCCCTTCACCGCTTGCCTCACCCAAAAATCCTTCGTGTAGTCTTGTTCCCCCCGCAGCTTGAACCAGAACGGCAGGCCGGCTAACTTTCGCCCCAGGCTAGAAATCGAGACGCCATCCTCCAATTGTCGGGATACAAAGTAAAGGACCATTAACCTACGATCCCGAACCCCCGCCCTCACTTGTAACCCCAAGGCTTCCCACTCCGCCCAAATCTTCTCATACGCCGTCCAAGTACCCGCACTCACTGACCGCCGGATCCAGTCGGAGACTCTTCCAACGCAATCTTCCACAGTCCCTCCGGGCATGGAACCCTGGCAACATCCGCCGTCGGTGTCAGCTCCCGAAACCTGTCCCACTGAAAACGAGATAGCGCGTCAGCTATAAAGTTTTCAACCCCCGGCAGATGCACCGCATGTATGAAGATATTCAATTGCATACATCGCAGAACCAAATGCCTCAGCATCCTTACCACCGGCGGAGAAGACGCCGATATCCGGTTCAGAACCTGCACCACTCCCAAATTGTCAACATGAAAACGTACCTTCAGGTCCCTGAAGGACTCCCCCCAAAGTTCCGCCGCCAGCACCACTGGAAAGAGCTCCAGGAGCACCATGTTTTTCAGCAAGCCACCCAAGCTCCAGGAATCGGGCCATGGGCCCGCACTCCATTTACCTTGGAAAAAGGCCCCAAACCCTGTCGACCCCGCTGCATCAGTATAGAGTTCCAGATCGAAGTTACTCACCGGCCCCGACATCCACAAAGCTCTCCCGTTGAAACGTTCCAAGAACACATGCCAAATCCGAAGATCCTCCCGAAGATCCTTCGACAACCTCACAAAGTGCTTTGGCGAAAACACCCCCCCTGTGCTAGCCGCCAGCCGCCTACTGAAAACCCTCCCCATGGGTATAATCCTGCAGGCAAAATTAAGCTTCCCCAGCACAGACTGAAGAGTCCTGAGCTGTACCTTACGCATGCCCACCAACCCACGTATCTCCGTCTTCAACGCCTCCAGCTTGTCAGCCGGGAGGCGACACTCCATGGCCTCCGAATCCAAAACAATACCCAAAAAACTAAGCACTGTAGTCGGTCTTTCCGTTTTATCCGGGGCCAAAGGGATACCGAAACTCTCCGCCACTCGCTCCAGCGTTGTCAACAGCACCGCACACACCGCCGACGAAGCCGGTCCCATGCACAAGAAATCATCCAGGTAGTGTATAACGGAATTCACTCCCGCAACGTCTCTGACCACCCATTCCACAAAGGAACTGAAACGCTCAAACAACGCACACGAAATGGAGCACCCCATTGGCAGACACCTATCCACATAGTACTCTTCCTGCCAACAGCAACCCAGAAGACGAAAACTGTCCGGGTGCACCGGAAGCAGCCGAAACGCCGCCTCGATATTCGTTTTCGCCATCAGGGCCCCCCGGCCATAGCACCTAACCCAAAAAAACGCTGCATCGAACGACGTGTAGGACACCGCGCTCAACCAGGGGTCAATGGCATCGTTGACCGACCCCCCTTTTGGGTGCGACAGGTGATGTATCAGCCGACACTTACCTGGCTCTTTCTTGGGAACCACCCCCAACGGAGAAACCACCAGATTGGGAAGGGGCGCACCCGAAAACGGGCCCGCTATCCGATCCAAAGCCACTTCCTTCCACAGCTTCTCCGTAACCACCTCCGGATGAAGCGACGTGGACCGCAAATTTTTAGACGCCGGCGGGACCGCCCCCAGCACCGCTGGGATCCGAAACCCTTCCGCAAATCCCTGTCCCAGAAGCCCAGCAGCCTCCTTATCCGGATATCGATCTAGAAAAGGCCGCATCTTTTCCAGTCTCACCGGCGTCGTCCCTCTTGTTCGCAGGCTCTCCAACCTTCCCCTTTCCTTGCTTGAAACACCGAGAAACCGGGTGGGCTCCCCCACAGCCGGAGCACTCATGTTTGTACTTGCAGCTCCCTGCGAATCTACAACTCCCCTCATTATATTGCCAACAGACTCCCTTCCGTCTTGCGGCCGATTGAACGGAAGCCCAGGGCCGGATTAACATAGGGGCTATTGGAGCTGCAGCTCCAGGCCCCTTTCTCAAGATAGGCCCATTTGCCCAAAAAAAAAAAAAAAAAAAAGATCGACTTCGAGGATTGTAGCTCGGCGATCAGGAGTCACAGAGACCCCATTGGGGGGTAGGTAGCTAAAGACCCACTCCAGCACTGGTTAAAATATGGGGCTGCTATCATCTATGGTTCCGGAGATACAGGGCTGCTTGCACAGCCTGTCAGAAGCTACATACAGAGTGACCAGTATAAATACAAGCTGGAACACTCTGCAGCAGACTGAGAGGATGAACTCACAGTGCTTATAATAATTATTTGTATATTACTTATGATAATTAACCCCTTGGCAACCAGGCCCATTCTGAGACTTCTCTCCTACATGTAAAAATCATCATTTTTTTATGCTAGAAAACTACATTTTTTTACAGGTTACATGTTTAGAGTTACAGAGGAGGTCTAGTGCTAGAATTATTGCTCTCGCTCTAACGATCGTGGCGTATGTAACCTGTGTGTATCTGGCTCTGATACTAACCAGTGCCTACTCAGGGACTAGTATCTCTCCCTAGCCTGTCCCCACACACCCTCTCACCTGCTGACCTATGAATGGGGCAATCACTCCCGCAGTGTTATTGTGTTCTGCCAGTGAATACAATGATTAGTGTTGCTAACTATAGCTGGCAGCACTGATTGGCTGGTTGTAATCAAGTCAGTTAATAGGTTGACTTGTGTAAAACCAGCTAGCCCATACATAGATGAGTGGTCTCTGTGTAATTTCAATCCATGTCTGGCCCGCTTAACCACTACGCAGTCCCTAAACATCCTTCCGCAAACCTTTACATTTTTCCTTCCCAGATTACTTCATCCTCCTCTCCTATACATAGTGCCCACTGTCATACTCTCCACACTTCTCTCCTGTACATACTGCTCACTGTCATACCCTCCACACTTCTCTCCTATACATAACGCCCACTGTCATATCCTACACACTCCTCACCTGTACATAGTGCCCGCTGTCACTTCTCTCCTGTACATAGTGTCCACTGTTGTACCCTCCACACTCCTCTCCTATACATAGTGCCCACTGCCATACCTTCCATACTCCTCTCCTATACATAGTGCCCACCGCCATACCCTCCATACTCCTCTGCTGTACATACTACTCATTGTCATACCCTCCACACTCCTCTCCTATACATAGTGCCCACTGTCATACCTCCAACACTTCTCTCCTGTACATAGTGCCCACTGTCATACCCTCCACACTCTCCTGTACATACTACTCACTGTCATACCCTCCATACTCCTTTCCTATACATAGTGCCCACCGTCACACCCTCCCTCCACACTCCTCTCCTGTAATTACTGCTTACTGTCCTACTCTCCACACTTCTCTCCTGTACATAGTGCCCACTGTCATACCCACCACACTCCTCTCTTATACATAGTGCCCAATGTCATACCCTCTACACTTCTTTGCTGTGAATACTGCCCACTGTCTTACCCTTCACACTCCTCTCCTGTACATAGTGCCTTCTGTCATACTCTCTGCACTCCTCTCATGTACATAGTGCCCACTGTTAGACCCTCCACATTCCTCTCCCTCACCTGCACATACTTCCCACTTTTATACCATCCATATGCCTCTTACCCACAAAAACTGTTCTTTAAAATTATACTGAATATCCTCAATGTTACCAGCTCTAGAATGGGCACTTTTGTCAGTTCAACTAGAGGAAATCTCGCAGTCCTCATATTTGTTCTGCCCCATTATTAGTACTTATTTAATTTTGTAATTACTATTGTGATGTATAGAGGACCAGGGGGATGTCAGCTACTCTAAATATAGCACTTGTAAAAAAAAGCGTCCCTGAAAATATTTTTGAAATGTTGACAACCATGTACTTAGGCACTGCCCAAGGGGCACAAGGTCAGTAGGGGCCCCATGAGAGGCTCCGGTGATAGTAAAGCGGTAGTAAACTTTCTAACAGTACTACTTTTTAGAGGCCCTGGGGTAGGTTATGCCATAATGTACAAGTATGCTCAGCATATTAGCACATTAGAGTACACTTAAATTGTCAGACTGAGCCCTCCAGTGCTGTGCTGTGATCAGTTCGGCGGGGCCCGGGCACTTCCATCTTCACCCGGTCTTCCTTCATGGTTCTGTGCTATCCGTCAATTGCCTTGGCCAGGCTGTGTTAAGGTCATTCCAACACATGCTCTTGTGCATCCTCTTTCTCTCATCCCCCCCTTTCTCTCTCATCCTCCCTCCCTTACCCCTCTCTCTCTCATCCTCCCTCTCTTTTTAATTTAATTTGTTATAACAAAAAATTGTTAGCATTTTTATTTATTGTTTATAAAAGTCCCCACCAAAATCCTCAGCACCAGGCCCATGATGTTCTTTATCTGGCCCTGCGGAAGCCCCTGATCCACCGCCCCCCCCCCTGAAAAAACGGATTCGGCATCCTCGCCGACGACATCAAGCGCATCCACAGACTGATGTCCTTATGATCCCAGCGAAGAGCAGGTCTGATCGCCCTCCTTTGATGAAATTGCTTGTCGTATCGCAGCCACGCCAGTCCCCCGTAGACTCTATGTGCCTCACCAATCGCGTCCAGGTAGCAAAACAGCGCCGAACAATGCTCCGGGTTCCTCTCCCCTATCACACTGGCGAGAATTGCAAAAGCCTGCAACCAGTTCTGGAATGTCCGAGGGATAAGCCTGTAGCGCCTCTTCTCCTCATCCTCCTTCTTGTTATCCTCCGGCTTGACCCTATCTAAATTGAACTTCTCCAACGGCAACAGCGAGAATATTTCCACATATTCCCCTTTCCAAATCTTCTCCCTAACCTCCTGCTTTAAATGCGCGCCCAGCGGCCCCCTTTAAAACACACGTACACCTCGCAACGGGCCGCATCAGCTAGTCTGATCAGATCCTGTTGTTTGCTCGTGTCCCCCGACGTCCCGGCTTTTTCCCCGGAGGACCCTGGCGACACCGCGGACGCAGCAGCCACCACCGTATTACCCGCCCCAATTTCCGCGGCCGCAGCAGGCGCCGCTGGCGGAGGCTCCCCCGCCGTGCCTCCCCCCGCCCCCCCAAACCCGCCCCCGCGGACCCCGACTGGTCCTGAACCCCCAACTGCCCCCCCCCACCCGTTCCCCCGGAGTGATCCACGCAGCCCCCGGCGTAATTGGCCCGGAACCCACTTGCTCAAATTTTCCCAAAAGCTCCCTCAGGCCGGCCAAAAACCCCTGCATCCCCCCATCCGCCGGGGCGCGGTCAAGGATCCGCTGGGCCAGAGGGAGGGGAGACGGGGGAGGAGCCCCCCCGCCCTGAGAACCACCCGCGGCCCACTTCCCACCCCCACTCAGATACCCCCCAACCCGCTCCCCCCTCTAAGTACCCCAAATCAACAGCAGACTTACCGGCCGCCTGGAAGAACTCCCACCAGCCGCCGATCGACCCTCCACCGATGACGGAACGCCTCTCGGTACCTCCTCTTCGGATGATGTCAGCTCACCCTCAGACCGGTCTGGACTCCGAGCCTCCTCTCCTCGCGGCAGCCGCCCCGATGGTCCCGCCCGGACTGGCGAGGATATGCGCCTGGGCCGTCCCCGTCTCCGCCCAGCAATCGACTTTTCAGCCACTTTTCTGTGCTGTGCGCCCCCGACCGGCTCCATCCGCACTGTTGGGCCTGTTCCTGCCTGCTGCCTCTGCTGATCCCGGCAGTCCTCTCCTGTTGCAGCATAGGAGCCAGCAGCAGTCTCTGTGTGTCTCCCTCGGCGGAGCCCTGCCCCCGCAACGACTGCGCCAGGAACCAGGCCCAAATCTCCTCCACTCAGCATGGCAGCCCTCCTCATGCCCACCGCCGGAACGGCCGGCGGCCGTGCGATGCTGCGCCCGCTCTCCCGCCGCTGTCCTGCGGCCGCCACAGCCCTTGCGGCCAGCAGTTTAGCTGGAGGTTCGTGGGGGGCGGCGCCAGCGTTCCCCGCCCGGCGTTGCGCAAGTGCCCTGGGGGAGTCAGGGGAGAAACGAGCCGGCGGGCGGGAGCGCCGTGCCCGGGCTGAATCCTCCCCCGTTGGCCGAACACAATCCCGTGGATCACCCAGCACAGCCTCCACCTGCTCCCGCAGCCACCTCTCACCGTTAGCCACGGCCGCGGCCCGCAGCTGCTGCACGAGATCACCCAGCGAGGACGCCATGCTGCCCTGAATCTTTTCTCCGCGCCGGCTGACGCTGGGGCGGGATGCGCTCACTACTCCCGCACTAAACCCCGCCCCCTTAAACTTTTCCATCCAATCCTGTGTTTCCCAGTTAACTCTAATCATGCCAGCCCTTTGCCTACCCCGTGGTCCGTCTCTAGGCTGTCCTTACATTTTTGTGCACCTGTGAAATGACATAAAACTTCAGTACATTATATCTTCTATAGGCAAAGCTTCAAAAAGGTATCAGTTTAGTGTTACTCCGGAGGTCTTGTTAAAATTATTACGCTCATTCCAGCTTGCACGGCAATATGTAACATGTGTATCACAATCAACACTTTCATGCGTAGGCGCCCTGACACATGCGTTTACGTTCATGCGTGTGTATAAGTGGGGGTGGGGGGGCTACCAATTTTTTGGGGGGTTTATGTGCTTGGGTGTAACTTTACTTTTTTGCAAAAAAAAAAAAAGTTTTTTTATTCATCACATAGGGGGACAAACAGTCCCCCATGTGATGATTTTAGGTGACAGGTTCTCTTTATTGAGATATGCAGGGTCTAAAAGACCACCAATGTCTCCCCTGTATTCCACTGAATGTTTTGCAATGCTGATCGCATTGCAAGACATCCTTTCCTGGGAAAGCAAGCCGGAAAAACCGAGAGCTCGTCGCTTTCTGGGTCACAAGAAGCAGTGAAGGAGAGCGGACGTGTGTGCGCTCTTCTCCCTCCCCTCTACCTGCCTGCACCAGTTGCGGAGATCCTGGGCCCCCCCGATGGGCAAGCAGATCCCGGTAAGAATGGCACGGTATGGCGGTGGGGGCAGGACGCCGGTACCAGGGTGTGTGTGAGTGATCGGGCGGCAGCGGAGCTGCAGAATTCTCTCACCTGACAGGCAGGTGGCTACAGCCACCGGACTGTATGTGATACCCCCGCCATTAGGTCCGTACGACCTATGGACCTGGCGGCGAAAGGCTTAAAGAGTAACTCCACTTTCACGAACAAAAAAATTAGCAAATAAATAATAATAATTTAGCGTGTACAATTGCGACACAAGTCATATTGTAATTGAATGATATTTAAAAAAATGACCTTTCCTTTTCAATCTGCAGCTCCGTAATTGTATGTAGAATGCAATGTAATATGGCTACCTGGTTGTATACGGAACACCCCTCAGATACGTCATTTCCTGCTTGTGTGATTGGCTCACTGATTTTTCCAAAATTTGCCACTAATATCCACTTCAACCCCAGATGATTTTACCCCCTTCCTGACCAGGGCACTTTTTACAATTTAGCTCTGTGTCACTTTAATTGACAATTGCGCGGTAGTTCCATGATGTACTCAAATAAAATTTGCATCCTTTTTTTCCCCACAAATAGAGATTTCTTTTGGTGGTATGTGATCACCTCTGCAGTTTTTATTTTTTGCGCTATAAACAAAAATAGATCGTCAATTTTGAAAAAAAAATATATTTTTTCGTTTTTTCTATAACAAATATCACCCTTTTTTTTTTTTTAAGACTAATTTCTTCATCAGTTTAGGCCAATATATATTCTTCTACATATTTTTAGTGTCGATAAATTATTGGAAAGATTTATGGCATTTTTATGTCATTTTTATTAATATTTTTTATTTTACTAGTTATGGCGGTGAGCTGATATTTTTAGCACTACGGCGACATTGCGATGAACAGATCAGAGACTTTTGACACTTTTTTTGGGACAGTTGGCATTTATACAGTGATCAGTGCTATACAACTGCACTGATTACTGTCTAAATGTCACTGGCAGGGAAGGGGTTAACACTAGGGGGTGATCAAGGGGTTAATTGTGTGTTCCCTCACTGTGTTCTAACTGTATGGGGATGGGATTGACTAGGAGAGTTTGTTTCCTACTTATTAGGAACAAACAATATGTCTCCTCTTCCCTGATAGCACAGGGATTTGTGTGTTTACACAAATCACCAGAGGGCACCGTGCAGCTCGCCCACGCCCTCTGGTGGCTGAAAAAGGGAGGGATGTACCCGTACAGGATTTTGGCCAGGGGAGCCATTCAGCCACAGTATATCTGCGTGAGCCGATCAGGAACCAGATATACAAGCTTGAATTCAGGCATCCCCTGCAACAAAAATGTCATTTTTAGTGAGATACTCCCAATAGGAAATCATATCTAAAGGGATGCCGGTCCTGCAATTTCCCTCCTTAGAGCTTTGCAGGTGCAGCAGCTGGTTGATAATTAAGAAGCCACTCACATTAGACTCACTTCTGCAAATGGATACAGACAAACACACAGGGATTTTTTCAGAATAACAAAAGGTAGGAATCTACAACAAAGTTTGTCAACATTCTTGTAATGTACATAGATCACCCAGGGGGGAATGTTTTTTTCTCAACAAAAGTGGAGTTATTCTTTAACTACTTGAACTGTGCACTGCATGTGGTTGTGGGGAGTTTACAGAGCAGCCCCATTAATTTACATTTGTCATGCTATGCCCACCAAAATCAAAATCATCAGGGGTATAGTCCCTGGCCATGAAGTAAAGCCTCATGACCATGGCATGTTTACCCCCCCCCCCCCCCCCAGCCACAGCATCTACAACTAAATTGGGAATGGTTGAGGGGCGGTAAAGACGTGGCTCACTACCTCTGGATTGCTAGTGTGGATGAGCCCCAAAAGGTGGAGGTAGCCCATAGGGGCTCATTCACACCACATGAATGACCTACGTTATTTTCTATGTGCCCCATTTACACTGCAACGCAGCTGAGAAGTGTGATGAGCTGCAGTAAAATACAGACATGTAGCATCGTACCGCAGCTCACCAGAAAGTGCTCCATGTCCTGCACTGGATGTGAGGACACTTAGGCTCGGTTCACACAGGGGGCGACACGACTTGCCACGCTGCGTCCTGACAAGTCGCCCCCGTTCTGTACTACGGAACCGTTCTAAGAGGAGCGACTCGAGTCGCTCCGACTTAGAAAAAAGGTTCCTGTACTACTTGCATTGACTTCTATACAGAAGTCGTTTGCAAGTCGCTGCTGAGGTCGCGGCAGGTCGCGGCGCGTCAAGTCGTGTCGCCCCCTGTGTGAACCGAGCCTAAGGAATAGTCTACTGCCAGAGTGTAGGGGAGTGCCGTTTGTTGTAGGAGTGGGGGGATCAGACAAGTAAAAGCGTTTTTCCCTTCTAATGTTATCAACCAGTTAACCATTGCAGTGTGATTGCACACCGTTTGCAATGAAGGACTTTTCGTTTTCCCGGAGTTGTGCTTTAAAGCTGAAGTTTGAGTTTGGTTTCTATTGTATAGTTATACAGATCCAGCTTGGCGCAGTGTATGTATAATCTCATACCTGAGTGATTACTGTAGAAGCTGACAATCACTGTACTGTAGTAGCCACTGCTACTACAATGAGCACTGCTATCTTCTGGGTCCAGTGGTGAGTGGCTGCCTTTCTATATAATAACCACAGAGGAGTGCTCTCTTGGCACTTTTGCCATTCAGAGAACATCTTGTATTATTTTTAACAGATTGTATTGATGTGAGGCACTTATATTACAGGGCAGCATACCAAACACAGTAGGGTTGATTTACTAAAGGCAAATCGACTGCAAGTGCAGTTTCTCCACAGCTGAGTAAATTAAGTAGAGGTTCATTTTGCAAAGAATAGCCAATCACATGCATGGAAATGTTAAAAAAAACACAGCATTTTTGCTTGCACATGATTGGATGATGAAAGTCAGCAGAGCTTCTGCTAATTTACTAAGCTCTGGAGAAACTGCACTGGCAAAGTGCACAGTCTATTTGCCTTTAGTAAATCAACCCCTTAGTGTACATGCAGCCAGTGACATCACTGGCTCATGTGCTCTGAAGAAACAGCCATCCATACCATTTCTTCAGAGCCCCGTGCCGTGAACAATGGCTCCCGCGCATGCGCACGGGAGTAACCTCATCACTGTTCTGGCCAGTCACAGAGCCAGAGTCCGCTAACCCAGAAGCAAGATGGGTGAAGATGAGAGCACCTGCAGTGCTGACCTCTCAGGGCTGGAGGTAAGTTTAACATAATGTGCTAGTATACAATGCATACTAGCACATTATGCCTTTACCTTGCAGGTACAAAAATAACAATAAAAAAGTGTCCAGCATTTTACGAGCGCTTTAAAGCAATGGATGTACAGCACAGTGCACAATAGCAGTGTCTGGAGGTCTAAAAAAAGTGTACCACACAAAGTATGGCAAGATGCCGTATTAATTTCTTGGCACATAAAAGGTGGGTGTTCCTAAAAGACATGGTTTATTGTGTCACATTGTTTTACATCTTCCAGCATGAGCTTTTATTTTGGCTCTCATTATTTGGGCTCATGACATCTCATAGTCCCAAAAAAAGCTGGTACTGGAGGATCTCTGGCAGAAGCTGAGATCACAGGTCTAAAGATGAAGCAGGTATCTATCAGTGGTGGCCTGTGCACTGTGAGCACACAGGTGGCGCCCCCCCATCCATGCGCCCGGGCCCCTTTTAGGACGACGGACACATGCATTCCTATGGCGGGGGCTGGAGGGGGTGGTACTTTTTGAAGCACCTGATTAGAGCCAGAGGCTCAAATAGGCATCAACATAGGGTGGGTGTGGGGCGCAGAGAGTGCGCCCCTGATCCCACCCAATTGTGTGACGATAGTGAATTTGTTTGCCTATTTTCACACAAACCTTCCTCCCTGCCAATCAGCAGGCATGGCGTCAGACCTGTTTCCTGATTGGCCAAAGCGCCAAGCCATCCTATTGGATGCCTGGCACTTAAGAAGAGGAGCGGTCTCAGCGGAGGAGACACACCCTGAAGCGGAGGTCGCCACCATTCCTGTGAACTCACTGCACTGAGAGGAGCAGCTGCCTGGCTGTAAGTGCCAGGGTGGTCTGCCAGAGCCGTGAGCCACACGAGTGTGGGGGGGGGGGGTGGTTGGTGGGGACAGTGGCTGCATATGATGGGCACAAGTGGCTGCATAAACAGCACAAGTGGCTGCATATACTGAGCACAAGTGGCTGCATTTGACAAGCACAAGTGGCTGCATTTGATGGGCACAATGGCTGCATTTGGTGGGCACAGTGGATGTATTTGGTGGGCACAGTGGCTGCATTTGATGGGCACAAGTGCCTGCATATGCTGGGCACAGGGGCTGCGTTTGATGGGCACAGTGCCTGCATATGATGGGCACAAGTGGCTGCATTTGATGGGCAAAAGTGGCTGCATATGATGGGCACAACTGGCTGCATTTGATGGGCACAAGTGGCTGCATAGGATGGACACAAGTGGTGGCTGCGTAGAATGGGCATAAGTGGTGGCTGCATAAGATGGGCACAAGTGGCTGCGTTTTATGGGCACAAGTGGCTGCATATGATGGGCACAGTGGTTGCATATGATGGGTACAGTGGCTGCAATTGATGGGCACAGTGGCTGCATTTCATGGGCACAGAGAGGCTGCAATTGATGGGGGGGAGGGGTTCAGTATTTTTCAGTTTGTTTGCACCCTCCCAAAAATTTTGAGCACTAGCCGCCACTGGTATCTATATAATCATGACATGTGTTCATGACCAAGGCTCCCACTCTTGTCAGTGCCTGAATGGTTAAATATCTCAAATCTAGGTGAGCAGCCCAACATTTCTTATTAGTAAGACTTTAAGTTAAGTGTAGCGGTACCCCCATAAGGGCCACTGAGTGCTGTGGTCCATCTTTCACCCTGCTCATGGCATGTATATAGCAAAAATTACACCCCAACACACATTCTGCTCAGTGGCGTAACTAGAACCTTCAGGGCCCCGATGCAAGAAACCATGAAGGGCCCCCCTGAATCCCAGCCAGGGCCCTTCCCTCCAAGTCCGGCGGTGGAACTCCAGGGCATGGTCACAGGTATGACCTTTGTGAGCCCTGTAGTTCCACCACTGGTATCAGTTGTTTTTTTTTATTATTTATTTTTAGGTGCCCCATTGGGGGACTGTCCCTAGGCAGGATGGGGCCCCCGTCCCCAGAAGAGATGAGGTCCTTTTCTCCAGGGCAGATGAAGTTCCTGCCCCCAGGTGAGAAGGGGTCCCTGTCCCCACGTGAGAAGGGGTCCCTGTCCCCAGGGGGAGATGGAGGGGGTATGTAATGGTGTGTGGGGGATGGGGTCCTCTCACTCACCATGACCAAGCTGTAGGCCGTGCACTCATCAATGTTGGCCTGGGCTCCATCCAGTGTGCTGGACTGGTGATCAGCATATCTCCCAGAAAGACCTTTCATCATCTGTGTATGACGGGGGAGGAGGGGGGCTGGCAGACAAGCCTACAGTGTCCTCCGGGGAGCCGGCTCTCATAGGGCTGCACTGCATCTGTGGGCTTAAAGTTTGTTTACCCGGGAGAAGTATGCAGTGCAGTGTGGGCCGGACTCAGGGGGGGGGTCGGACTGAGCGGCAATGCATGGAGCAGGAGAGGGGTACTCCGAGGAGCCGGCCGAGGACACAGGTCATGCGAGGAATGCACAACTAAAGAGCAGCCAGTGCGATAGTCGAGCATGGAGCTCTGCTAGTCACCCTCCACCTCCAGCCACCCGTGTGCATGGTGCACTGGTACCCAGAGCTGCTTATGCTGCTGCCGGCCATATGTAGAGGGAGCTGCATGGGCCCCCTGCATCAGAGGGCCCGGTTGCGGTCGCGACTGCTGCACCCCCTATAGTTACGCCCCTGATTCTGCTACTATTCCCGAGTATGGCGATACCACATGTGTGAGACTTTTACACAGCCTGGCCACATAGAGAGGCCCAACATTGAAGTAGTACATTCAGGCGTTCTTGGAGCATAAATTACACATCTCATTTCATTCCTACCTATCACACTTTTGAAGGTCCTGGAGCACCAGGACAGTGGAACTACCCACAAAATTACCCCATATTGGAAACTAAACACCCCAACGTATATTCTATGAGGCATGGGCTGCAAATATGTACTCGAGTACTCAGATGGGCTGGTGACAGGTACTCGGGTACTCTGATGGCCTGGTGACAGGTACTCGGGTACTCTGATGGCCTGGTGACAGGTACTCGGGTACACTGATGGCCTGGTGACAGGTACTCGGGTACTCTGATGGCCTGGTGACAGATACTCGGGTACTCTGATGGCCTGGTGACAGATACTCGGGTACTCTGATGGCCTGGTGACAGATACTCTGATGGCCTGGTGACTGGTATTTGGGTACTCTGAAGGGCGGTGATAGGTACTCAGATACTCATATGGACTGTGACAGGTACTCAGGTACTCATATGGACTGTGACAGGTACTCATATGGCTTGTGACAGGTACTCAGGTACTTAGATGGACTGACAGGTACTCAGGTACTCAGATGGACTGACAGGTACTCAGGTACTCAGATGAACTGCGACAGGTACTCAGGTACTCATATGGACTTTGACAGGTACTCAGATGGACTGTAACAGGTACTCGGGTACTCTGATGGGCTGTGACAAGTACTCGGGTACTCAGATGGGCTGTGACAGGTACTTAGGTACCCAGATGGGCTGTGACAGGTACTCGGTACACTTATGGGCTGTGACAGGTACTCGGGTACTCAGATGGGCTGTGACAGGTACTTGGGTACTCAGATGTACTGACAGGCACTCGGGTACGCTGATGGACTGTGACAGGTACTTGGGTACTCTGATGGACTGTGAGTGACAGGTACTATGATGGGTGGAGACAGGTCCTCTTTATTGGGGGGGAATCAGTGTGATTGGTGTGTACTGTAATCAGTAACAAGATGTTACTGCAATCTCCTCTTCACACACGATCGGTGTGTGAGGAGGAGAACCCAGTAACATCTCGTTACCGCGGTTTGTTTACACTTAGTGATAAGCTGTGAAAGGATCACAGCCGATCATGTGGGTAAACACCCGGCCAATGGCTGTTTACCAGCGTCGGTGACGAGCAGTGTTCCCGGGAACACGCTGCCACCGACGTGCATGCGCAGTGCGCTCACGATTGTGCGCATGCACCGTGCATAGTGGGGGTGGAACCGTCTGTGATCGGCCATGACTGGCAGTCCGCTAGCAGTTAAAGAATACATTTATGTTTTTAGGGTGCAACTTTAATGTGTTCCAGCATCCGCAGCTCTCTCCACACTAAACACCCTCCATGACAGCGAGCCGGGATCTGCTCCCTGCACCTACTGTCACTATTTGATAAAAATTCAGCGGGCCCTGTCAATGAATACCTAAAAGTATCGTCAACCATTGCAGCTGATGGCTTGTAGTTTTCAATGAGTCTTGAGGCCACTGATGAACGTCCTTGTAGTCCACTGATCTTCCTGCTCTCGGGTACCTGAGAGGTACAGGCAGACAGCTTTGCTGAGAGTCTACAGGAGCTGGCCATTCCCAGGATTTGCTGATATTGGGTGCAATGCTCTGCAGGCTCCTTAAAAATATAATACATGCACATTGTTTTACCTGCAAAAAACAAAATATGCATTTTTTTTTTATAAGGTGAACCTATCCTTCGAGCTATTTAGCGTGTGTATAATATGTTGTCCTGTAATGTTCATCCTCTGTGTAGCATGGTCTGTACCCCTCTAATTTCTTCTTGTTATAAGTTTGCTGTCCCTTACATGCATTGAACTGAAAAGTGTCCCCAACAAAGTGTCATAGTGCTCCCCTCCTTCCTCTTGTTCTTTGAAGCGTCGCTATGGGGAAGACGGTACAGTCCGCCAGTGAACACAAGTGGCCGTACTGTGACAAGGGGGAGGCGAGCTGCGGGATGTCAGCAGAGCACGGCTCTCATCTCGTTGGTGCCCGATTTGCTTCCGTCCAACACTGGCCACAGTGGAGGGCCAATCAGAAGATGGTAGCAGTGCATCGTGGGACGTAGTCCTGGAAGATTTTCAGCCGCATTGTCTACAGGCAGCAGACTTCAGCCCCCAACATGCATTCTGCTGGGGATAGCATGAGAGCCTGGAACCCAGGAAGAAGCTGAGTAAATACTAAAGGAAAAAGAGAGGACTGTGCTGGGGGAAGCCAGAGAGAGAGTGTGAGGATCAAGGTATAAGAAACCAAGATGGTTGACAGTATGTTTCACTAAATGCTTATCTCGTCTGTTTTATTCCCAGTATCTTAAAGACACATCATCCTTAAGTGCGGATGGGTGCAGTCACGTACACATAAGAGGAAACCATGTCGTAAGGGTCATCTGCCACATCAACTCTAAAAGCAGAAGACACTTAGAAATTGCCTTTTATGGAAGTTGTTGTTTTGTTTCAACATTTCTAACGCCTGTCTTTTGAGTGTATAAAAGAGCTGTGTTAATAAAGAGCCTCGGAGTTGGGTGCGACCTTCTGAGCAGATATACTGAGAACTTCTTTCCGTGTCTCATTGCTTAGATAAGAACTCTAATAACAATTGGGAAACGGTAACATAACTTGACGAATAGGTGACTTGCGGTAGTCACACCTAACATTCTGGCGCACGAACAGGGACTTCGCTAAAGAAACTACAAGAGGCGAACGAACATAAGGACGGAACGAAGAGGTCGGGCACATCAGGAACCACAGACAAAACCTGCGCAGGTAAGAAAAGCTTTATTTTCTTATAAACTCTGTGCTTCTTAGATTTGTGCCCACCCGATCTGTCTGTATTGTTCTTCAGGTAATACCAACCTCTGTAGTAAGCGAGTCTTGAATTTAATATTTGACTTATGTTACCGTTGTTTCTTGTCTGTCTCCTTGTCATCTGTCTGTTGTGACTGAGATAAGCCCTGTTTGTATGGTGTGAATTGAAACATATATCATCCCAATGAGTAACGGAATGCGCCCTTAACTCGTAAGAGTACTTGGGGGGTCCGACACTTAAGTTTGATATACGCTTTTGATTCATGAGCCTAAAAACGGGTTGAAAGTATAAGTCCTGACTGCCTCAATAAAGCAGGAATAAGAAACGATTGCTGAGAAATTCCATGTTAAAGGGAAGGGAATAAGGTCTCCACAAAGTCCCGGAGATCTAGTCATATGTGTTTGGCCACCTACAAGTGATGATTGTGATTATTGTTTCTGTTGTATTAGTAGTCGCATTTATCTGGTTGGGGTGTAAAAGTAGTTCGGTTTCAGAATAAGTACCCCAGACAAAGTTTTAGTATTTTGGCACCCTAGGAGGAGAAGGCAACGAGACACTTAGTAAGTGATCCAAACGCCACCTAGGCAGGACTGTCAAAATGGGCCAGACACATGGTAAACCCCAGGAGGAATCTCAGAAATGTTATGCTGTTAAAGACATAATTACAATGTTGTATGGGAAGGACAAGGCACAGGGCACGAATAGGGTTCTCAAGAAATTTGGAATGGATGGAGAAAATGGGCTAAGTGTAGAAGGTTGGGAGAATATAAAGAGAGACAGACAGGGAGAGGTCCTGCAGAACAGATGGGTATCACAAATACAATGTTTAATTAAGGTTTCCAACAGGGCTAAAGAGGAGGGATGGAAGTATTGTCATGAACAGGGTGGATGGGACATGAAGGTCCGACGCAAGAGTCTCCCTTCTGCTCCCGAGGATGGAGTAAAAACGGAAGGTACTCCACCTCCTTATACCACTACCACACCGGGTAACGAAAGACCAAAACTTTATCCTTCCTTAAGAGGAAGAGGATGGGTATGCCGAGTATGCGGTACCCAGAATACAGACTGGGCACAGGAATGTGTACATTGCGGAGCTCAAAGACCAGAGTCCGTAGCTCCAGTCCACAGTCGGACTAGGGTAATACAAGTAAATAATCCAAATGCGGGTCAAGCAGGACAGCCACCTACAGTGACTCAACAAGTCGTTCTGAGGACATGGACACCTTGGTCGGCTGACACCCTTATGGCATTAATACAGAATGCTCCTGATCCCGTAGCAAAACCTGCCGCATTCTGTAGATTCGTGACACAATTACTAGACACACATGAAGCAGCTTGGCAAGATGGGGAAGATTTGTGTAGACATAAAATGACACTAACGATGTTTAATCAATTTATGAATGAAATTGCTCCACATAGACCACAAGGGGATCCAGCGGCAAATCCACCAGGAGTACACCCCCGTCATATAGACTCTAGACCCCTGTTTATTAATCAGTTACGAGAATTTTGCCAAAGGAGACAGCAGGAAAGGGGTTCGACAGCGCCCATAAAACAGGCCCCAGGTCAGACTGTTACAGAATTTTACCTCAACATGGAAAGCATGATGGCTGACGAAGGTCTAGATTTAGCCTTACCCGTCACCATTAGGGCTTTCAATCGACAGTTTATGGAAGGACTAGTACCCCAAATAGGTGACAAACTGAAGGCATGTACTCCCGAATGGAGAGCCATACGGGACAGAGGAACATTGTTGCAGAAAGCACAAGGCATAGAGGCTGATTTAGCAGAAACTAAACCCAGAAGGACACCGGGAGTTAACACTGTTGCCCGGGTCAATGAAGGAGGGAATTCCTCCCGTAAACCTCTTACCTGTTATTACTGCAACAAGGTGGGACATATAAAAAGAGACTGTAGGAAAAGAATAAAAGACGAACAGGAAGGAAACACGGACAGAGACACGAGGGACAACAGACAGAGGCGTACCAACGATAGGGACGATCCGACCGCATGACTTGCCCCAGTCCTAGCTGAATCAGAGAATAAAATGCTCCACATGTTGATGAAGGTGGAAGGTAAACATATTCCTTGTTTAGTTGACACAGGAGCATCACGCAGCTTATTATCTGATTCAGTAGTCCCTCCACACATGACCTCCCGTGACACCATACCCATAAGTGGTTATGACGGTCTTTTGTCCGATGCCCCACTGACTAAACCTTTAAAAGTAAAAATAGGGAATCACATGTTTTTGTCACGCTTTTTGATTTCCAGAGGAGCCCCTATTAATTTATTAGGAGCAGATATTCTTCAGAAAATAGGAGCAAACATTACTTATCATCCAGATGGTATGGTCACCCTAGCAATAGGAGATGACCCAGAGGGTATAGAAATCTGTAATAAAATACAATGGATACCACATGCCAGTTCTCTGATGCAGCCATTATATGATTGCTTGAAAATAGTACCCTATGTACTCACAGAAGCAGGTCATAAGTCTTTTAGCACCTTAAGAAAGTTACTAATTTCGGCACCTGCGATCGGGATCCCTGACTATACCAAAACATTTCATTTGTACATTGCTGAAATCACGGGACATGCAACAGGGGTGTTGACACAACAACACATTAAACAAAGGCCGGTAGCATATTTCTCAGCGGCTCTCGATCCTGTCTCTAGAGGATCACCGTCCTGTGTACGAGCAGTCGCAGCAGTGTCAATTATCATTGACAAATCCTCAGAAATTGTCTTAGACAATCCTGTAGTGGTACATACCACACATGACATACACGCCATCTTGTCACAAGTTCAGCCAAAACACATATCAATGGCGAGGCAGCTGCGTCTGCAATGCACCTTGCTCCTACCTCCCAATGTTACCTTCCAGCGATGCACTTCCTTTAACTTAGCACAACTTTTACCCTTACAGACAGATTTGACAGGGGGGAGTAATGGTGAAGGCACAGCACAAGAAACTCAGGATTCTGACACACTTTCATTTCATGACATAACATCTGATGAACACGATTGTTTTCAACTTATGGAACAAGAGACCACGGGGTTCCCACATGTCACAGACACACCCATTGCAAATGCAGAACACACACTGTACATAGATGGTAGTAGATTTGCCGATGACAAAGGTAAATATCACACAGGTTATGCTGTGGTAACGGACACACAGGTAATTGAGGCAAAGTCACTACCAGCACACATGTCTGCACAAGAAGCGGAACTAACAGCTTTAGAAAAAGCCTTAGAACACTTAGAGGGACAAGAAGGGAACATTTACACTGATTCTGCATACGCCTACGGTGTGGCACATGATTATGGCCACATATGGAAAGCTAGAGGTTACCTTACAGCAGCAGGCACACCTGTTAAACATGGTGAAGGAATCAAAAGAGTCCTGAACAATCTTCAAAAAGTTAGAAGAGTAGCCATTATGAAGATAGCGGCACACACGAGCGCAAAAACAACTGAGGCAAAAGGAAATGCATTTGCAGATTTAGCTGCAAAGAAGGCAGCTCTAGGGGAAGTAAGCCCTGAGACCTTAGCCACGGTACAGGTGAGTATGCCCGAAACCACATGGCAGCAGCTGATCGAACTACAGGAACAAGCAGGGACTACTGAGAAGGACCGTTGGGTTAAGGAGGGAGCTGCACCAGGCCTTGACAATGTATGGAGAGAGGGAGACAAAATATGTCTACCCGCCTCTCTATACCCCGCAATGGCAGCGGCTGTCCACTTGCCCACTCATGTCAGCTCCAATTCTATGTATAGGATTGTAAGCCAAGGATGGCTAGCCCCTGGATTCAGTAGTACTGCAAGGAACTACTGTGCTGCATGCCAAATCTGTCTGTTAAATAACCCAGGACAGAGAGTGAAAACCCCATGTAAACATCAGGTTCGGGCCCAGTATCCCTTTCAGAGACTGCAAATTGACTATATCCAAATGCCTAAGAGCGGCCCATTTGAATTTTGTCTCGTGTGCATCTGCTTATTTTCAGGCTGGCCAGAAAGTTATCCAGTGAAGTCAGCCACAGCGAAAGCCACAGCGAAGAAACTGATCACAGAGTTAATACCTAGGTTTGGTCTTCCTGAAACCATAGAATCAGATAGGGGAACACACTTTACAGGAGAAATCATGCAGAATGTAATGGCTATGTTAGGGGTTCAACAAAGTTTCCACACCCCTTACCACCCACAGAGTTCAGGATCAGTAGAAAGAGTAAATGGGACAATAAAGTTAAAAATACAAAAAGCTATGCAAGAGTTAAATAAACCTTGGCCAGAATGTCTGCCTTTAGCTTTGTTCTCTATTAGGTACACTCCAACAGGAAAAACCGGGTTATCCCCATATGAAATACTTTTTGGAAGTGTACCCAGATTAGGTTTATATTTTCCTCAAAGTATGCAATTGCAATGTGATAGTTTAACTACATATGTGATACAATTGCAACAGCGTCTAACTAAAATCCACAAGAGTGTGTATTCTTCTCTTCCAGACCCTAATTCTGTCACAGGTACACACGACCTACAGCCAGGAGACTATGTGTATGTAAAGAAACATACCAGGAAGACACTGGAACCGAGGTTTGAGGGTCCTTTCCAGGTGCTACTGACTACAGCAACATCAGTGAAATTGGAAGGGAAACCTACCTGGATCCACGCTTCACACTGTAAAAAGGAGCCAGTTGGCAAATGACAACATGTATCTTTTTATTCTTTTTGTTTCAGTAATCCTGACCAATAGTTTGGTTACCTCACAGAATGAAATTCACAAGGATGAAGGATTTTCTAAAAAAATGTTATTACTGAAGTTTAAATATGCTTATGCTCGGAAGTCAGGATATGAGAAATGTTGGATTTGCAGTAAATTACACCCCAGTACAGCAAAAATACCACTGATGGCAGTTCCTATAAATTATACTGACCTTGCTAACAGTAGCATTAACATAACTGGAACAAATACCAGCAAGACAGTAATGTTTAAATCAAATGGTCTCGCCTTTCCCCCTGCCTGGTGTTTCAACTTAGGGAACACAACGGGAGGAAATAGAGAATGCCAAGACAGCAAGTTTAATTTGTCCATTGTCGTATTAAATGGAAGCTTCTACCCCAGTAATTCCAGTACACACCAGACATTATCTGACTTCCTCACTAACATTGTGGATAATAATGTTAGGTGGTTAGTATCCAACTTATCCCTCTATGGATACACCTCTCGTTATAGAAATAATATCAGTTCAAGATCAGTAGCTCTAGGAAACAATATATACATCTGTTGTGGGGATAAGTGTTATACCTGGATACCTAGAAGGGCTCAGGGATGGTGCTACCTCGCAAGTTTGGTACCAGTAATGGGAGTAGTGGGTGATGAACGAGGTGATCACCTACTAGAAGCTAGTATGCACCCCAGATATCCCCTCAGATATCGTAGCAAGAGAGAAATATTCTTAGAGCAGGATATGGCATGGGCTTGGTTCCCGTCCTGGACAGGATGGGGTATAGACTTAATGAAGCGACTAAATAACTATACTGGAATAATTAATGATATTTTGGAGAAAAACTCTGATGACCTTACTAAGTTAAATCTAGAGACCAGAGCCATCACAAAACAAATAGAATTACATGAGTTAGCGATTGAAAGTATGAGTGCAGCATTAACAGGACTCTGTGAGGCTACAGAAGACTATGAATGTTGTACTTGGATACATAACACCAGCATCGAGATACCCGACTATTATGACATCATTGCACGACACCGCACGGAAGTAAAGGATCTACAGGAGAAGGCCCGTAATATTGGCCGTGACTGGTATCCGTTTGGTGGAACTTTTAGCTTCTCAGGGTTATTCTCTTGGCTTAAGAAGGCAGCGATGACAATTATAGTGGTGCTTTTATTTGTATTTCTTCTTTATGCGTGCTTTAAACTGCTCATGTGCTTTTGCAAGAAAGCCAAGGTAAATGCTGTAGAAAAGATGGAACTTTTGTAAGTTGGATAAGATAGGTGGATTTGGTTCCTTGACATCACCCATCTTTCAGAAAAGCCACTCTTCCTGAATTTTAGATGTTGGTACTATCCAGGGGGATGGGTGTATACCCCTCTGACAACTCGCGGTCAGGGAGAGTACTTTGGACATAGGCCGACTAGAACTTGTTCAGGTGGACCCAGGGTAAGAGGGAAGGGTGATGTCAAAGGGGGAAATTGTGAGGATCAAGGTATAAGAAACCAAGATGGTTGACAGTATGTTTCACTAAATGCTTATCTCGTCTGTTTTATTCCCAGTATCTTAAAGACACATCATCCTTAAGTCCGGATGGGTGCAGTCACGTACACATAAGAGGAAACCATGTCGTAAGGGTCATCTGCCACATCAACTCTAAAAGCAGAAGACACTTAGAAATTGCCTTTTATGGAAGTTGTTGTTTTGTTTCAACATTTCTAACGCCTGTCTTTTGAGTGTATAAAAGAGCTGTGTTAATAAAGAGCCTCGGAGTTGGGTGCGACCTTCTGAGCAGATATACTGAGAACTTCTTTCCGTGTCTCATTGCTTAGATAAGAACTCTAATAACAATTGGGAAACGGTAACATAACTTGACGAATAGGTGACTTGCGGTAGTCACACCTAACAAGAGCCACACTGTATACCCACACTACCAGAGAGAGTGCCGCCGCCATGCTGTACCCACACCACCAGAGAGAGAACGCCACCGCCATGCTGTACCCACACCACCAGAGAGAGCACCACCACCACGCTGTACCCACACCAACAGAGAGAATGCTCCACCACCACGCTGTACCCACACCAACAGAGAGAGTGCTCCACCACCACGATGTACTCGCCCCACCAGAGAGCACTGCCAGAAAGAAAGCCATGCTGTACCCGCACCACCAGAGAGAGAGCCACGCTGCTGCCGGCACCACCAGAAAGGGAGCCACACTGCCCAGCACCACCATAGAGCCACGTTGTAACAGCACCATCAGAGAAAGAGCCACACTGCTGCCCAGTGCCACCAGAGGAAACCACACTGCTGCCAGCATCACCAGAAAGGGAGCCATGCTGCTACCCAGCACCACCAGAGAGAGAGCTATGCAGCTACACAGCACCACCAGAGAGAGAGCCATGCTGCTGCCCAGCACCACCAGAGATAGAGCCACACTGCTGCCCAACACCACGAGAGAGAGCCACGCTGCTGCCCAGCACCACCAGAGAGAGAGTCACTCTGCTGCCCAGCACCACCAGTCAGAAAAAGACTGAGCCCCTCCCAGGGTACAGACATGCTACACTACTGACCAGAGTCACCCTGGGCAACTCAGAGTGAGCGAACGTCCAGCCAGAGGCCATCCTCTAGGCCAGTGTTTCTCTACTCCTGTCCTCGGGACCCATTAACAGGTCAGGTTTGCAAGATAACTGAAATACATCACAGGTGATACCATTTGCTGCTCAGTGATTACAGTATTCTAGTCTGCATCTCCCCAAGGTAATAATTAAAGAGGAAGTAAACCCTGAGGAGTTTACTTCCTCTTTGATTCCCTGCAAAGGTAAAGCATAATGGACTACTATGCATCGCATAGTAGTCCATTATGTGTCACTAAACTGACACAAGAGCCAGCAAAGTCACCGCTGTCCCCTGTAGTCCGGAGCATCCATCTTCCCGGTGGATCTCGCTGCTCCGCCGCTGTCATTCGATAAAGCCGCGATGATGTCACTCCTGCGCATGCATGCGGGAGCCGCCACTCGCAGCATATCAGCGTTGACAGCAGCGCGCTCAGTGCGCCTGCACGCCGCTGTCTACGACGCATGCCTGTGTTTTGGCAAATATCTCCTAAACCCTGTAGGTTTAGGAGATATTTCTTGGACCTACATGTAAGCCTTAATCTAGGCTTACCTGTAGGTCAAAGTGGTTTGTAACCACTTTAACCACTTCAATATAGGACATTTATACACCCTTCCTTCCAAAACAAGTTTTTAGCTTTCAGTGCTTTCACACTTTGAATGCCAATTACTCAGTCATGCAACACTGTACCCAAACAAAATTTTTATCATTTTTTTCATACAAATAGAGCTTTCTTTTGGTGGTATTTAATCACGACTGGGTTTTTTATTTTTTGCAACAAGTGAAAAAAGAGTGAACATTTTGAAAAAGAAAACACTTTTTTTTAGTTTCTATGATTTTGCAAATAAGTAATTTCTGTTCATAAATTTCGGCCAAAAGTTATACGGCTACATCTCTTTGGTAAAAATAACCCAAATTAGTGGATATTATTTAAGCTGGCCATACACCATACAATTTTCTTATTAAATTTCCTTTAGATTTACCTTCAACTGTGTGGTACAAGTGCTTGGCTGATTGCACACAAATTGAAAGTGTTTAGATTTGGCCTCATATTATATGGTTTTGGTAAATCTAAAGGAAATCTATAGAAGAAAATTGTATAATGTATGGCCAGCATTAGTCTCTGTGAAAGTTATAGAGTCTACAAGCTATGGTGCAAATCATTGAAAATTGATCACACTTGATGCGCTGACGGCCTAGCTCATTTCTTGAGGCCCTGAAATGTCAGGAAAGTACAAATACCCTGCAATTGACCCCTTTTTTAAAAGTAGACAGTCAAAGGTGTTTAGCAAGAGGCATGGTGAGTTTTTTGAAGTTGTAATTTTTTCCCCAAATTCCTGGGAAAATTAAGATTTTTAACATTTGTTTTTCACAAAATTGTCATAATAACAAGTTATTTCTCACACACAACATATGCATTCTTCCAATTACACCCCAAAATACATTTTGCTACTCCTCCCGATTATGGCTATACCACATGTGTGTGACTTTTACACAGCCTGGCCACACAGAGAGGTCCAACATGCAGGGAGCGCCATCAGGGGTTCTAGGAGCATAAAATTACACCTCTAATTTCCTAACCACATATTACATTTGTGAAGGCTCTGGAGCCCCAGGACAGTGGAATTACCCACAAAATGACCCCATTTTGGAAAGCAGACTCCCCAATGTCTATTCTATGAGGCATAATGAGTCTTTTGAATGGTTCATTCTTTTCCACAAGTCTTCGGAACACATGGAAAGTTTTTTTTTTTTACACAAAGTGGTCAGTTTATAGGATATTTCTAACATTTTTTTTTCACAAAATTGTCATAATAACAAGTTATCTCTCACACACAACATATGCATTCTTCCAATTACACCCCAAAATACATTTTGCTACTCCTCCCGAGTATGGCGATACCACATGTGTGAGACTTTTACACAGCCTGGCCACATATAGAGGCCCAACATGCAGGGAGCACCATCAGGTGTACTAGGAGCATAAATTACACCTCTAATTTTCTAACAACCTATTACACTTTTGAAGGCCCTGGAGCACCAGGGCAATGGAATTACCCACAAAATTACCCCATTTTGGAAAGAAAACACCCTAACGTCTATTCTATGAGGCATAATGAGTCTTTTGAACGGTTCATTTTTTTTACACAAGTCTTCAGAAAATGTGGAAAGTAAATGAAAATCTTTTTTTTACACAAAGTTGTCAATTTATAAGATATTTCGAACACATAGCATGTATATAGCAAAAATTACACCCAAAAACACATTCTGCTATTCGTCCTGAGTATGGTGATACCACATGTGTGAGACTTTTACACAGCCTGTCGACATAGAGAGGCCCGACATTGAAGTAGTACCTTCAGGCATTCTAGGAGCATAAATTACTGTAAAAATGCTCGAAATGTTCAAAATATTTCAAATGTCTTATATATATATCTCTTATATATATATATCTGGTGAGACCGATTGAGATTGTGAGACGAATTTCCTTAATTAGTTCTGAGTCAGCGTAATTCAAAAATGTGTATTTATTTGTACACATTTAAATAGAAAAGAATACTTACAAAAATAGTACAATGATAATCATTAGTATCTTTAAAAATGTTTCTTATGGAAGATTTCAGGTTATGCCATGTGGCCTATTGTCTAAAATTAAAATGGCGGAATAACCCTTTGTATGCTGAAAAATCTGTGTGCATGCTGAGATGTTCCTTCTAGGCTGCAGAACTTCAAGAGGAAGTCAAACCTCCAATCTTTTGATTATATCAACCAAGCTTCGAATTTTGTGCCGAAAGATAGCTCCCCCTTTACAAAAGTGTTGGCTAATGAGTGGTTACTATAGCAATCTAACATATATCTGGTAAAGTTCTTAATGACAGGATGTAGGGGGGAAGGGAGAGCCCAAACTTTAAACATCTCAGTTACATAGGATACATTTCTAAAAGCATATATATAATGAGCTGGGGAATTAAAATCCTGACAATGTATCACCTTACATAACCCTTAAAAGCATATATAATATACAGTGGTGTGAAAAAGTGTTTGCCCCCTTCCTCATTTCCTGTTCCTTTGCATGTTTGTCACACTTAAGTGTTTCGGAACATCAAACCAATTTAAACAATAGTCAAGGACAACACAAGTAAACACAAAATGCAATTTGTAAATGAAGGTGTTTATTATTAAAGGTGAAAAAAAATCCAAACCATCATGGCCCTGTGTGAAAAAGTGATTGCCCCCTAAACCTAATAACTGGTTGGGCCACCCTTAGCAGCAACAACTGCAACCAAGCGTTTGCGATAACGTGCAATGAGGCTTTTACAGCATCCTGGAGGAATTTTGGCCCACTCATCTTTGCAGAATTGTCCTAATTCAGTTACATTAGAGGGTTTTCGAGCATGAACGGCCTTTTTAAGGTCATACCACAACATCTCAATAGGATTCAGGTCAGGACTTTGGCTAGGCCACTCCAAAGTCTTCATTTTGTTTTTCTTCAGCCATTCGGTGGTGGACTTGCTGGTGTGTTTAGGATCATTGTCCTGCTGCAGAACCCAAGTTCGTTTCAGCTTGAGTACACGAACAGATGGTCGGACATTCTCCTTCAGGATCTCTTGGTAGACAGCAGAATTCATAGTTCCTTTTATCACGGCAAGTCTTCCAGGTCCTGAAGCAGCAAAACAGCCCCAGACCATCACACTACCACCACCATATTTTACTGTTGGTATAATGTTCTTTTAATGAAATGCAGTGTTCCTTCTACGCCAGATATACTTGGACACACACCTTCCAAAGAGTTCCACTTTTGTCTCATCGGTCCACAGAATGTTGTCCCAAAAGTCTTGGGGATCATCAAGATGTGTTGTGGAGAAATTGAGACGAGCTTTGATGTTCTTTTTGCTCAACAGTGGTTTTCTCCTTGGAACTCTGCCATGCAGGCCATTTTTGCCCAGTCTTTTCCTGATGGTGGAGGCATGAACGCTGACCTTAACTGAGGCAAGTGAGGCCTGCAGTTCCTTGGACGTTGTTGTGGGGTCTTTTGTGACCTCTTGGATGAGTCGTCGCTGCGCTCTTGGGGTAATTTTGGGCGGCCAGCCACTCCTGGGAAGGTTCACCACTGTTCCATGTCTTCGCCATTTGTGGATAATGGCTCTCACTGTGGTTCGCTGGATTACCAAAGCTTTGGAAATGGCTTTATAACCCTTTCCAGACTGATAGATCTCAATTACTTTCTTTCTCAATTGTTCCTGAATTCCTTTGGGTCTCGGCATGATGTGTAGCTTTTAAGGATCTTCTGGTGGACCTTACTGTGTCAAGCAGCTCCTATTTAAGTGATGCCTTGATTGTGAACAGGTGTGGCAATAATCAGGCCTGGGTGTGGCTAGAGAAATTGAACTCAGGTGTGGACAACCACAGTTATAGTATGTTTTAAAAAGGGGAGCAATCACTTTTTCACACAGGGCCATGATGGTTTGGATTTTTTTTCACCTTTAATAATAAACACCTTCATTTACAAATTGCATTTTGTGTTTACTTGTGTTGTCCTTGACTATTGTTTAAATTGGTTTGATGTTCCGAAACACTTAAGTGTGACAAACATGCAAAGGAACAGGGAATGAGGAAGGGGGCAAACACTTTTTCACACCACTGTACACTATTCATCAAAATCCTGACAGGTTTTGAATGTTTACTTTTTCAATTATCGCAAGTCATAACATAGAATTAATTGATTCAAAGTTTTCTTTCACACAGTATGGAATATTCATATTCTAAATAAAGTATAATAAAGCCAATTAGAATTTAGATATTAAGAATATAACAATTACACATCTCATTTCATTCCTACCTATCACATATTTGAAGGTCCTGGTGCACGAGGACAGTGGAATTACCCACAAATTGACCCCATTTTGGAAAGAAAATACCCCAACGTACATTCTATGAGGCATGGGCTGCAGAGAGGTACTCGGGTACTCTGTTGGACTGGAGACAAGTACTTGGGTACTCTAATAGGCTGGTGTCAGGAACATCCTTCTCACCAACATCCGAGCGGTGTAAGTCGCAGAAGATCTTCTGTGCGGTAAGAAGAGCGCTATCGCGGCCGGCGGTGTGCGCGCACGTGGGAGCGCGCACGGCCGTTTGACGCAATTGGTGCCAATAGCGCTATTTAAAGTGGATCTTTGCTTTACTGCCTGGCTGCCCGATCAACAGCGTTCCCGTGTACTCTGGTATCCTGTATCTGAACCTGAATCTGAATCCGTATCCTGATCCGTATTGAACTTGGCTTGTTCCTGACTTCGCTGTTTGCTGCCTGCCCCCGACTTTTGGCTTTGTACCCGACTACTCTTCTGGATTTCGTTCCTGTACCTGATCTGCTCGCCTGTGCCTGACCTGGACTGTTATACTATCCGTTATCTGCCAGTTGCCTGTTTTACCGCTGCTGGACTACAGGACACCTCCCAGCCACCACCGTACCCGGCTGTTGTTCCCTCTGTGCCCTGTTGTCTCCTACCTCTTGCTGCGGACTACAGGACTCTTCCCACTTCACGCTATATCCAGTTTGCACCTGCATCCGCTGTTGGACTACAGAACTCCTCCCGTTGTTCGCTGTACCCTGCGATCACTTGCACTCCGTTGCCGGACTACAGGAATCTTTCTGCTGTCTGCTGAACCTTACCATTGCCTGCATTCCGCTGCTGGACTACAGGACACCTCCACCATCAACGGTCTGCTGCTTCCTACATCAACCATCCAGTCAGGCACTTGTGCCCCTCTGTGCTCCCGAGTCCCTGTCATCACTACCAGGGCCTCCCGAGTCAGAGGTCTACGAGAAGCCGCTCCCTGCATTCCGGGCTCTACCTTAAGGTACGTGACAGCTGGTGACAGGTACTTGGGTACTCTGATTGGCTGGAGATAGATACTCGGGTATTCTGATGGCCTGGTGACAAGATACTCGGTTACTCTGATGGCCTGCTGGCAGGTACTCAAGTAATCTGATGGGATACAAATAGATACTCAGGTACTTTGATGGGCTGTCACTGGTACTCGGGTGCTGACAGGTACTTAGATGGACAGTGACAGGTACTCAGATGGGCTGTGACAGGTACTCGTGTACTCAGATGAACTGTGACGGGTACTTGGGTACTCAGATGAACTGTGACGGGTACTTGGGTACTCAGATGGACTGTGACAAGTACCCGGGTACTCAGATGGGCTGTGACTGGTACTCAGATGGGCTGGGACTGGTACTCAGATGGGTGGTGACAGGTACTCTTTATTGGGGGGGGCAATCAGTGTGGTTGGTGTGTACTTTAAGCGTTAATGATATGTTACCACAATCCCCTTCTCACACACGATTGGTGTGTGAAGAGGAGAACCCGGTAACATCTCGTTACTGCGGTTTGTTTACATTCTGTGACCAGCTGTGATTGGACATAGCCAGTCACGTTGTACAGAGCCAATTTAATTCCCATCTAGGATGGGAGATCCCATCTGCAGATGTTATATGACTATAGCCCAGTATTGAAGTGGTTAAATTCTGGCCTGTTAGTGGGTACAGAGGACCGGAGTTAACAACCACTGCTGTAGGCCTTACTGAATGCCGTAACATGCACCAACGAGCTCCAATGTTGGGCTGCTGGCCCAAAAACAGGTGGGGGGGGGGGGGGGGTGACACCATGTTTTATCACACCAGGTGACACCAACCCTAGTGATACTACTGCTTGTGTGTGTTCCACACACACTGCATGAGCTTTGGTCTGAAATGCCCAGCGGCAAGGTAACAAAGTCCCTCCTCCTGTGAGGTAGATTCAATTTCACTGCTTTGGATCAGTGTTCAATCAGTGTGACCTGCATCATAGAAGCCGCAAGCTGGTCTAGGAGGCAGGTCTTTGTTACAGTGGCCGCCTGGGTGATTCAAATCCAAGCTTCGTGATAGATCATTGCCACTCTGTGATCCAGAGGCATTGGTAGGCTGCAATTAGTGGCCACTGACAGGCTACAATTGGTGGCCACTTATGAGCTGTGTTGTGGAAACTGGTAGGCTGCATTTGATATCATGTCTGCAGTCTCTGACCATCTTTTGTATCATCATGGCTGCAGTCTCTCACCGTCATCTGTTGTATGTCTGAGGGCTCTTTCTACCACACTCTAATAGAAGCCCTCTCCGTGTTCATCAGAGAGATTCCTCCCTCTAGGTCCCCATTAGTGTACTCTCTTCCTGTAATTTGTTTATTGTTAAGAGATCATGGGAGGATCCCAGGGTAACGAAGACTCCTTAGGGGAGCATCTCTGTGTTTGAGTCTTTGCCATAGAAAGATTTGTAACGGGGGAGGAGATAAGATGACCATGTCCATGTGGGGGCGCCAGAAATATTTCTGCACCCAGACGTCGGTGCCCCTAGGATCGGCTCTGCCACTACTGAGCAAAATTCCACTGCTAAACTGTGCCATTGAAAAGTAATCTGCTGCTGCAATACTGTGCCTTACTGCAACATTGTACCATTAACATCTGCTCTATTGCAATTGTATGGGCACCGTGTTATTTGAATGATAGTATCTGTTCCACTAATTGCAATTACTTCTGTTATATAATTTCTTGCATGCTGAAGTATATTTAACTTTCTGGCCTGTGTGAGCAGGGCTGCTCACAACTTTCCCTTTTAGGCCGGGTTCACACTGGTACAACACATCTATTGTACAACTGTCATCCTACTGGGCCCTGCAATATCAGTCCTACTTCCATCTAGACATGTGCATTTCATTTCGAATCTAAATTCGGACGCATCCAAATTACAATGCTAACGAATTCAAAAAAGGACCCAAATTTGGGGCCACGCATCTCAAAACCCCAAATTTGGTATGCAAACATAGTACTACAACATCTCCAAATTTGGGCTTTGTAGCTCCAAGTGCCCCCAAGTTATGTGGCCGCAAAATGTCAAGCACTTTACTGCAGCGGAGAATGACATTTTGCAACCCGACTTGGGGCCACGCATCTCGGGGTCACTTGGTGCTAGAAACCCCAAATTTGGTGATTTTGTAGTGATGCGTTAGCATACCAAATTTAGGGTTCCTAGCTACAAGTGGCCCCGAGATACTTTGCCCCAAAGTCAGGTTGCAAAATGTCATTCTCTTCTGCAGAAAATTACTTGACATGAGGGGCTCCCACCATCCCTGGGTTTTTAACTTAATCGTAACAGAATATTAAACGAACATTCATAATCTCCCACTCCCATTAAAATTCACACACCCCAACCTTCATTTAGCAGCAGAAAATCTGATTAGTCAACAGAACACCAGTCACGTTTCCATTGTAACAGAATTTGGATCTGAAATTCAGCAACAAAATTTGTATTTTGGATGCTTCTGAATTATCAGAAATTCCTATGAAGCAAACCGCACATAGGAAATATATTCTGACCGCTAACAGATCTTGCTGAACCAGGGTACAGATGACAAACACTAGTGTGTTAGGGAGAGATTTTGCAAAAACTGCACAAAAAGTTACACCATTAAATGTTGTAGTTTAAAAATGCAGCTGTGTTTCTTAAGTTTTAAAATTAAGCAGGACACAGGAAATGCAATTTCAAAGCATATTTATTAAACAGAATTACGGTCCAAATGCAATGGTCACCACTTTCTCAGCCTGCCAAGGTATACAATTTTAAAGTTGTCCTTTGAAGTGAACCTTGGCATCAGTCATACAGGGCAAATGTAACTGGATGTCACAGAAAGTACTCTGAAGTAGATTGCACTCGCCACCCCTGATATCCTGGTACTAGGACATTTCCCATCCTGTCTTCCCACAGAGGGAGAAGGGGAAAAAAAAAAAAAAAAAAAAGCCACATCACTTGCCCAGGTGGGCACAAAGTGAAAACAGGAATGTTCTACAGCCCTACAGGATTATCAATGGTATGGCAGCAGAGCATTGACCACAGGGGAAGGAATTACAATCTGCCCAAAACCTCTCCTGTGAAAGTCTTACATTGTCCAGTATGAGAACTAGTATAGGTCCACTGCTAATAGGAGTGACTGAAGACACATCAACTTTGGAAATCTAAACCTGAACTAAATTTCATGCATGTGGAAGGGGGTTATCAGTAGGTGGAGAAGGCTTGTCAAGAATTCTCATGTCACGGCAATGTAGCACAGGCTCTTTTCCCAATCCCATCTGGTAGACAAAGATGTAGACTTTTTGTTTGGGCTCCACAGTGAGTGTCATTGTCTCTGAAACTTCAGTGACCTCATTCCAATTCTCTTTCTCTGTGTTTGTACTAGAGCCACCGTATTCAGTGCTAAGGGAAAACTGGGCCTTAGTGATCAAAGCACCCAATCCTCCTGTCTCGGCCGAGACAGTTGCTGTTACTTTCCAGTTGTGCTCCATACTGGATACCTTCTCCTTTTCATATCCAACCTTCTTGGAAACCTGATTCTTCCATTGAAGGGGGGTCTGGGAGTCATTGTCAATGGTCTTGATGCACACCCACTCACCATAGGATGGGCCCTTGGCAATAGCCAAGCCTCCAGGCAGAAAGCCGTAGATGCTGGGATGGAAGGAGTAGGTATCAACACCCTCGTTTTTGTTGAAGTTGGTACATCTTGTGTACTTAATCCCTCCCCATTGGTCCTCAGGATTCACAAAATAGTAGTAATTTCTCACACCAAAATAATAAAGGCCATTTCTGCATTCCGGGTGTAGCGTGAATTCTTCACCCGCTTCATATTTGTTCATGTTCCTTGTTCGGCGATAGACCCCTCGGTCCTGAAAAATGATATAGAAGTATCCAAAAGCCGAACAATAATGACTGCCCCCTTGACAGTTAGGGTGTAGGGAATAAACAACGGCACTGTCATCTGTGTTCATGTTTGTAACTCGACGGTAGTGGTCTGACTTGATAATGTAGAAGTGGTCATCCTCATAAGCCACATAATGATCTCCATTCCTGCAGGATGGGTGCAAGCTGAAGACATCCAGCCCTTCTCCATGATTAAAGTTTGATGATCTCATGTAACAATTAAGGTCTGGCCTGACAATATAGTAATACTGGTCCACGCCACAAAAATCTGCTTTACTTTTGCTCTTTGGGACAATCATAGCTGAGATGCTGAAAGGAAGAGAAACAAAAATACAATTAAGATATGCATCCATTAACCAGTCAAGCCATTTTAGATTTTACAGATGCAGTACAAGAAACATTACAGTATGTTAGGCTGCTGCCATGAGTAAGTATATTACCCATTACATAGGTCTGAACAAGGAACATATAGCCATCACAGCACTGGGCAGCAGAAATCTTCCAGCACCAACTTCATTTGTAGTTCTAAGAGGGGGAAGGTAATGCCAACCTGAACGTCACCTGCCCCCCACATTTTCTGGTGTTAGTATGGTCTTCAGGAGAGTCCATATTTTTTTCCCCAGATCTCTAGTGATCTTTTCCAGCACATCCTCATTTACATTTCCATGAAAGGAATGTTAAACCCAGTTTGTGCATTGATGGAACATGCAATATGGGCAGGTACAGGTGTGTTTAATATGTGTACCCTTTAAAAAGTTTAAAGCCACAACTGTAAAAATAAAGTAACTTTGATCCCGTCTTCTCTTATCCTCCCCTTCTTAAGCAGCACCCAGTCTGATAGTACAGAGCTGGGGGGGCACTCTGCACATGCTCAGTTGTGTGTATTGCTAGAGTTTCTCTTGGGAGGGTGCATGAGATCAGCACAGGGCCAATCAGCACTGTCCAGAGGGTCAGGGGTACGGCAGCCCCAGAACAGTCAGGAGAATGAAAATAACTACCTGCTTTAACCAAAATACTGATACCTTGTTTCCCCAAAAATAAGACAGTAGTGCTTATTTTTGGGGTAGGTCTTACCATGTAATATGCCGTCTTCTGTCCCCCTCCCTGTCAGGAGTTCCCAGTGTGAACCGAATTAAAATGCTTGTAAAATCCTATAATATGCTCTATTACAGCATAGCACCCACCTGGCCATGATTTTGAGGGACTCTCTCTGATTTGGAGCAAAGTCCCTCATTTCAGTCTGATCTATATAGTTGTATATAAAAAGGCACTTTTTTTGAAAGATAAAGTGTTTTGCAGTGCTAAACCTTTCATCCATTTTATAAATTGCTGCATTTGTAAATCCCAAAAGCCAATATAAAAGGATTTATCCTTTAAGGTTTAACCAAACTTGTGTTTTTTCTAGAATTCTTTAAGGGGGTGTGGCAAGGGGTGTGGCCTATGCCTGCATAGGTTTGCAGATAGGTGTCCCTCAATTCCATCTCAAAAGGTTGAGTTGTATGTTAAAATAATGTATTACAGAAACACACACTAAAGTAATAGAGCGGATTATAGGATTTTACAACCATTTTAAACTAGGGATCATTCTCAGGAACACACAGTAAAAGTCACAAGACTGCTATATACATACTCTGTTAATGAGAAAATGAATTTAGCCATTGAGATTTACTAAAGAATTGCATTTCCATGTACTGTGGGAGATCAGATATAGTGAATGCAGGGTCCTGGGTTTAGGAATACATTAAGACTCACACACTTACTAAAAGGGTTAAAAATCTCACCATAACCGACCTCTCAAAATGCATGTGGCTTGGCTGTCATACTGATTAAATCCCTTCTGTACTCTGAGGGCCTCATCTAGAACACGTATACAAATCAGAAGATCTGACTTATTGACTTCCAGATCTGCAGGCTGTTCTCAGTCAGCGGTATTAGGAGAAACTCATCATTGACAACCTACATTTTACCCAGGGTAGGTGTCTTTTGTTATTGCTCAATTATGTAATCAGAAGTCACTTTGCTCAAGTCAGACCAGTACATGCTGATTGGTTGCTACAGGCATTAGGTGGGGGGGGATTGTAGCAATACTCTGCTCTCCCAACTCTCCAATGGGCTCATCCTAGCCTACCACAATATGTGACCCATCAATACTGTATGCTGGGTGGCCTCAAAAGTCAATCATAGCCATGTGTGGTCAGTGAAGGGTGGGCCCAAGAATGGACATCCTAGTGAAAAGCAGCAATGTGCAGGTTAGGTTGTCCCAAGAGCTCTGGAAAGTAATATAGTTTCAGACACTTGAAATGTTGGACGACAAGCAAACGGAGGAGAAAAATAAAAATATGTCCCAACCCCTACTATACAAGAGTGCACATCCATATAAATTAAATCATTCATACCCAACACCTATAGTTTACATTCTTCAGTATTAGAAATTACACTAGAAAAGGCCAATTCCATATACTTACAATGCAAAGCCTCTGTGCAGAGCTGAAAAAGATCCGTGGTGCTCAGTACATGTGAGCCAAACAATCTGAGCTCCTTCTTATATATGTAGATCACCCAACACACTGATCTCTGATTGGCTGGGTTCACCTTCATTATAATCACCTGATACAATCTCAGGGGGACTTTTGTTAAAGAAAATTAGCCACACATTTGCAATTCGGACTGCTTCTTATTTAGCAAAGTATATGTGAGATTTTATTTTGTGTGTTTCAAACCCCTGGAATCCTGGGCAGCCAAAGTAGAACTAAAATATTTTTTTTCATTTTTGGAGGGAGAGAGGCTGACCATACATTATACAATTTTCTTATTCAATTTCCTTTAGATTTACCTTCAACTATGTTGTGCAAGAGCCTGCCTGATTGCATACACATTGAAAGTTTAGTTTTACTTCATATTATGTGGTTTTGGTAAATCTAAGGCCCCTTTCACACGGGCGCTCTGATCAGGTCTGCCTTTCAGTTGGACCTGATTGGACGCTCCATGCACCTCTATGGAGCGGCAGATGTCAGCGGTGATCCTGCCCCTGAAATCCAGGTGGATGGTGACCCTATCTTCCATCCGTCTGAAGGATCGGATGCAAAACGGACAGGCGGTCTGTTTCCATCCAATCTCCCCATAGAGGAGAGCAGGGCTCTGACAGGTCTTTCTCTGCACAGTGAATGGAGACAGACCTGTCATCTGCCTGCTCAGCAGGGATCAACGGATCGATCTCCCACTGAGCAAAGTGGAGTCCATTGGTATACAAGAGAATTGAATAATGATTGGCCAGCTTTAGTCCCGGTTCACACAGGAGCGACTTGTCAGGCGACTTAGCTGCCTGACAAGTTGCGCTCCATTCTGTACTATGGAACCGTTCTAATAGGAGCGACTCAAGTCGCTCCGACTTAGAAAAAGGTTCCTGTACTATTTTTGGGGGCGACTACAGACGACTTGCATTGACTTCTATACAGAAGTCGTTTTGCAAGTCGCTGCTGAAGTCGTGTGCAGGTCGCATCGCCCCTGTGTGAACCAGCACTTAGGGAAGGTTATAACACTCGTCAGTATTTTTATTTTTTTGCCATCTGAGCCCCATTGGGGAGATTTCCCTTCACTTCCTGTCTCACAGTCAAAACAGGAAGTAAGAGGAAATCCATTCAAAATGAAAGAATCCGCAGCAGAACTATTGTCCCTATTGGAAGATTTCTCCTCTATTCTTGTTTTGGGGACAACCCAAAGTAGTGATTTTTCATTTTTAGTGATAACGGTAAACATGTCAAATAAAGAGAGTGTTTCCTCATTAAGGAGATGCAGACAGCAATAAAACCTGACAGATGTTCCAATCCCTCTTTACACTATCCAAAATAAAAAAAGTTTGCTTTTAGTTATTCTTTACCTCCACATTTTGCTAAATATGTAACCTGCTCTTATTCGCTCTTGCTTTTTGCTTTGGTCTCTAAGGAGCAATTTTCGTTTGGACCGCTCTTTAGGCTGGGATCACACTAGAACACGCAGTGGCTCAGCGCAGGAGTCCGGTGCGTCTTCATTCACAGTTTCAGGTCCGATTTCAACCTGAATTTTTGGCTTAATTTGGACCTGAAACAGACCAAAAGAAACACAGGTAGAGTTGCCACCTCATCCCTTTAAACCTGAACACATATGAATTACACAGGTTCTAAGGCTAACTGAATGCAGATACGGCTCCATGTGAGTTTAATTACCACCTTAACTAGCCACAGAACCTGTGTAATTAATATGTGTTTGGTTTTAAAGGGATGAGGTGGCAACCTTACGCACGGGTCTCCTGTGCAAATTACTCCGCAGCTGCTGCAGAGATGTGTGAACCGGCTCCATAGAGAACCGGTCACAATCTACTGCTATGCGAATTGGATGCGCAGAAAGCCACATCAAATTTGCACAGGTGTGAACCCAGCCTTAGAGAGCATTTGACAGGCAGTGAGGAGGCAATGTATCGTCTCCTCACCAGCTGCTTTAACCCTTTCACTTGTAGAGACGCTTTTGCATTTTTTTTGCACATGTTTAAAAAATAATTTTAGGCCTGAAGATTAAACAAAACTCACAAATATTACATCATTTCTGAAAGCAGACAACCTAGAGAATAAAATAGTGGTAGTTGCAATTTTTAATGTCACAAACGTGAATTTTAGAGCAGACAAATGCAATAAATTTCCCAATTCTTAGTAAAATATGCGCCGGGTAAATAGATACCCAACATGCCAAACCTTACATTTTTGTGCACCCGTGAAATGACATAAAACTTCAGTACATTATATCTTCTATAGGCAAAGCTTCAAAAGGTATCAGTTTAGTGTTACAGAGGAGGTCTTGTTAAAATTATTACTCTCATTCCAGCGTGCGCGGCAATATGTAACATGTGTATCGCAAGCAACATTTTCATGCGTAGGCGCCCTGACACATGCGTTTACGTTCATGCGTGTGTATATGTGGGGGTGGGGGGCCTCCAATTTTTTGGGGGGGGTTTATGTGCTTGGGTGTAACTTTAGTTTTTTGGAAAAAAAAAGTTTTTTATTCATCACATAGGGGGACAAACAGTCCCACTACGTGATGATTTTAGGTGACGGGTTCTCTTTATTGAGATATGCAGAGTCTAAAAGACCACCAATGTCTCCCCTGTATTCCACTGAATGTTTTACAATGCTAATCGCATTGTAAGACATCCTTTCCCGGGAAAGCGAGCCGGAAAAACCGAGAGCTCGTCGCTTTCTGGGTCACAACAAGCAGTGAAGGAGAGCGGACGTGTGTGCGCTCTTCTCCTTCCCCTCTACCTGCCTGCACCAGCCGCGGAGATCCCGGGCCCCCCGATGGGCAAGCAGATCCTGGTAAGAATGCCATGGTACGGCGGTGGGGGCAGGACGCCGGTACCAGGGTGTGTGTGAGCGATCGGGCGGCAGCGGAGCTGCAGAATTCTCTCACCTGACAGGCAGGTGGCTACAGCCAGAGAGTGGGCGGTTCAGTCTTAGGACTGGGAGGGGAGGAGCAGAGTTAATGTGCGGAGGCGGCTCCTCCCCTCCTCAGTCTGCTGATCGGGAGCAAGCTTGGTGGCAGCATGGCGGCGGTGGAGGAACTTTTTGCACAACTAAAAGCGGAAGCGGCATCCAGGGGCCCTGGATGGCTCGAGGCTTGTTTAGCAGCGGCACTGGGTGAGTCCACATCAACGGCCGAGCAGTCCGGGCGGGTGATGGCACGAGCGGCCGCCGGATCGCTTCTCACCGGACCCCCCTCTCTCCCCCCTCCCCGGGAATAGTGGCACTCGTGGCCGGGCTCACAGACCCCCTTCAGGCCCGCCCGCGAAGCGAGCGGGGGGGGCTTCTTCAAGCTGCCTTCTGGATCGGGCAGGGCGGTGGGGGGCTTTCCAGGCCGGGACTGTGACTGTGAGGGCTGGGGGACCACAGACTGTGCGGGAGGCCCCTGCTCCAGGCATTGCTGCGACGGGGGCGGGGCTTACATCTGAGGCACCCAAGGGGATGGCTGCTGGGCTCCAGGGACGTGCGGCAGGTGGCCCCTCTGGGATGGATGGACGGCAGGGGCCCCCTTACGGTGGTCGCTGGGCTGAGGCTGATGGAGGGGGAGTGGTGGCATTGGGCAGTGGCCTGGAGCGGCACTGTGCCAGGGGGCGGGCGGGCCCCGGCAAGTCGTTGCGGAAGTCATCGAGCGGATCTGGTGCGCTGCAGAGGAATCGGTCGATCCGCGGATCCCCGGCATCCAGTGACGCATCCGCTGGAGGGCAGTCGGCAAGTGAGGTGGAGTTGGTTGAAGATCGCTCGGAGGGGGAGCTGTAGCAATCGGAGGACGAGGGGCAGCAGGCGCTGCCGGCGGTGGTGGACTCGGGACCTTCGGCTGGTGGGACTCCTTCCAGGCATCGCGGTGAGTCCACAATTACTTTGTCTGCTTTACATGGTACTGTTGGGGGAGGTGTGGGGGTGGGGCAGCGCGCAAGGGGCGGCCAAGTGGGGCGCCTGCCACTTTGGTGGTGGGGGTGGCTGAACAGGGGATGGATAAGCCTTCCGCGGGGGGGGGGAGACCACTGTGCCCACGAAGAAACAGGATTTAATTTGCTTAGCGGACACGGCGAAGTGCAATGTTTATGTCTGCTTCGAGGGGCCCCTGGGGGCCCATCTGAAGCCGGAAGTTAGGGAGAAGATATGGAAGGTGAATACGTGGAGATTTTCGCCCTCCTACCGTTGGAGAAGTTTAATCTCGATAGGGTGAGGCCGGAGGACCACAAGAAAGAGGACGAGGAGAAGAGGCGTTACAGGCTCATTCCTCGGACATTTACGAATTGGTTGCAGGCATTCGCCATTTTGGCTAGCGTGATAGGGGAACGGAACCTGGAACACTGCTCGGCGCTGTTTTGCTACCTTGACGCCGTGGGAGAGGCCTACAGAGTCTACGGGGGAAGGTCATGGTTGGGTTATGACGAGCAATTTTGTCAGCGGAGGGCCATTCGCCCGTCCTTGAGATGGGATCATAAGGACATCAGCTTGTGGATGCGCCTTATGACCTCGGCGAGGTCACCTAGCCAGTTTTTTCACGGGGGGGGCGGTGAGTCCACTAACCCCGGACAATTGGCCACAAGAAAAAAAGGGGTGTGCTGGCAGTTCAATGAGGGCTCCTGCAAGTTCGGAGGGTCATGCAAGTACAAGCATGAGTGCTCGGGATGTGGTGGGGGGGGGCACCCCTTGTCCCGCTGCTTTAAGCAGGGTAAAGGCAAGCCCAGTGATGCTGCTGGAAAGGGGGACCACGCCGGTGAAAGTGGCAAAGATGCTGCCTTTCCTCGCTAGGTACCCCTTTCAGGAAGCCGCACAGTTGCTGGCCTGGGGTTTTGAAGAGGGTTTTAGGATTCCGGCGCAGCTGGGTGAAGCGCCCCCCATGGCACGCATTTTGAGGTCGGCATTGCAACACGCCGGGGTGGTATCGGACAAGTTAAAAAAGGAGGTGTCTTTGGGGCGCATGGGGCCCCCTTTTCTGTTGCGCCCATTCCGGATTTGGTGGTGTCGCCTATGGGTGTGGTGCCCAAAAATGAGCCCAACAAATTCAGGCTCATTAATCACTTGTATCCGAAAAGGGGGATCTGTGAACGACGCCATTGATCCAGCAGTTTGCGCTGTGTCGTATACGTTGTTCGATGCTGCTGTTTTCTGGGTAAAGAAGTATGGGAAAGGGGCTCTGATGGCGAAGACTGATATTAATTTGGCTTTTCGCCTGCTTCCCATGCATTGTGAAAGCTTCCGGCTGTTGGGTTGTCAGTGGCAGGATGAATTCTATGTCGATCTTTGTTTGCCTATGGGCTGTTCCATCTCTTGTGTGCTGTTCGAACAATTTAGTTCTTTCCTGGAGTGGGTTGTGCGGGACGTTGCGGGACTGAATTCGGTAATACATTACCTCGACGACTTCCTCTGCATGGGCCCGCCTGCTTCGGAGGTTTGCGCAGTACTGTTGGCTACGTTGGAACATGTTGCCGAGAAGTTCGGAGTTCCCCTGGTGCCGGACAAAACAGAGGGTCCTCGTACGGTGTTGATCTTCTTGGGCATTATTTTGGACTCACAGAGGATGGAATGTAGGCTGCCGGAGGACAAGTTGAGGGCGCTTCAGGCGGAGATTCGTGGGATGTTGGGGTTGCGCAAGGTTCAGCTTCGACCATTGTAATCGCTGTTGGGTAAGTTGAATTTTGCATGTCGCATCCTGCCGATGGGGAGGGTGTTTTCCCGACAGCTGTCGGCCAGCGCCGCGGGGGCCACCTCGCCCGAGCACTATGTGCGTCTGTTGAAGGCACATAGAGAGGATTTGGCGACATGGCACACGTTCCTGGCTAACTTCAACGGCAGGGCGCTGTGGATGTCGGGCCCAGTTAGTAATTTTGACCTGGAGCTGTACACGGATGCAGCGGGGGCGTCTGGCTTTGCTGCTTTTTTCCAAGGGCGCTGGAGTGCGGGGCCATGGCCTGAGTCGTGGAAGGCGGCAGGCCTGCTTAAAAAAATGCTACTTCTGGAGCTGTTTCCAGTGGTGCTGGCGGTGGAACTGTGGGGCGAAGCGTTTCGGAATCTGAAAGTTCGCTTTCACAGGGATAACTTGAGGGTGGTGCAGGTGATCAACAAGGTATCGGCAGCATCTCCGCCAGTGGTCAAGTTGCTCAGGCACCTTGTGTTGCGATGTTTACAGTTAAACGTGTTTATCTATGCTATACATCTTCCGGGGGTGGAGAACGTTATCGCTGATGCTTTGTCTCGCTTCCAGTGGGACAAGTTTCAGGAGTTGGCACCAGGGGCGGAGGAACGCGGGGTTCCTTGTCCGGAATGGCTGTGGAGGATTTCTTTGGAATAGTAGCCGGCTGGATCAGACGGTCGGTGAGCGAGGCTACGTGGTCAGCATATAGCAAAGTGTGGGCAGAGTGGGCCGACCTCGTACAGAAGGTTTTGGTGGGGCAGGAGGAGCAGGACTTGCATTTGCTGGTGATTTATTTTGTTTCCAGTAATTTTGAGTTAGGAGTGTCTGTGGCCGGGCTTAATCGAAAGTTGGCTGGGCTGGCGTTTTGGTTCAAGTTGAGGGTTTTACCAGACGGGGATCTGTTCTTCACCCTACGAGGTGGCCTTGTTCAGGGCAGCGTTTGCGTTGGCATTTTTCGGGGCGTTGAGGGTTGGCGAATTGGTGAGCCCGTTGCGGACGCGACAGGGGGGTCTGGGGATGTCTGAAGTGGTGTGTGAGGGGGACTGGCTATCCATTGTGGTGAGCCGGTCAAAAAACTGATCAGCGGGGAAGGGGACAATCAGTGCAGGTGTTTGCGCTGCCCGGATCTCCCTTGTGCCCTATTGCATTAGTGCGCAACTTCCTGAGCGTGCGCCCGACAGTGGGTGGCTTTTTTTGGTGCATCAGGATGGACGATCCCTCTCGAAGTTTCAATTTACGGCTGTTTTTAAGAGGTGCTTAGTAGCATTGGGTTTGGGGATCAAAGATTTTCCTCGCATTCCTTCCGCATAGGGGCGGCGACGGAGGCAGTCAGGTGGGGATTGGACGAGGCGGCGGTGAAGCGGATCGGGAGGTGGGAACCCAAGCGTTTTCTGACGTACGTTCGCCCGCATTTATTGTTTGTGTAACTTCGTCAGGGTATTACGGGTACTTCTGATGTACTGTTTAGTTATTGATGTTTGGGTTGTGTTTTCTTCTCTTCCTTTTTCACAGGGATTGGTGTGGATAGTTGGCCACTCGTATGTTTGTTGGGGGGCCAGAAGGGGTGATGCTCGCCCGGACGGCCGTCAACTCATTTTTTCCCGTCAGGATACAGTTATCCGGTGGTTAGGTGTGCCGGGCATGCTGTGGGGTCGGGCGGTGGCCGATGTACATAGGTTCGCATGCTTAGACGGCCCCCCGGATGTGCTGGTTTTGCACATGGGGGGCAGCGATTTGGGTGTGAAGACCATGTTGGATTTGGTAAAGGAAATAAAACTTGATTTTTGGCAGCTCCGCTTTGTTTTTCCACACATGATCATTGTGTGGTCAGACATGGTGGGTAGGACGTCCTGGAGGTTCACGAGGTCGGTGGACAAAATTAACAGGGCCAGGAAGAAAATGAATAAGGAGGTCAGCGGCTTTGTGGTCAGGAATGGGGGGTTGGCGGTAAGGCACTTAGAATTGGAGGTGGATACGTGGCGCTATCTCAAAAGGGATGGGGTGCACCTTAATGATGTGGGGACGGATTTATGGTCCCTGGGTATTCAGGATGGAGTTCAGAGAGCGTTGAGGGTGTGGCAGGGCGCGCAAGGGTAAGGCTTTGCCCTTGCGTACTGTGGCATGGTGTTGGTCTGTGCGGATGAAATATTTACCCCAGTGATGGAAGAGTGCGGGACCTATCGGTGGTATAGTACCCGTCGGTGGTGATACAGCTAACAGTGGTTTTAGCTGAAGTTGGTATCAGGTGCACTGCGATCAGGAGGAAGTGCCTTAACCACTTGACCACTGGGCACTTAAACACCCTTAACCACTTTCAGACCGGACCATTTTGCTGGTAAATGACCAGAGGTCTTTTTACACTTTGGCACTGCGCTGCTTTAACTGGTAATTGCGCGGTCATGCAATGTTGTACCCAAACAAAATTTGCGTCCTTTTCTTCCCACAAATAGAGCTTTCTTTTGATGGTATTTGATTGCCTCTGCGATTTTTATTTTTTGCGATATAAACGTAAAAAGACCGCAAATTTTGAAAAAAAATGATATTTTCTACTTTTTGTTATTAGAAAAATCCAATAAACTCAATTTTAGTCATACATTTAGGACAAAATGTATTCAGCCACATGTCTTTGGTAAAAAAAAAGTCAATAATTGTATATTTATTGGTTTGCGCAAAAGTTGTCACATCTACAAACTAAGGTACGTTTTCTGGAATTTACGCAGCTTTTAGTTTACGACTGCCTATCTCATTTCTTGAGGTGCTAAAATGACAGGGCAGTACAAAACCCCCCCAAATGACCCCATTTTGGAAAGTAGACCCCCTAAGGAAATTGATAAGAGGCATGTTGAGCCCATTGAATATTTTATTTTTTTGCCTCAAGCGATTGAATAATGACAAAAAAAAAATTTTTTTTTTTTTTTTACACAAAGTTGTCACTAAATGATATATTGCTCACACATGCTATGGGCGTATGTGAAATGACACCCCAAAATAAATTCTGCTGCTTCTCCTGAGTACGGGGATACCACATATGTGGGACTTTTTGGGAGCCTAGCCGCGTACAGGGCCCCGAAAACCAAGCACCGCCTTCAGGCTTTCTAAGGGCGTAAATTTTTGATTTCACGCCTCACTACCTATTACAGTTTTGAAGGCCATAAAATGCCAAGATGGCACAAAACCCCCACAAATGACCCCATTTTAGAAAGTAGACACCCCAAGCTATTTGCTGAGAGGCATGTTGAGTCCATGGAATATTTTATATTTTGCCACAAGTTGCGGGAAAATTACAAACTTTTTTTTTTTTTTTTTTTTTTTCACAAAGTTGTCACTAAATGATATATTGCTCATGCATGCCATGGGCATATGTGAAATGACACCCCAAAATAAATTCTGCTGCTTCTCCTGAGTACGGGGATACCACATATGTGGGACTTTTTGGGAGCCTAGCCGCGTACGGGGCCCCGAAAACCAAGCACCGCCTTCAGGCTTTCTAAGGGCGTAATTTTTTGAGTTCACTTCTCACTACCTATTACAGTTTTGAAGGCCATAAAATGCCAAGATGGCACAAAACCCCCACAAATGACCCCATTTTAGAAAGTAGACACCCCAAGCTATTTGCTGAGAGGCATGTTGAGTCCATGGAATATTTTATATTTTGCCACAAGTTGCGGGAAAATTACAAACTTTTTTTTTTTTCACAAAGTTGTCACTAAATGATATATTGCTCACGCATGCCATGGGCATATGTGAAATGACACCCCAAAATAAATTCTGCTGCTTCTCCTGAGTACGGGGATACCACATATGTGGGACTTTTTGGGAGCCTAGCCGCGTACGGGGCCCCAAAAACCAAGCACCGCCTTCAGGCTTTCTAAGGGCGTTACAGTTTTGAAGGCCATAAAATGCCAAGATGGCACAAACCCCCCCCCCCAAATGACCCCATTTTAGAAAGTAGACACCCCTAAATTTAGGGGTACACTAGTGAGACTAGGTAATAAATGGCGGGTGCCCTGAAACTATAAAAAAATAACTAACCAACCAGCGTCACCTGTAACAGTTATATGGTGATCACTGGTGAAAGGGTTAACTAGGGGGCAATCAGGGGGCTTTATGCGGTAGTATATGGGGGTCCCTGGCGCTATAAAAAGCTGCGGCGAACCTAAATACCTACCTGCCTAACTAGCGTCACCTGTGACACTAATACAGCGATCAGAAAAACGATCGCTTATTAGGCTGGGTTCACACTGGAGCGATGCGGGAACGCCACGAATGCGCGGCGGGTTCCCGCATCGCATGCCTCCCGGCGGCAGTTCACACTGCCCTATGCGAACTGCTGGGAGTGTCAGTGAAATGTTAATGACACCCCCAGATCAGTTCGCATATCGCAGTGCGATCTGCAAACTTGGATCGCATGGTGTGAACACCCATGCGATCCGATTCTGCTGCGGACCAAAAAAAGGGTCCCGTGCGAGTTTGCGGCGGGTGCGGCGGGTGCGACACGAATTCAGCCATACTATCTGTATAGCTGAACTCGAATCGCACAGAGATCGGATGTGATTTGCACTGCAGTGCGGTGCGAATCACATCCGTTCTCATAAACCGCTGCAATGTGAACCCAGCCTTAGTGACACTGGCGACGGGGGGTGATCACGGGGTTAAACCTTTATTGGGGGGGTTAGGGGGGTACCTTAGAACTAAAGGGGGCTAACCCTAACTGCCCTAACAGTTATTAGTCACAAATGACACCTGCCGGGTGATCAGGGGGTTAAACCTTTATTAGGTAATAAATGGCGGGTGCCCTGAAACTATAAAAAAATAACTAACCAACCAGCGTCACCTGTAACAGTTATATGGTGATCACTGGTGAAAGGGTTAACTAGGGGGCAATCAGGGGGCTTTATGCGGTAGTATATGGGGGTCCCTAGCGCTATAAAAAGCTGCGGCGAACCTAAATACCTACCTGCCTAACTAGCGTCACCTGTGACACTAATACGGCGATCAGAAAAATGATCGCTTATTAGGCTGGGTTCACACTGGAGCGATGCGGAAACGCCGCGAATCCGCGGCGGGTTCCCGCATCGCATGCCTCCCGGCGGCAGTTCACACTGCCCTATGCGAACTGCTGGGAGTGTCAGTGAAATGTTACTGACACCCCCAGATCAGTTCGCATATCGCAGTGCGATCTGCAAACTCGGATCGCATGGTGTGAACACCCATGCGATCCGATTCTGCTGCGGGCCAAAAAAAGGGTCCCGTGCGAATTTGCGGCGGGTGCGGCGGGTGTGGCGGGTGCGGCGGGTGCGGCGAATGGCTGAACTCGAATCGCACAGAGATCGGATGTGATTTGCACTGCAGTGCGGTGCGAATCACATTCGTTCTCATAAACCGCTGCAATGTGAACCCAGCCTTAGTGACACTGGCGACGGGGGGTGATCACGGGGTTAAACCTTTATTGGGGGGGTTAGGGGGGTACATTAGAACTAAAGGGGGCTAACCCTAACTGCCCTAACAGTTATTACAGTCACAAATGACACCAATGCAAAAAAAAAAAAAAAAAAAAAAAAAATGACATTGGTGTCACTGTGACTGGGGGGCAGGGGTAATTGGGGGGGTGATCGGGGGGTAAAGGGGGGGTGTGAGTGTGCCTGGCATGTTCTACTGTGTGTGGGATGTGTTGGTGCAACTCACTGATCCGCTCTCCTCCGTGTCGGAACGAAAAATACCGACACGGAGGAGAGAATACATCACTTCCTCTCCTGTGTTTACATTACAGGAGAGGAAGTGATGTCACCGGGGATTTCCATTCGTCGGGAGCGATCGCGAGGGGGTGGCCATGAATGAATGGCCGTCCCCTCGTCCGGGATCGCTCCCGAACGAAAACCGACCGCCGCAGGCACCGGGCGGGGGCCCGATCGGGCCCCCGACCCGCGGGAGGCAAATCACGTACATCTACGTGCTTATGCCTGCCCGTGCCATTCTGCCGACGTACATCGGCGTGAGGCGGTCGGCAAGTGGTTAATAACCAGACCAATTTTCAGCTTTCAGTGCTCTCACAATTTGAATGACAATTACTCGGTCATGCAACACTGTACCCATCTGAAATTTTCGTCCTTTTTTTCCCACAAATAGAGCTTTCTTTTGGTGGTATTTGATCACCTCTGCGTTTTTTATTTTTTGTGCTATTAATGAAAAAATACCGAAAATTTTGTAAAAAAAAGCATTTTTCTTCATTTCTATTAAAATTTTTTGCAAATAAGTAATTTTTCTTCATAAATTTGGCCAAAAATGTATACTGCTAAATGTCTTTAGTAAAAATAACCCAAATTAGTGGATATTATTTATTCTGCGTGAAAGTTATAGGGTCTACAAGCTATGGTGCCAATCACTGAAAATGTATCAATTTGATCACAGCTGATGTACTGACAGTCTATCTCATTTCTGGAGACCCTAACAAGCCAGTAATGTACAAAAACCCCCCAAATGACCCCTTTTTGGAAAGTAGACATTCCAAGGTATTTAGTACGTGGCACGGTTAGTTTTTTGAAGTTGTAATTTTTTCCCACAATTCTTTGCAAAATAAAGATTTTTTTTATTTTAATTTTTTTTCACACCAAATTGTCATTTTACCAGGCTATTTCTCTCACACGGCATATACATTCCACAAATGAAACCCCAAAATACATTCTGCTGCTCCTCCTGAGTACGGTGATACCACATGTGTTAGACTTTTACACAGCCTGGCCACATACACAAGTCCAACATTGAAGTAGCAACTTCAGGCGTTCTAGGAGCATAAATTACACATCTAATACCTCAACCACCTATTACACTTATGAAGGCCCTGGAGCACCAGGACAATGGAAACGCCCACAAAGTGACCCCATTTTGGAAAGCTAACACCCCGACGTATAATCTATGAGGCATAATGAGTCTTTGGAACGGTTCATTTTTTTCCCAAAGTTTTTGGAAATTGTGGAAAAAAATGAAAATGCATTTTTTTTTACTAAAAGTTGTCCATTTATAAGATATTTCCAACACATAGCATGTACATAGCAAAAATGACACCCCAAAATATATTCTGCTACTCCTCCTGAGTATGGCGATACCACATGTGTTAGACTTTTACACAGCCTGGCCACATACACAAGTCCAACATTGAAGTAGCAACTTCAGGCGTTCTAGGAGCATAAATTACACATCTAATACCTCAACCACCTATTACACTTATGAAGGCCCTGGAGCACCAGGACAATGGAAACGCCCACAAAGTGACCCCATTTTGGAAAGCTAACACCCCGACGTATAATCTATGAGGCATAATGAGTCTTTGGAATGGTTCATTTTTTTCCCAAAGTTTTTGGAAATTGTGGAAAAAAATGAAAATGCATTTTTTTTTACTAAAAGTTGTCCATTTATAAGATATTTCCAACACATAGCATGTACATAGCAAAAATGACACCCCAAAATATATTCTGCTACTCCTCCTGAGTATGGCGATACCACATGTGTTAGACTTTTACACAGCCTGGCCACATACACAAGTCCAACATTGAAGTAGCAACTTCAGGCGTTCTAGGAGCATAAATTACACATCTAATACCTCAACCACCTATTACACTTATGAAGGCCCTGGAGCACCAGGACAATGGAAACGCCCACAAAGTGACCCCATTTTGGAAAGCTAACACCCCGACGTATAATCTATGAGGCATAATGAGTCTTTGGAACGGTTCATTTTTTCCCCAAAGTTTTTGGAAATTGTGGAAAAAAATGAAAATGCATTTTTTTTTACTAAAAGTTGTCCATTTATAAGATATTTCCAACACATAGCATGTACATAGCAAAAATGACACCCCAAAATATATTCTGCTACTCCTCCTGAGTATGGCGATACCACATGTGTTAGACTTTTACACAGCCTGGCCACATACACAAGTCCAACATTGAAGTAGCAACTTCAGGCGTTCTAGGAGCATAAATTACACATCTAATACCTCAACCACCTATTACACTTATGAAGGCCCTGGAGCACCAGGACAATGGAAACGCCCACAAAGTGACCCCATTTTGGAAAGCTAACACCCCGACGTATAATCTATGAGGCATAATGAGTCTTTGGAACGGTTCATTTTTTTCCCAAAGTTTTTGGAAATTGTGGAAAAAAATGAAAATGCATTTTTTTTTACTAAAAGTTGTCCATTTATAAGATATTTCCAACACATAGCATGTACATAGCAAAAATGACACCCCAAAATATATTCTGCTACTCCTCCTGAGTATGGCGATACCACATGTGTTAGACTTTTACACAGCCTGGCCACATACACAAGTCCAACATTGAAGTAGCAACTTCAGGCGTTCTAGGAGCATAAATTACACATCTAATATCTCAACTACCTATTACACTTATGAAGGCCCTGGAGCACCAGGACAATGGAAACGCCCACAAAGTGACCCCATTTTGGAAAGCTAACACCCCGACGTATAATCTAGGAGGCATAATGAGTCTTTAGAACGGTTCATTTTTTTCCCAAAGTTTTTGGAAAATGTGGACAAAAATGAAAATGCATTTTTTTTTACAAAAATTTGTCCATTTATAAGATATTTCTAACACATAGTATGTACATAGCAAAAATGACACCCCAAAATATATTCTGTTACTCCTCCTGAGTATGGCGATACCACATGTGTGAGACTTTTACACAGCCTGGCCACATACAAAGGCCCAACATTGACGTAGCAACTTCAGGCGTTCTAGGAGCATAAATTGTGCAGCCAATTTCCTTACAATCTATCACATTTTTGAAGGCCCTTCATATTTCTAACATAGCACGTACATACCAATAATTACACCCTAAAATACATTCTTCTGAGTAAGGGGTAAACAAAAAAAATTACCTGTGGTTTTAGTAGTCCAATTGTCCGCAGGAGAGCCCTGATCCAGGCAGCAGGCAGGGACATGGTCAGCGACAGTAAATGGAATTGTCCAGGTAGCAGGCAGGAATATTGTCCATCCTGGGAGTAAGCAGGGACATGGTCCGAGTAGCAGGCTATGAAATAATGGGGACAGGGGTAGAGGCTTCTCCCGCCCAAATCTCTTTGAAGCCTCCGAGTCTCCAGACCCTAATCCGGGAATGAGAAAACTAAAAAATTAGTTTTCTTCACCCAGAAAACAATTCTGGAGCCCCTCACATATGTGAGACCCCTTTGTTCCCACTAGCCTAGCAGGGTAAAAGATCAATCCAAGAGGCAGGCAAAAAACGTGGTCAAACAGTCCATGGTCAGTTCCAGAGCAGGCAGAGGTAGGTACAGTTTAGCGTTAGGCAGAAGCATGGTCGTATAACAGGCCAGGGTCAGTTCCGGAGAAGGCAGAAGTATTTTAGCGTTAGGCAGAAGCTTGGTTGTATAACAGGCCAGGGTCGGTTCCGGAGAAGGCAGAGGTACGTTTAGCGTTAGGCAGGAGCTTGGTCGTATAACAGGCAAGGGTCAGTTCCGGAGAAGGCAGAGGTATGTGTACAGTTCAGTGCAGTGGCATAAAGGGTGTGGAGGAAAATGACAGGAAATGAGAATTACGTTTACCATACTTCCCTAATAATGTAGAGAAGTATGGTAACGGCGGAAGCATTCACCTATACAGAGGCCTGGTTGGGAAGGACAATCGGGACAATAAAACGTGGTGTCTCTTCTAATTCCTCTTCTGGAGCACACCCGGCATTTCTTCTGACGCCTGTGGCCTGTTTCGGGGAGGGGGATTTTGTCAGGAAAGTGGCGCTCGTGGAGTCTGCTCACACAATCAGAGCGAATAGTTTCTGGTGGGCCTTCAGGGTACAAAAGGGCGGAAATAACTTCTTCTTGGTAGTACAGATAGGATACGGGGTTCACTGTAGATTTTTGGTAAAGGACATAAGTATTATACATGGCCAAACTGAAAAGATAAATGGACACTTTTTTATACCAGTGGCGGGATTTTCTTGTGGGAAGGTAGGGTTCAATCATCTGATCGTTAAAGTCCACTCCTCCCATAAACAAATTGTAATCATAGATGCAGGCTGGTTTCTGGATTGGGCCGTTTCTTCTGGAGACTTCTATGTAGGTGTCATTATGTATTGTCGTCAGCATGTGGACGTTTCGTTTGTCCCTCCACTTGACAGCCAATAGCTCCTGGTTCCGCAAAGATGCTGTCTCCCCTCGTTGTAGCCTTTCATTGACTAGTTTTTGCGGGAAGCCCTTTCTATTGGCCCTCACTGTACCACATGCTGGGGTGTCTCTCCGGTGAAGATTGCGGAAGAGGGGCAAGCTCGTATAAAAATTATCCACATAAAGATGGTATCCCTTTCCAAGGAGTGGATAGACAAGCTGCCAGACCACTCTTCCGCTGGCTCCAATGTAGTCTGGGCATTCAGGGGGGTGCAGTTGGGAGTCCTTTCCTTCGTACACCAGGAAGGAGTAGATGTACCCCGTGGCTCGTTCGCAAAGTTTGTACATTTTAACCCCATATCGGGCCCTTTTGCTGGGGATAAACTGTTTGATGCCAAGCCTGCCTGAGAATTTTACAAGGGACTCATCCACGGAAATGTTCTGATCGGGGGTATATAATTGGGGAAATTTTTCTGAGAAATAATTTAGGAGTGGCCGAATTTTAAATAATTTGTCAAAAGCTGGGTCATTTCGGGGAAGGCACTGGGTGTTGTCATTGTAGTGGAGGAACCGCAAAATCATTAGGTATCGTGATCTTGGCATATGGAATGAGAAGAGTGGAATGTGGTGGACAGGTTTGATAGACCAATAGGAGTACAATTGGTTTTTTTTTGAAAGTCCCATTGAAAAAGTTAGGCCTAAGAAAATTTTGAATTCCTCTACGGTTATTTCTCTCCACTGAAAGGGACGGGCATAACTAGAGCCAGGGTTGCTTACTATGTGCTGCTGTGCGTAGAGGTTGCACTGGGCCACAATGGATGATAGTAAGTCTTCGGTGAAAGCCAAATGAAAAAAATCTAGCATTGAAAAATCATCGGTGTTCACCTGGACACCTGGCTGGGCGGTGAAGGGGGGGATATTTGCTTCTCCGGAATTAGAGGGCAGCCACAGGGGGTGTTGAAGGGCATAGGGAAGGCTGGCATGGCCCCTATTCAAGGTGGACGGCACTGCTCTCGGGGTGGGCGGCACTGCTCTCAGGGTGGGCGGCACTGCTCTCGGGGTGGGCGGCACTGCTCTCGGGGTGGGCGGCACTGCTCTCGGGGTGGGCGGCACTGCTCTCGGGGTTGACGGCACTGCTCTTGAGGTTGACGGCACTGCTCTTGAGGTTGACGGCACTGCTCTTGAGGTGGACGGCTCTGCTCTCGAGGTGGACGGCTCTGCTCTGCCGTCCATGGTAGTAGGCTGCGGCTCCACACCAGAACGCCTTCTTTTCACTGGCACACATTCCTCTTCTGATTCTGTATCAGACCCGCTGCTTGTAACGGGTTCATAGGCCGAATCCGTATCAGACTGAGACTCAGAGAGCTCCCCGCTGCTCTCGCTGGTCATACTTAGAAGCTTGTAGGCTTCCTCACTACTAAAATATTTTTTTGCCATTCTTGTGGCTGGTGAGGCTGCACTGCAGAGCACTGTCGTGGCACAGGCGGCACAGGTGGGCACTGATGGACACAGGCGGCACAGGTGGGCACTGATGGGCACAGGTGGGCACTGATGGGCACAGGTGGGCACTGATGGACACAGGCGGCACTGATGGACACAGGCGGCACTGATGGACACAGGCGGCACTGATGGACACAGGCGGCACTGATGGGGCACTGCAGTGGCACAGGTGGCACTGATGGGCGCAGGTGGCACTGATGGGCGCAGGTGGCACTGATGGGCACAGGTGGCACTGATGGGCACTATAGTGACTTTGGTGACACTGGTGTGGCTCTGGTGGCACTGATTAGCACACAGATGGCACTGGTGGGCACAGGCGGCACTGGTGGGCACAGGCGGCACTGGTGGGCACAGACGGCACTGATGTGGCACTGCAGTGGCGCAGATGAGCACTGATGGGCACAGATGGCACTGATGGGCACAGGTGGCACTGATGGGCACAGGTGGCACTGATGGGCACAGGTGGCACTGGTGTGGCACTGGTGTGGCACTGGTATGGCACTGGTATGCACTGTAGTGGCACTGGTATGCACTGGTATGCACTGGGGTGGCACTGGGGTGGCTCTGCTGGCACAGAGGTGGCACAGAGGTGGCACAGAGGTGGCACAGAGGTGGCACAGAGGTGGCAAAGGTGGCACAGGTCGCACAGGTGGCACAGATGTGGCACAGGTGATAGATGGCACTGGTCTGTCACTGGTCTGGCACTGTTGTGGCACTATTTGGGCACTGCTGGGCACTGCTGGGCACTCACGGTTATCTTTTATTTTCACTGGGATGTTCTCCTCTCCTCTCACGCTGCATCGGTGTGAGGAGAGGAGACTGATGACCTTAGCTTGACCCGGCAAGCCGAATTGTTTACATTTGTGATCGCTCCGTCATTGGACGGAGCGATCACGTGGTAAAGGACCGCTGCCATTGGTCCTTTACCGCGATCCGTGTTGCGCCGGGTCCCGTGAACTCGGCGAGCACGGATGTTCCGGCGTGCGCGCCCCAGGGGGGCGCGCACGAACGATTCTCCGGGAGGCCGTTAATTAACGGCCTCTTAGAGATAGCAAACCGACCTATAGCCGTTAATCGGCTATAGGCCGGTTATTAAGTGGTTAATACCTGAGTTTAGATTTGTTAATTATGTTATTTATGTTATTTATGCTAATTATTTTGAATAATTTTATAATAAAGATAATTGGCTGCTACGGCCATGTTTTACTCCAGATTGGCGTAGTCTCAGTTTCTGGGGTATTTAAGCATAAGGGGGCGTAGCAGTGGTAAAGGTTAAAATGGAAACAAGTCACAGTATGTCACTAGTCATGACCTTTCCTTTTCAATCTGCAGCTCTGTAATTGTATGTAGAATGCAATGTAATATGGCCACCTGGAGGAGTTCTGTACACAGAATGTATACGGAACACCCCTCAGATATGTCATTTCCTGCTTGTGTGATTGGCTCACTGATTTTTACAAAATTCACAACTAATATCCACTTCAGCCCCAGACGATTTTACCCCCTTCCTGACCAGGGCACTTTTTACAATTTGGCTCTGCGTCGCTTTAATTGACAATTGCGCGGTAGTTCCATAATGTACTCAAATAAAATTTGCATCCTTTTTTTCCCCACAAATAGAGATTTCTTTTGGTGGTATTTGATCACCTCTGCAGTTCTTATTTTTTGCGCTATAAACAAAAATAGATCATCAATTTTGAAAAAAAACAATATTTTTTACTTTTTGCTATAATAAATATCACCTTTTTTTTTTTAAAGACTAATTTCTTCATCAGTTTAGGCCAATTTATATTCTTCTACATAGTTTTGGTAAAAAAATGGAAATAAGCGTATATTGGTTGGTTTGTGCAAAAGTTATAGTGTCGACAAACTATTGGAAAGATTTATGGCATTTTTATGTCATTTTTATTATTATTTTTTATTTTACTAGGTATGGCGGTGAGCTGCTATTTTTAGCACTACTGCGACATTGCGATAAACAGATCGGAGACTTTTGACACTTTTTTTGAGACAGTTGGCATTTATACAGTGATCAGTGCTATACAACTGTACTGATTACTGTCTAAATGTCACTGGCAGGGAGGGGGTTAACACTAGGGAGTGATCAAGGGGTTAATTGTGTGTTCCCTCAGTGTGTTCTAACTGTATGGGGATGGGATTGACTAGGAGAGGAGATATATCATTTTTCCTACTTAGTAGGAACAAACAATATGTCTCCTCTTCCCTGATAGCACAGGGATTTGTGTGTTTACACAAATCACCAGAGGGCATCGTGCAGCTCACCCACGCCCTCTGGTGGCTGAAAAAGGGAGGGATGTACCCGTACAGGATTTTGCCCAGGGGAGCCATTTAGCCACAGTATATCTGCATGAGCCGATCAGGAACCGGATATACAAGCTTGAATTCAGGCATCCCCTGCAACAAAAATGTCATTTTTAGTGAGATACTCCCAATAGGAAATCATATCTAAAGGGATGCCGGTCCTGCAATTTCCCTCCTTAGAGCTTTGCAGGTGCAGCAGCTGGTTAATAATTAAGAAGCCACTCACATTAGACTCACCTCTGCAAATGGATACAGACAAACACACAGGGATTTCTTCAGAATAACAAAAGAGAGGAATCTGCAAGAAAGTTTGTCAACATTCTTGTAATGTACATAGATCATCCGGGGGGGAATGTTTTTTTCTCAACAAAAGTGGAGTAATTCTTTAACTACTTGAACTGTGCACTGCATGTGGTTGTGGGGAGTTTACAGAGCAGCCCCATTCATTTACATTTGCCATGCTATGCCCACCAAAATCATCAGGGGGTATAGTCCCTGGCCATGAAGTAAAGCCTCATGACCATGGCATGTTTACCCCCCCCCCCCCCCCGGCCACAGCATCTACAACTAAATTGGGAATGGTTGAGGGGCGGTAAAGACGTGGCTCACTACCTCTGGATTGCTAGTGTGGATGAGCCCCAAAAGGTGAAGGTAGCCCGTAGGGGCTCATTCACACATGAATGGCCTACATTATTTTCAATGTGCCCCATTTACATTGCAACGCAGCTGAGAAGTGTGATGAGCTGCAGTAAAATCCAGACATGTAGCATCGTACCGCAGCTCACCAGAAAGCGCTCCATGTCCTGCACTAGATGTGAGGACACTAAGGAATAGTCTGCTGCCAGAGTGTAGGGGAGTTCCGTTTGCCGTAGGAGTGGGGGGATCAGACAAGTAAAAGCGTTTTTCCCTTCTAATGTTATCAACCAGTTAACCATTGCAGTGTGATTGCACACCGTTTGCAATGAAGGACTTTTAGTTTTCCCGGAGTTGTGCTTTAAAGCTGAAGTTTGAATTTGGTTTCTATTGTATAGTTATACAGATCCAGCTTGGCGCAGTGTATGTATAATCTCATACCTGAATGATTGCTGTAGAAGCTGACAATCACTTGACCAGTGTAGTTCAGAGGTACCCAACTTGCCTCTTACTGCTATACCCCTTGTACTCCACCATCCCCATTTCTTACCCTTCTAAAATGATGAGACCACACCTTAATTTTGGAGTATAAATGGCCATAGCAGCCTATTTATTATTCACACCATATAAATAACTCCAATATCAAATATATACCAAAATATCACCTCCGTAACAACTTGTTCAACTCCAGTCTGTTGGTCTTTGATGGCACCCCGGAACTCCAACACATATTCCACCAATACACTGCGGGACCTTTTTCCACACGATAGGCCTCCAGCGGATAATCAGCTCGGAGACAACCCCCTTCCCGCAGTGCAACCATTACAGTATTCCAGCTAACCTTTCGCTGGAATACAACGGAGGGGCACATACTACCGATGAGCCCCCCACCCCTTTCCATCACATATGTTTACTGCCACCGTCAAAGACCAACAAAACACCGCCACAGCCCGCAAGGATGACACCTTACCCTTAAGGGCTCCCCCACACCCCCGGGGCCCGCTGGATCCCATCTTTGAGTCCCAGAGCCCAGAAAACTATCCCCACTACCTAGAGGTGTATTCTAACACCCTCAATTACAGGCCCACATTAGTTTCCACCTCTACTTTCCTGATCACCAGGCCCCCCATTCTGAGCCACAACCTCCCCACCACCTGAGTGTTAGACAACAGTACGAAGTCGTAAAATATCTGACTTAACGTCCGAGATCAGCTCCCTGTTCATTCGAACCCAAAAGCATTACCCCTTGCATGCATAACCCAAATGGCCGGCGGTTTATCCCGCCGCGCCTAACGTTCCACTTCCCATATCACCTTGCTGCACCTCAACCCCCATACACCTAGCCAGTGAACACATGCCTCCCTCCTCTAACTACCCAACTGTCTGCCAACCGATCTCGCATCTGCTCTCCTGGCCCCCCCAACAAACATACAGATAACAAAGAAAATCCAGACAAGGCGTATAAGTCCTCCATCTGGACAAAAAAAAAAGGCAAACAAAGGCAGCACCAACTTTAAAGTAAACCAATGTAACCCCATACCACAAACAACACAGCTCGTATGTACAGACTACTCCCCCACTCGTGTGTTTTTATTTTTTATTTATTTTTTATTATTATTATTTATTCCACCACCACATGAAGGCATAGGTAAGTGCGTAATCGCTTTGCTTCCCACCTACCATTCCTCCTTACCGCCGCCTCATCCAACCCATATCTGGCAGCTTCTAAAGCTGCCCCGATGTGGAAGGAGTGTGAAGCGTATTCTGCACCATCCAACCTTGCGTCCCAGTGGCATTTTCAGAACACCCACCCAAACTGGAACCTCGACCAATACTTCCCAGCCTTGTGCCACATGAACTGCCCCCCATGCCATCTGTTCCAAACCCTAGAAACTCCCTAACCGTTGTATCCCTTTTTTTTTTTTTATTATTATTTTATGATTTATTTATTTTATTTTTATTTATTTTTTATTACTCTGAATCCTGGTAACACAAACAGCAGCACCACCACCCCTCTAACCCTTTGATCATTTTTATTTTTTTTTTATTTATTTATTGTCCAACCCAAACTCCTTTTTTCAATCCACCCTGCACAGCAGGTTAAACAAAAGCCAAAAACCCACCAGTTTCCGCTCGATGGCAGATACCAACCCCGTTTACCAAGTTCCTGGAACCACAGTACCACCAACAACCTTACCCCCCACACAGCCATGTTCGACCTCAGACTCCTGCACCGAACAACCCACCCTTCTTTTCATACCTTTACATAAGCCGCCCATGTGGACTCACTGGCTGACTGCCCTGTTACCTCCCGTGGTGACTCCAATGCCATCTCCCCTATCCAGCCCGAGTAGGGAACTCCTCCCCCTCTGTGTCCGGCTAACTCTCTGAACCTATCCCACCGAAAATAGATGCACGAGTAAGCCCCCCGTGTTTCCAAAGCCTGCAAGATGAATAGCATATAGAAAATGTTCAACTGCACCTAACGCAACACAAAATGGCATAGCCACCGTATGACCAGTTGTGACAATACGGACATGTGGTTGACCACGTAAACCACACCCACATAATCACAATTCAACTCCGTGTCAGGTTCCTGCATGACCCTTACCCCAGCTCCATAGCCGGAACCACTGGAAAAATTCCAATAGCACAAGTTTACGAATGAACAGCCCACTTCCACCCAACAAACTTGGGGCCAAATTTCCTCACTCTATTGCCCCTGAAAGAGAAATTTCCCCCAAACCTGTTTACCCCGCCGTGTTCGTGACCTCTTTTCCCATCGACCTGGCATCCACCCATCGTCCGTTATATGTGGCCAAGAACTCGTACCAAACCTTCTAACCCTACCTATGTTCCGCATTTAACTGTTTAAATTATCCAGGGCCTGAAACCCCCACTGTAGCAGACGGCAGCCGTCGGCCAAAACCCGCTCATTGGAATAAAACCGGCAGGTGAAATTGAACTTACCCAGCAATGAATGCCAAGTCCTCAACTGTACCTCACGCCGTCCCTGGGCCTCACACACCCCCTTCTATAGTACCTCCAACTTGGTCACTGACAGATGACCCTCCATCGCAATGCCAGAACAAAATAGTACAATATCCCTCGTCGGCCCCCTGTGTTTTGCAGCCAATGGCACTAATGAACCTACCTGCAATGTGCTGCAATGTATAAAGTATAATCGCACACACATCGGAGGAAGGCGGCCCAACACACAAACGTCCAAGCCATGTATGATTGAATCAGGGACCGACACGTCTCAACCCCCCCACTCCGGTAAAGAACTAAACATCTAACCATAGCCCACTAAATTGAGAAACCCATGGGCAGGCATCGTTCCAAGTAAAAAAACTCCACTTGCCAGCATCTATCCAGCAGCCAAAGCTCTCAGAATAAACTGGAAGCAAGTGGAACACGGATTCCTAGTTTGCCATAGGCGCCCCTTTTCCGTCACACCTAACCCACCTTATAGCTGTGTACGTGAAGTATCGGACACAGTGCACTGCATCAGATTATGACAGAACTCTTCTTTTTTTTTTTTTGACAGATAAGTGGGGAAACGAGGCGAAACTTGTCTGGTTCCTTCTCAGGCACCACCCCCACTGTAGACCCCATTAAAAACCCCACAGGCAAGCAGCCTCGCTATTTCCGTATCTACTTATGAAAGGCTGCAACCTTTTCACCCCCTTCCAAAAGTCATCCCTTGTGTGACTAGGCTCGCCTGTACATTGTCCTCACATGAAGCCACAATACAATGGATGGGTACCCCCACCCTTTTAACACTCGTGTTTAACTGAACTGACAGGAGCTCACATTGCACTGCCAACCCACCCCTTTCTTTTCAGCCGAGGGGGGTATAGTTGCCTCTACTACTACAGAAACCGCATCCAGAAGCCGCTATTCTTTGATCCCCATTAAGAAACGGCCATACCGACCTGCGCGGTCTAAACTGCTCATCATCCCGTAGCCAATCAGATCCCCCTTTTTAACATGTGCACCTACCAATGGCCTACATATAACAGAACAACGCCGAACCATGTTCGGGTTCTTCCCCCATGACAATCGCATAATGGTGACTGCCTTCGGCAAAAGTGATCGGTACCTCCTCTTACCTTCATCCTTTTTTCCTTGATCTTCCTGCTTGACCCTATAAAATTAAAATGTAAATTTCCCCCTTTCTTTTTTTTTTCTTTTTTTAAAGGTGGCCATAACGAGAAGATCTCCACACACTTGCCTTTTCAAATCGTATCCTGGACCCCCTATTTAAATGTGTTCCCAGGGGACCCTCAAAGCACCCGTACGTCTCACATTTTTCATTTATTTATTTATTTTTATTTATTTATTTATTTATTTATTTTGCATCTGCAATCCTTACCATCTCCATCCTACCATTACCTGACAACCCCACCACTGCACCACTGTCCCCAAACTGGCAGGTGCACCGCCCGCCGCTTGTGGGCCAGCATCCACCAACTCTGTTCAAGGAGGAGCAACTACTGCCGACATTGCACCCCCTTTTCCAACCCCCCAACAAATCCTGCAATGCAACTTAAACGAAAAACATTTAGACATTATTTGACTTACCAGGCTGACTGGAACCCCAACAGCCGCCTCGCTTGCCTCCATCGCTGGCTTGCATTCCTGCGGCTCCTCCTCCTCGCACACTGTCAGCTCGCCTTCCGACCTGTGGTCCCAGACCAGGACCGGTGGTGTCATCAGCCCCCCAGGCAAAGAGGTCCTGGGGGCCGTGGAGTCCCTCCGTTGTACTGCCTGTCTCACCCCTGAAGCTCCGCCTCCTGCCACAGTTCCACACATGCCCTCACATACTATGACCTGGAAGGTCAACCTTGTCCTTCCACCGCCATCTTGAGCCGTCGGTATAGGCCACGCCCACCCACGGAACCCCGCCCCCTTTAAAAAAACATTTTTTTTGTTTTGTTTTTTATTTTAAAAAAAATTATTTGTATAAGCAGCCTGATGGCCATACTAATAAGCCTCCCTCGCCAAGCCTTCCTCCCCGCGCAGCAATGCAGGCAGAGGAGGTAGTAGTCCTGCGATTCATGGGCGGGGAAGCGGCACCATAACGGCCCGTGGCCCCCCCCACCGAGCTGGGCTGGTGGCGTGGAGTCCACCCAGACGCTGCTCAGGCAGAGGGCTGGCTATTCTTTGCTGGGGGACCGGATTGTTCCCCCCCAGAGGGCTCCTTGCCTGGCGCATGGTCCCAGATGAGGGCCCTGGTGAAAACAGAGTGCCAGAGGCTGCAAACTCTGCATGCACAGCAACCCTCACCTCCCAGCCACGATCAGCTCACCTGGTCATCCATAAAGGCCCTCATCCGAGTGACATCTCAGCCATGTTGGAGGAGCAGAGCAAAAAACTGCCTCCTCATTTCTTTCTCCACAACTTTCTGTTTCCCAGCCCAGCCCCGCCTCCTCCTTATATATTACCACTCCCCCTTGGACTTTTCTCACTGTCCCCTCCCCTCTAATCTCTTCATATTAACCCATGCATTGTCTCCCCTAAACACATGGTCATGCCCGGCCCTGCACTACTTTTTTCTTTTCTGTCTTTTCCGTTCCGGGCCTCACTGTACTGTAGTAGCCACTGCTACTACAATGAGCGCTGCTATCTTCTGGGTCCAGTAGTTATTGGCTGCCTTTCTATATAATAACCACAGAGGAGTGCTCTCTTGGCACTTTTGCCATTCAGAGAACATCTTTATTAGTATTATTTTTAACAGAGTGCATTGATGTGAAGCATTTATATTACAGGGCAGCATACCAAACACGGTAGGGTTGATTTTCTAAAGGCAAATCAACTGCAAGTGCAGTTTCTCCACAGCTTAGTAAATTAAGTAGAGGTTCATTTTGCAAAGAATAGCCAATCACATGCATGGAAATGTTAAAAAAAACACAGCATTTTTGCTTGCACATGATTAGATGATGAAAGTCAGCAGAGCTTCTGCTAATTTACTAAGCTCTGGAGAAACTGCACTGGCAAAGTGCACAGTCTATTTGCCTTTAGTAAATCAACCCCTTAATGTACATGCAGCCAGTGACATCACCGCCTCATGTGCTCTGAAGAAACAGCCATCCGTACCATTTCTTCAGAGCCCTGTGCCGTGAACAGTGGCTCCGGCGCATGCGCACAGGAGTGACCTCATCACTGTTCTGGCCAGTCACAGAGCCAGAGTCCGCTAACCCAGAAGCAAGATGGGTGAAGATGAGAGCGCCTGCAGTGCTGACCTCTCAGGGCTGGAGGTAAGTTTAACATAATGTGCTAGTATACAATGCATACTAGCACATTATGCCTTTACCTTGCAGGTACAAAAATAACAATAAAAAAGTGTCCAGCATTTTACGAGCGCTTTAAAGCAATGGATGTACAGCAGAGTGTACATTAGTAGTGGCTGGAGGCACTGGACCAAGCAAGGACTGAAAACCTTTTCCCTTGGGAGCAAAGACAACCAACTAGCCCTTTTCACTGTGAACACAGATTTCTTTGGGTAAAAAAAGTGTACCACACAAAGTATGGCAAGATGCCGTATTCATTTCTTGGCACATAAAAGGTGGGTGTTCCTAAAAGACATGGTTTATTGTGTCACATTGTTTTACATCTTCCAGCATCAGCTTTCTTTTTGGCTCTCATTATTTGGGCTCATGACATCTCATAGTCCCAAAGAAAGCTGGTACTGGAGGATCTCTGGCAGAAGCTGAGATCACAGATCTAAAGATGAGGCAGGTATCTATCAGTGGTGGCCCGTGCACTGTGGGCACACAGGTGGCGCCCCCCATCCATGCGCCCGGGCCCCTTTTAGGACAACGGACACATGCATTCCTATGGCGGGGGCGGGAGGGGGGTGGTACTTTTTGAAGCAACTGATTAGAGCCAGAGGCTCAAATAGGCATCAACATAGGGTGGGCGTGGGGCACAGAGAGTTCACCCCTGATCCCACCCAATTGTGTGACGATAGCAAATTCATTTTTGCTATTTTCACACTAACCTTCTTCCCCTTCCCCTCACTAGGCATGGCATCAGACCTGTTTCCTGATTGGCCAAAGCGCCAAGCCACCCTATTGGATGCCTGGCACTTAGGAAGAGGAGCGGTCTCAGGCTTAGGAGACACATGCTGGAGCGGAGGTCGCCACCACTCTTGTGAACTCACTGCACTAAGAGGAGCAGCTGCCTGGCTGTAAGTGCCAGGGTGGTCTGCCAGAGCCGTGAGCCACGCGAGTGTGGGGGGGGGGGGGGGTTGGTGGGGACAGTGGCTGCATATGATGGGCACAAGTGGCTGCATAAACAGCACAAGTGGCTGCATATACTGAGCACAAGTGGCTGCATTTGACAAGCACAAGTGGCTGCATTTGACGGGCACAGTGGCTGCATTTGATGGGCACAATGGCTGCATTTGGTGGGCACAGTGACTGCGTTTGATGGGCACAGTGGCTGCATAAACAGCACAAGTGGCTGCATATACTGAGCACAAGTGGCTGCATTTGACAAGCACAAGTGGCTGCATTTGACGGGCACAATGGCTGCATTTGGTGGGCACAGTGGATGCTTTTGGTGGGCACAGTGGATGCTTTTGGTGGGCACAGTGGCTGCATTTGATGGGCACAAGTGCCTGCATATGCTGGGCACAGGGACTGCGTTTGATGGGCACAGTGCCTGCATATGATGGGCACAAGTGGCTGCATTTGATGGGCACAAGTGGCTGCATAGGATGAACACAAGTGGTGGCTGCATAGGATGGGCACAAGTGGTGGCTGCATATGATGGGCAGTAGTGGCGTTTGATGGGCACAAGTGGCTGCATATGATGGGCACAGTGGTTGCATATGATGGGTACAACAAGTGGCTGCATATGATGGGCACAATGGCTGCGTTTGGTAGGCACAGTGGCTGCATTTGATGGGCACAGAGAGGCTGCAATTGATGGGGGGGGGTTCAGTATTTTTCAGTTTGTTTGCACCTCCCAAAAATTTTGAGCACTAGCCGCCACTGGTATCTATATAATCATGACATGTGTTCATGACCAAGGCTCCCACTCTTGTCAGTGCCTGAATGGTTAAATATCTGAAATCTAGGTGAGCAGCCCAACATTTCTTATTAGTAAGACTTTAAGTTAAGTGTAGCGGTACCCCCATAAGGACCACTGAGTGCTGTGGTCCATCTTTCACCCTGCTCATGGCATGTATATAGCAAAAATTACACCCCAACACACATTCTACTACTATTCCCGAGTATGGCGATACCACATGTGTGAGACTTTTGCACAGCCTGGCCACATAGAGAGGCCCAACATTGAAGTAGTACATTCAGGCGTTCTTGGAGCATAAATTACACATCTCATTTCATTCCTACCTATCACACTTTTGAAGGTCCTTGAGCACCAGGACAGTGGAACTACCCACAAAATTACCCCATTTTAGAAACCAAACACCCCAGCGTATATTCTATGAGGCATGGGCTGCAAATATGTACTCGAGTACTCTGATGGGCTGCAGATAGGTACTCGGGTACTCTGATGGGCTGGTGACAGGTACTCGGGTACTCTGATGGCCTGGTGACAGATACTCGGGTACTCTGATGGCCTGGTGACAGCTACTCTGATGGCCTGGTGACTGGTATTCGGGTACTCTGAAGGGCGATGATAAGTACTCATATGGACTGTGACAGGTACTCGGGTACTCAGATGAACTGTGATAGGTACTCAGGTACTCAGATGGACTGTAACAGGTACTCGGGTACTCTGATGGACTGTGACAGGTACTCGGGTACTCTGATGGACTGTGACAGGTACTCGGGTACTCTGATGGGCTGTGACAGGTTCTTAGGTACCCAGATGGGCTGTGACAGGTACTCGGTACACTGATGGGCTGTGACAGGTACTCGGGTACTCAGATGGGCTGTGACAGGTACTCGGGTACTCAGATGAACTGTGACAGGTACTCATATGGACTTTGACAGGTACTCGGGTACTCTGATGGGCTGTGACAGGTACTCGGGTACTCTGATGGGCTGTGACAGGTACTTGGGTACTCTGATGGGCTGTGACAAGTACTCGGGTACTCTGATGGGCTGTGACAGGTACTCGGTACACTGATGGGCTGTGACAGGTACTCAGATGGGCTGTGACAGGTACTCGGGTACCCAGATGGGCTGTGACAGGTACTCGGGTACTCTGATGGGCTGTGACAGGTACTCGGGTACTCAGATGGGCTGTGACAGGTACTCGGGTACCCAGATGGGCTGTGACAGGTACTTGGGTAGTCAGATGGACTGACAGGCACTCGGGTACGCTGATGGACTGTGACAGATACTTGGGTACTCTGATGGACTGTGAGTGACAGGTATTATGATGGGTGGTGACAGGTCCTCTTTATTGGGGGGGCAATCAGTGTGATTGGTGTGTACTGTAATCGGTAACAAGATGTTACTGCAATCTCCTCTTCACACGCGATCGGTGTGTGAGGAGGAGAACCCGGTAACATCTCGTTACCGCGGTTTGTTTACACTTAGTGATAAGCTGTGAAACGATCACAGCCGATCATGTGGGTAAACAGCCAGCCAATGGCTGTTTACCAGCGTCGGTGACGAGCAGTGTTCCCGGGAACACGCTGCCACCGATGTGCATGTGCAGTGCGCTCGCGATTGTGCGCATGCACCGTGCATAGTGGGGGTGGTTCCGTCTGTGATCGGCCATGACTGGCAGTCCGCAAGCAGTTAAAGAATACATTTATGTTTTTAGGGTGCAACTTTAATGTGTTCCAGCATCCGCAGCTCTCTCCACACTAAACATCCTCCATGACAGCGAGCCGGGATCTGCTCCCTGCACCTACTGTCACTATTTGATAACAATGCAGCGGGCCCTGTCAATGAATACCTAAAAGTATCTTCAACCATTGCAGCTGATGGCTTGTAGTTTTCAATGAGTCTTGAGGCCACTGATGAACGTCCTTGTAGTCCACTGATCTTCCTGCTCTCGGGTAACAGAGGTACAGGCAGACAGCTGTGCTGAGAGTCTACAGGAGCTGGCCATTCCCAGGATTTGCTGATTTTGGGTGCAATGCTCTGCAGACTCCTTAAAAATATAATAAACGCACATTGTTTTACCTGCAAAAAAAACAAAATATGCATTTTTTTTTTTTATAAGGTGAACCTATCCTTCGAGCTATTTAGCATGTGTATAATATGTTGTTCTGTAATGTTCATCCTCTGTGTAGCATGGTCTGTACCCCTCAAATTTCTTCTTGTTATAAGTTTGCTGTCCCTTACATGCATTGAACTGGAAAGTGTTCCCAACAAAGTGTCATAGTGCTCCCCTCCCATCTCCCCGTCTTGTTCTTTGAAGCGTCGCTATGGGGAAGGCGGTACAGTCCACCAGTGAACACAAGTGGCCCTACTGTGACAAGGGGGAGGCGAGCTGCGGGATGTCAGCAGAGCACTTCTCTAATCTCGTTGGTGCCCGATTTGCTTCCGTCCAACACTGGCCACAGTGGAGGGCCAATCAGAAGATACTAGCAGTGCATCGTGGGACATGTAGTCCTGGAAGATTTTCAGCCGCAGTGTCTACAGGCAGCAGACTTCAGCCCCCAACATGCATTCTGCTGGGGATAGAGTGAGAGCCTGGAACCCAGGAAGAAGCTGAGTAAATACTAAAGGAAAAAGAGAGGACTGTGCTGGGGGAAACCAGAGAGAGAGTGCCACCGCCATGCTGTACCCACACCACCAGAGAGAGAACGCCATGCTGTACCCACACCACCAGAGAGCACCACCACGCTGTACCCACACCAACAGAGAGAGTGCTCTACCACCACGATGTACTCGCACCACCAGAGAGCACTGCCAGAAAGGGAGCCATGCTGTACCCGCACCACCAGAGAGAGAGCCACGCTGCTGCCGGCACCACCAGAAAGGGAGCCACACTGCCCAGCACCACCATAGAGCCACGTTGCAACAGCACCAAAGAGCCACACTGCTGCCCAGTGCCACCAGAGAGGAAGCCACACTGCTGCCAGCATCACCAGAAAGGGAGCCACGCTGCTGCCCAACACCACCAGAGAGATTGTCACGCTGCTGCCCAGCACCACCAGAGAGAGGGCCAAGTTGCTGCCCAGCACCACGAGAGAGAGAGCCATGCTTCTGCCCAGCACCACGACAGAGAGAGCCATGCTTCTGCCCAGCACCACAAGAGAGAAAGCCACGCTGCTGCCCAGCACCACCAGAGAGAGAGTCACGCTGCTGCCCAGCACCAAGAGAGAGAGTCACACTGCTGCCCAGCACCACAAGAGAGAGGGCCAAGTTGCTGCCCAGCACCACCAGAGAGAGCCACACTGCTGCCCAGCACCACCAGAGAGAGAGCCATACTGCTGCCCAGCACCACCAGAGAGAGCGCCACACTGCTGCCCAGCACCACCAGTCAGAAAAAGACTGAGCCACTCCCACACATGCTACACTACTGACCAGAGTCACCCTGGGCAAATCAGAGTGAGCGAACGTCCAGCCAGAGGTTTGCAAGATAACTGAAATACATCACAGGTGATACCATTTGCTGCTCAGTGATTACAGTATTCTAGTCTGCATCTCCCCAAGGTAATAATTAAAGAGGAAGTAAACCCTGAGGAGTTTACTTCCTCTTTGATTCCCTGCAAAGGTAAAGCATAATGGACTACTATGCATCACATAGTAGTCCATTATGTGTCACTTACCTGACACAGGAGCCAGTGATGTCACTGCTGACCCCTGTAGTCCGGAGCATCCATCTTCTCGGTGGGTCTCGCTGCTCTGCCGCTGTCATTCGATGAAGCTGCGATGATGTCACTCCCGCGCAGCGGGACAGACATCATTGACAGCGGCGCGCTCAGTGCGCCTGCGCGCCGCTGTCTAAGGCGCATGCGCCGTAGACAGCGGTGCCTGTGTTTTGGCAAATATCTCCTAAACCCTGTAGGTTTAGGAGATATTTCTTGGACCTTCAGGTAAGCCTTAATCTAGGCTTACCTGTAGGTCAAAGTGGTTTGTAAGGGTTTACAACCACTTTAACCACTTCAACATAGGACATTTATACACCCTTCCTTCCCAGACAAATTTTTTGCTTTCAGTGCTCTCACACTGTGAATGCCAATTACTCAGTCATGCAACACTGTACCCAAACAAAATTTTTATCATTTTTTTCATACAAATAGAGCTTTCTTTTGGTGGTATTTAATCACGACAACATAAGTGGAAAAAAATAGTGAAAATTTTGAAAAAGAAAACACTTTTGTTTTTTAGTTTCTATGATTTTGCAAATAAGTAATTTTTATTCATAAATTTGGGCCAAAAGTTATACGGCTACATCTCTTTGGTAAAAATAACCCAAATTAGTGGATATTATTTAAGCTGGCCATACACCATACAATTTTCTTATTAAATTTCCTTGGGATTTACCTTCAACTGTGTGGTACAAGTGCCTGTCTGATTGCACAGAAATTGAAAGTGTTTAGATTTGGCCTCATATTATATGGTTTTGGTAAATCTAAAGGAAATCTATAGGAGAAAATTGTATAATGTATGGCCAGCATTAGTCTCTGTGAAAGTTATAGAGTCTACAAGCTATGGTGCAAATCATTGAAAATTGATCACACTTGATGCGCTGACGGCCTATCTCATTTCTTGAGGCCCTGAAATGTCAGGAAAGTACAAATACCCTGCAATTGACCCCTTTTTTTAATATCGTCTTCCAGGACAGCCTTTGAGATATAGGGCTCCTCCCTCCGGGACAGGAAACACATCAAGCCAATCAAATAAAAGGTGTGGTCCTCCAGGCCCTCCTCAGTTTTTGTGTTTCCTGCCGGACGGGAAGGAGCACGTTGGAACTGGTAAGGGGAGCTCCTTCTCAGTAGTTGGTCCTGGGGGGAGCACCTGGTGGACCTGACCCTTAGCACCCCTCGGTCCGTTCGGAGGGAGGAGAGTGTAGCTATCAGTCCCCGCTGCCAATTCAAACGTTCGGAGAGAACGGGACCCCAATGGGCGGCAATCTCCCCCCTCTGTAGCGCTAACCGCTCGTACCTGTCGGTTGGATGGCGGGCGAGAGACGTTCGTTTCACCGGCTGGCGTTCGGGTACTGTGAGCGGTGCGTTCGTAAGGAACGCACGGCGTTGGGGCGGAGTCTTTGCGTATCGGCGTCCGGAAGTGGGAGAGACGCACTTCCGCCGGATTCGCGTCATCAGGGGGCGCCGCAGGACCTGTTCCAGTCCTTTGGGCGCGGCGGTGTGACTGCAGGGTTGCCTGGAGCGGTGTGAAGGCTCAGAGAGACTGAGTGAGACACAGGAACCATGGAGAGTGCAGTTGTGCAGGTGGACTCCGGTTCAACAGGCTCCAGTACCTCTCAGGTAAGCTTGGTGAGGGCAGACCAGGACTTACACTGGGGGGTGGAGGGGTCAATCTGACCTTAGTACCTTCCCGGGGTGAAGGTACTAAGAACCTGCTGGTGAAGGGGGGCACTTCCTAGGCAGACCCTAGAAGCACAGTGGTGTGGTCAGGGGTGGTATTGTAATGGGACCCTGTTTTTTCATTGTTTTTTAGGTTAAACAGGACAGAGCCCAGATACCTTTGCCCAGAAGGAAATGTGCTGTGTGCGGGGCTAAGTTAGGCACCGGTTGGGAGAAGCCGCTTTGCCCGGATTGTGTCAATAGCCTGGTGAAAGAGGACTCGGTGGCAGCTTGTCACAATGTCTTGACGTCCGTAAAGGATGAGATAGCATCCACCTTCCAGTCATTTAAAAGCATGATGGATAGGGTGCAGGGTCCCTCTGTCTCTTTACCCAGGGCCGTGAGTATGCCCTCCTTATCCGAAACCAAGCCAGGAGGAGGAGGTGGATAGGGAGAGGTTACCTAGGTCATCAGCCTCCTCTAGGACAGAGTCTACTTCTGAATCTGAGGGGGAGGAAGAAGCCATTAGATCAGCTAGATACAAGCTGTCTTTGGACGCTGTGGGTGACCTCCTCAAGGCTATATATGACACTTTGGAGATCAGGGAAGAACAGGTCCAGCTTTCAAAACACGACATGATGTATCAGGGGTCGAGTGTGCTGAAAGACAGGGTATTCCCCGTCCATAAATCGCTAGTTGAGGCGATTCTGCTGGAGTGGGAACAACCGGAAAAAGGCAATTTTTTTCAGGTAGCCTTAGAAGGAGGTTCCCTTTTGAGACGGATGCGGTGCATCCCTGGAACAAGGTTCCCAAATTGGATGCTCCCTTGGCTAAAGTCTCTAAAGCCCCGTACACACGAGAGGACTTATCTCCGACAGACCTCCAAAGGAGTTCCGCCGGAGTTCCGCCGGAATTCCGACGGAGTTCTGGCGGACTTTTCGACCGAACGGACTTGGACACACACCATCACACCAAACTCCGACGGAGTCGAACGTGATGACGTACGACTGGATTCGAATAAGGAAGTTCATAGCCAGTAGCCAATAGCTGCCCTAGCGTCGGTTTTAGTCCGTCGGAGTAGCATACACACGAGCGGATTTTTCGACGGGGACCGGGTCCGGCGGAGTTCCGTCGGGAAAATTTGAAGCATGCTTCATTTCTAAAGTCTGTCAGACTTTGGCGAATCAAAAGTCCGTTGCAGCCCACACACGATCGGATAGTCTGACGGACTCAGTCCGTCGGAGTTTGGATGTCGAAAAGTCCGCTCGTGTGTACGGGGCTTTAGAAGACGGATTTGGCCTTTGATGATATGGGTTCACTCAGGGATCCTATGGATAAGAAGGGAGATGTGCTGCTTAAGAGAGCCTGGGATGCCTCTTCCATTGGGCTTAAACCAGCCTTAGCAGCTACCTGTGTGGCCAGAAACCTAGAGTGTTGGCTTACACAGTTACAGTCCCATATTTCTGCGGGCACTTCTAGGCAACAGCTGTTGAAGTCTTTTCCGCTACTGTTCAAGGCTGTGGGGTTTTTGGCCGATGCCTCTGCAGAATCAGTCAAATTGGCTGCTAGATCTGCAGCACTAGTGAACGCTGCCAGAAGGGCCGTTTGGCTTAAAACCTGGTCAGGGGACGCAGCTTCAAAATTGAAGTTATGTGGATTACCTTTTTCAGGGGACCATTTGTTCGGGCCCGGCCTGCAAGAGGCGTTAGAGCGCACACAGGATAGGAAGAAAGCTTTCCCAGAAAGGAAAAAGAGACCTGAAGGGAAGCGCCTTTTTCGAGGCCCTAGGCAGCAGAACCTGCAGGAAAGGGAGGTTCGCCCCAAAAAGCATTGGACGGGTCACAAGGGAAGGGGCAGAGGAGGAATCTTATTCAATCCTCCTCAACCCTCCCCTAAAAACCAGTGACTCCTGCGTCCCGGTGGGAGGAAGACTGGGGAAGTTCCTCCCACAATGGGATGCTTCAACCAAAAGTCCGTTCATTCGAGATGTAATAAGGAACGGCTACAGGTTGGAGTTTGGTTCAGTTCCCCTCCCAAATTTTCAAGTAACAAGGTTACCAAGGGACCAAGAGAAGGCAGAGGCTTTGGGTCTTCTTCTGGGGGATCTGGTGGACCAAGAAGTACTGGTGCAGGTGCCTCAGGAGGAGCGAGGCTTGGGGGTTTACTCCCACGTATTCGTGGTAAAGAAACCTTCGGGAAAGTTCAGGCTAATACTGAATCTCAGCCCCCTGAACAGATTCATAAAATACAAGCGGTTCCGGATGGAATCAATCTTCTCGGTAACCAAGTTCCTGTTTCAGGGCTGTCACATGGCCACCGTGGATCTCAGGGATGCTTATTTGCATATCCCGATTCATCAGGAATCTCAGAGATTTCTCAGGTTGGCGGTGAGGTTGAACACGGGTGTGTTACACCTCCAGTTTCGAGCTCTCCCCTTCGGGCTTTCAGCCTCACCAAGAATCTTTACAAAGGTTCTGGCAGAGGCACTGGCTCCATTAAGGCTCAAGGCTATAACAGTGATTCCATATCTGGACGATCTACTGTTCATAGCCCAGTCGGCCCAACAGCTGCAGAAGGATGTACAGGAGGCCTTGGGTTTTCTGCGCTCACTGGGGTGGCTAATAAACCAGGAAAAATCCCAGTTGACCCCCTCACAGGAGGTCCTGTATTTAGGATACAGGATTTCTTCGGTGGAGATGAGGGTATTTCTTCCTGCGGAGAAGATCAGCAAGCTAGAACAGGCGGTAGCCCAGCTTCAATCAGGTCGGGAAGCCCAGATCAGGGAGGTTATGAGAGTCCTGGGGTTAATGACATCATGCTTTCCAGCGGTGGCCTGGGCAAGGCATCATCAGCGTCCTTTACAGAGACTCATGCTCCGTTATTGGGATGGCAGGCAGCAGAGCCTGAATCAGATTATGCCCCTATCCTCGGCAGTCAGGAGGTCTCTGTGGTGGTGGCGGGCCCAGGTCAACCTAGACAGGGGTCTTCCCTGGTCCCCACAAGCTACGGTGGTGGTCACGACCGATGCCAGTGCGCTGGGTTGGGGTGCCCATCTAGAGGGAATCTTAGCCCAAGGTACCTGGTCGAACCTAGAGACAGGTCGTTCCTCAAACCAGAAGGAGCTTCTGGCGGTTTGGAGAGCTATAGAAACCTTCCAGTCCCAGTTACAGGGCAGGGACCTGCAAGTTCGTTCAGACAATGTGGCAGCAGTAGCCTACCTGAACAAGCAAGGGGGAACCAGAAGCCCCGCGCTGCAGGTAATTGCGGACATAATCTTCTGCTGGGCAGAGAAGAACTTGTCCTCAATATCAGCCATTCACCTGAAGGGAACTCAGAATTCGCTGGCCGACTTTCTCAGTCGCCAGAAGATAGGTCAGGACGAGTGGTCCCTCAACAAGGAAGTGTTCGAGGAGATTGTGTCATGCTGGGGAAGGCCAGAAATAGACCTATTTGCAACAGAAGGCAAAAGGAAGGTGACGCAATTTTTTTCGGTTCACCCACAGGATCGGGCCAGGGGGATAGACGCCCTTGCCAATCCATGGCTGTTCGGCCTGTGTTATGCCTTTCCTCCCGTAAGGATGGTGGCGGAGGTCCTGCAGAAGTTCCGATCGGAAGCTACGGACCTCATTTTAGTGGCTCCTTTTTGGCCAAGGAGACCCTGGTTTGCCAGCATAAAGAGATTGGCTGTTCATCCTCCGCTGTTTCTACCAGTCAGGGAGGATTTACTTTCCCAGGGGCCGATCCTGTGTCCTCAGATAGAGAGGCTCAAGCTTGCGGCCTGATATCTGAGGAACAGATCTTAAGATCACAGGGTTTCTCAGAAAGAGTGGTTAAGACCTTGTTAGAATGCCGTAAACCAGTTACTAGGGCAATTTACGCCAAGGTAGGAAAGAGGATTAATTCCTGGTTGCGAGAACAGGGGATTGCAAGTCCTGGGGTCCCGGCAGTCCTAGACTTTCTACAAGCAGGGTGTAGAAATTGAGTTATTACTGTATTAATAACTATATTTCAATAATTCATATTGATGAGGAAAGTTCCAAGAAAATCCGTTCAGTTCTCGTGTAAAAATACCAAAATTGATTTAATAATAAAAATAGCAAAATATTACAAGAACAGTGTCAAAATGTAGAATATAAAATAACATCGATAAGTTTCTTATTCTTAAAATGAAGATAAGTGTGTGTGTGTGTGTGTGTGTGTGAGAAAGTTTGTCAGCCTCCTCCAAAGTCTGTCAGTCTGTGCTCTCTGCAAGTCTGCCCTCTAGAAACAGCCTGTCTGTATTTTCCTACCCCTAAACCTAAAAACCCCCACCCTTTTACCAATTAAGAATGGTTTAACTGAGCTCTGTTGTACCACAGGGAAAGCCCGCAAATTCCCTCCCACCTCATCCAACAGGATGTTGAAATACAAAACTCTCTAATCAAAACATTCCATTGGGATGGCAAAACTGCCATGTATTAAACCATTGAAGTTATACAATACAAGTTTCCTATCTTCTAAACCAAATTCTACATATATCAGTAAATAGATTATATACGTTTAAAATGCAATGTACGTAATGATAATCCTAATCAGGAAATACTGTAATATAAAGAAATAACATGTATCATACTGAAACTCTGTCTTTTAGACAAGGATGTAACATTACCTCTTACAATGGGGGAGGGGAATGATCAACTGACTCTAAATTACAGCCATATGTGAAATGTACATAGAACTACTTCCCATGAAATGCATATGAAGCTTCAAAAACTTTTACATACATGTATGCAAACATACATACACATATATACACACATATACATATATATACACACATACACATACATATACATATATTTATTTCACTTTATCCATATCTAGAATATATAATGATATACATAAGCAAGTCAATCATTCTCAAAAGACCCAAACCATTTATAAGTTTTCATATTCTAACAATTCCCTCTCAAAATGAATGATTAAACAATCTTTTCATTTTAAATCTGAATCTAAATCTGAATCTAAATCTAAATCCATTTCTAAATCCATTCATACCTCAAACGCATCACATTTGTATACATCCATACAATTAGATCTTAAGATAATTGACTTGAATGTACATTTTCAAATTTTGATTCTATATAAGGAAAAGTGAATTTCATAAACCTTTTGCTTCATATACCATAAAAAATATTTTCACCCTTATTGTTTTCTTATTCTTTTACCAAATAAATCAATCCCCTTAATTTCATAATTCATAAATGTAACATTGTTGTACAATACTTTGAAATATGAATATCACTTCAAAAATGTATGATTCATATTTTTTCCCTCCAAATTATGTTTAGCATAAACCTTGTCAAAATTAAACATAAAATATGTTTCTTAACTTCAATTTGTTCATATATGTGAGATGATTTCAAAACTAAATAGTTACATATTACAATGTAAAAGTTACTCCTAACTTGTCTATATGACTTTTAAGAAAAATGTACTCTGTCTTAATTAACACCAGATGTTCCCTCTAACTAGAATAACTCTATTGTAAGGATGTTTAACCCTTTCAACTCTGAAAATGCACTACATGTGTTTATAAAAATCGATGTGTAAAAAATATCTCATCTTGATATGAGAACCATATTTTGTCACATAAAAATAATATATAAAAAAACTGCAATATCTGATGGATAAATTATTTCATCAGTAGTCAAAAAATCAAAATTCCATTGTTTTTAAAATGTCCTCTCTTATCAGAGGTTCTCTTGAGGGGTTTTTTTTCTTCTTCTTCCTGCACTCTGTAAAGTTGAAAAACTTTATTGAACATAAACAACAATAATTATAACGAATGAATCTCTTCTGTCAATTCTTCTCCCAGAACTGATATTCTTAAATTTCAATATTTTGTTTTCATCTGGAAGGTCTAGAAATATTAAATTTCTTTCTTTTGGTGACTTACAAGTCAGATCCTAAAAAAGAATGCAGTATCATTATTGTGAATTTAAATAAATGCAAAATATACCTTCTTTTATTTATTCATTTAACATACCAAAATTCTAATATTTTATTATGACATACTTAACATATTTTAATAATAACATTTCTAATTACCTTACTTTGCTCTATTTTTCTTAAACTGACCAATACTCCTTAATTTATTAGTTTGTGTATTTAAACTATAACAAGACGCAATTTCTCTTTTTTTGTCATGATATAAAACCTTTGTTTTATCAAACGAAAGAAAAGGTTTTAAATCAACCCTAGAAGATTGAAGCAAACTATATATTTACTTCTCCTCTTTAATATTTCAGAGTAATGCGTGCTGTACTGTACTTCTAGCATTTTCCAATTCAGCATTTTCTGTAGAATTTTTGCTGAATAGTATAACCATGCTTTGGGTAACACATACCTGATGAACAATTCTTAATAACATTAACAAACCCTGGCTCAAAGCCTCTCTCAGCACTTGTTCTAGCAATACCATTTACAGGCTTTCTGAATACATTTAACTGAGAATGTTCTGTTATCACATCTACCTGTATGGGTTTAGATTGTAAAGTTTTAAAAAATGGGCAATATTTGTCATATAATTCACCTGAATGAATTCTCTTTAAAAGAATTTTTACTGACCGATAAGGTGTCTGTAATATGATCCTACTAGATCTCACAATCTTTTCGGTTACTTTGACTGCAAAATAAACACTTAACAATTGCTTCATATTTGTGTCAAAAGTCTTTTCCATATTCGTCAATCCTCTGGAGAAAAAACCTATTATTTCCGGTTCACCATCTTTTACCTGGGACAAAATCACTGATATGGAATTCTCAGATATCTTAGTAGACATTAGAACAGGCGTAGATATTCCAATTTCAATTGCAAGCAATGAGACAGCATTCTGCAAATCTTTTTTCAACATTTCAAAGGCATTTGTCTGGGTTTGAGTCCATTGATCAAACACAACATCTTTTTGTTTCAAGAAATCTATTAATGGTTTAACTTTATCATCATATTCCTGTAAAAACTCTTTACAAAAATGTACTTCACTCAAAAATTTATATAATGCCTTGTAAGATGTTGGAATTGGAATAGCAGAAATGTTTCTAACTTTTTCCTGTGATAACTGTCTCTGTCCCTGACTAATTTGCATATGAAGAAAATTGACTTTATTTTTCATTAACTGAACTGACTCTGTGTTCAATTTCAACCCTGCTGTTTGTAACAAAGTAAATAACTCCGTCAACAGAGTGACATGTTCCTCTGTATTTTGTGTAGACAGCAAAATTTTGTCCACATGCTGGAAAATACATTTTGGTCTAGAAAATTTTGATAAAACTTTCTCCAAGCACTCATGTACTAAACCATCACTGATATCTAATCCTGGAATTATTCTAGTGAATGCATAAGTTTCTTTATCAAGGCTGAAAGCAAGTTTATAATGACAGCTGTTTGTCAATGGTACTGAAAAATGACTATTGGAGATTTCCAGTACTGAAAATACTTTGGCCTTGGCATCCATTTGTGACATTAAATTTAAATTGGGAACAATAGGTTTGTTATTTGTAATGCATTTATTCAGTGATCTTACATCAACTGATATAGAATACGAATCATCAGCATTCTTGATAGGCCAAATACAATTATTTACCACCGATTGTGCCTTCTTTAATATTCCTTGCTGTAAAAATGATTGTACAATGTCAAAAACAGGACCTATTGATTCTTGTGGCAACTTATTTTGAATTTGGGGCTTCGGATCTCTTCCCTCAATTTCTATCTCAATATCTTTAAACAAACCTGTATCCATTTTGGTCTGACTCCAAAGACTTTTATGTGCTCTAACCGACTGTTCCAATTCGAGATTGGTTCCTGTGTGTGGCCAATTAAAATCTGAAGACATGTCAGCGACTGCTGTACAAATACTTCCAACGTTACTGTACTTTGAGAAATCTATTAACATAGATTTGGGCCTAGATGAATCTTTCCATATAGTAGAATTACTTAAATCAATAATCCAATCTAATCACATCCATGCCTAAAATATTCTCTGTATTTTGGCAACACCATATGTCTATATTTGTTTTTAAAATTCCGGGAATTTCGAGAGTCACATCAGAAACTTTAACTGCAACTGTATTTTCTTTTCCATTGAAATCAATTAAATTACATTTTGGAGAATCAATTTTCACAGATAATTTGTGTTTAGTTAAACTGAGTTCAGATCCTAAATCTATTAACCATTTAGTATTCTTACCATTTAATAAACCATGTAACCATGGCCTTCCACTTTCATCTATTAAAAGTGAAGTCACATATTTTAATGTTGGAGGTGACTCAGAACCTTTTTCCCTAAATCCTGATGGTGATGGAAGTAATCCATCCCTCTCATGTTCATCATTGTTTGTCATATTGATTGAACTGTCATTAACAGTCAATGTACTGATCTGTTTGACTTCTGAGGCATAAGGCAAATCAATCAAACTATTGTTTGAAGAAGAAAGAATAAATTGCTCAGAAATATGTTCTGTATTTTCTACTTTCAAAGTTTTCCTTTGTGTACTATGTATGGGAATAACATTTCCTGTCTGCTCTGAAACTTTAGCTCCGCCTGTGACGTGTATCTCATCATCTCTGGGTGTGGCATTACACGTGGCAATTCTTTGAATGGCATTTTCCTTTTGTTTGTCTAAAATATGTCTACATGCTGCAGCTTTATTTAATATTTTTCTTTTAAACAAAACTTCATGTTCCTGGTCATATTTTCCTATAGACCGCTTAACTGGTACCGAAGATAATTTTGGTTTAAACAAACCTTTCTGTTCTTGGTCATCAACCGTGATAGACCGCATATCTTGTACAAAAGACTTCTGCATAGAATCTGCATTAACATTCATAGAGTCTGCATTAACAGTAATCTCTAAACTTTTGCTTGACTCTGTTTTAAACTTTACATTATTCTGTAACTCAGACATATCCTTTATTTGAATTGCACTCTGCAAATCATCTATCCGCTCAGACAAACATACCTGAGTCTCCGTTTTCCCCTTAGTACAAACTACATTTTTTTCAGGAACTCCTGATATCATTGTATCTTAAACTTTAATCAATTTAATCAAATTCCTAACCTGTTTGCTGAATTTCTTAAAAGTAAATTTTGACTTTTGTATTTTGATATTAGCTTGTAAGCATTCATTGAACATGTAACACCATAATTCATCATCTTTAACAAACTTTGACAGATTTTTAAATTCTAATTCACTCTCATCAGACAATTCATGAATAAGATTCATACTTACCAATGTAGGATAAGCTTCATTCATGTAACACGCGTTCCCTCTCTTGGCGGGAAATTACTTCATCAAGAAACAGATTTTTCTTGCACGTGCGCAAACGTCTCACCAATTTTGATAATTCTTTTTCTTCCAAGTTCAATTCAATGATGCCGAAAATGTGCTTTTTCGATTTCTTCTGAAGCTTGACTCAATAGTCAATGTTTGTGCTTCTATTCCCTCTCGTCAAGCGAAAGTAGAAATTTTTCAAAAAAAGTTCGATATTCGGATTAATTGACACTGGCAAGGCTCGCCAAAAATGTAGAAATTGAGTTATTACAGTATTAATAACTATATTTCAATAATTCATATTGATGAGGAAAGTTCCAAGAAAATCCGTTCAGTTCTCGTGTAAAAATACCAAAATTGATTTAATAATAAAAATAGCAAAATATTACAAGAACAGTGTCAAAATGTAGAATATAAAATAACATCGATAAGTTTCTTATTCTTAAAATGAAGATAAGTGTGTGTGTGTGTGTGTGTGTGTGTGTGAGAAAGTTTGTCAGCCTCCTCCAAAGTCTGTGTCAGTCTGTGCTCTCTGCAAGTCTGCCCTCTAGAAACAGCCTGTCTGTATTTTCCTACCCCTAAACCTAAAAACCCCCACCCTTTTACCAATTAAGAATGGTTTAACTGAGCTCTGTTGTACCACAGGGAAAGCCCGCAAATTCCCTCCCACCTCATCCAACAGGATGTTGAAATACAAAACTCTCTAATCAAAACATTCCATTGGGATGGCAAAACTGCCATGTATTAAACCATTGAAGTTATACAATACAAGTTTCCTATCTTCTAAACCAAATTCTACATATATCAGTAAATAGATTATATACGTTTAAAATGCAATGTACGTAATGATAATCCTAATCAGGAAATACTGTAATATAAAGAAATAACATGTATCATACTGAAACTCTGTCTTTTAGACAAGGATGTAACATTACCTCTTACAATGGGGGAGGGGAATGATCAACTGACTCTAAATTACAGCCATATGTGAAATGTACATAGAACTACTTCCCATGAAATGCATATGAAGCTTCAAAAACTTTTACATACATGTATGCAAACATACATACACACATTATATATAAATATATATATATATACACACATACATATATTTATTTCACTTTATCCATATCTAGAATATATAATGATATACATAAGCAAGTCAATCATTCTCAAAAGACCCAAACCATTTATAAGTTTTCATATTCTAACACAGGGGGGTAAAGCTGGGACTATCTATCAGCACTCTAAAGGTACAGGTGGCGGCCTTAAGTGTTTTCCTTCAGTCCTCCCTTCAGCAGAATCCATTTGTCAGGAACTTCAAGGCTTTATCTAGATCCAGGCCTGTGAGAATGAAGACCTGTCCTACTTGGGATTTGGCCTTGGTTCTTAGGGCTTTGACCCAAGATCCATTTGAACCATTAGAGGGAGCATCACTTAAGTGGATGGTACTAAAGACTATTTTTGATAGCGATCACGTCAGCTAGAAGGGTCAGTGATCTGCAGGCGCTCTCGGTCAGAGCCATTTCTGTTAATTTTAGAGGACAGGGTAGTACTTAAGACTGACCCTAGTTTTCTTCCTAAAGTTGTGTCCACTTTTCATAGGACACAGGATATTATTTTACCAACATTTTTCTCAACCTCAGGCGAGGATGAGGCGAGATCTTTAAGTTTGTTAGACGTCAGGAGAAGTCTTTTAATTTTTTTTAGAAGCCACTAGGGTCTTCAGGAAGTCAGACTCACTTTTTGTTAATTTTTCGGGCGCCCGCAAGGGCTGCAAGGTGTCCAAATCGTCTATCGCCAGGTGGATATGAATGGCGATAGTTAAAGCCTATGAGTTAGAGGGGAAGCAGGCACCCTTAGTTAAGGCACACTCTACAAGGGCGGTTTCCGCATCGTGGGCAGAGAGGGCTGGAGCCTCTCCAGAGGAGATCTGCAAAGCAGCAACGTGGTCCAGCTACTCAACGTTTGCAAGACATTACCGTCTGGATTTATGGTCTGATAAAGAGCAGACTTTTGGACGTAAGGTCCTCCAGGCAGTGGTCCTGCCCTGACAAGGTGAGCTCCTTGCTTATCATCTCAAAGGCTGTCCTGGAAGACGATATGAGAAAACCGGAGTTAGACTTACCGGTAACTCTTTTTCTAGGAGTCTTCCAGGACAGCCTGGTTTCCCACCCAAAGTTGTTTAAGTTGGACTAAGTGGTGAGGATGTGTACTAACGTGATTGTTAGTGTGTTATGTCTTTCAGAGCCTTCCGGCGGTTCTTGGAGTAAAACTGAGGAGGGCCTGGAGGACCACACCTTTTATTTGATTGGCTTGACGTGTTTCCTGTCCCAGAGGGAGGAGCCCTATATCTCAATGGCTGTCCTGGAAGACTCCTAGAAAAAGAGTTACCGGTAAGTCTAACTCTGGTTTTTAAAAGTAGACAGTCAAAGGTGTTTAGCAAGAGGCATGGTGAGTTTTTGGAAGTTGTAATTTTTTCCCCAAATTCCTCGGAAAATTAAGATTTATAACATTTTTTTTTTCACAAGATTGTCATAACAAGTTATTTCTCACACACAGCATATGCATTCTTCTAATTACACCCCAAAATACATTTTGCTACTCCTCCAGAGTATGGCGATACCACATGTGTGTGACTTTTACACAGAGAGGTCCAACATGCAGGGAGTGCCATCAGGGGTTCTAGGAGCATAAAATTACACCTCTAATTTCTTAACCACCTATTACATTTGTGAAGGCCCTGGAGCCCCAGGACAGTGGAATTACCCACAAAATGACCCCATTTTGGAAAGCAGACTCCCCAATGTCTACTCTATGAGGCATAATGAGTCTTTTGAATGGTTATTTTCCACAAGTCTTTTGAACACATGGAAAGTAAATTTTGTTTATATTTTTTATTTTACACAAAATGGTCAGTTCATAGGATATTTCTAACTCAAAGCATGTATATAGCAAAAAAATGACACCTCAAAATACATTCTGATACTCCTCCTGAATATAGCAATAGCACATGTGGGAGACTTTTACACAGCCTGGCCACATAGAGGCCCAACATGCAGGGAGCACCATCAGGTGTACTAGGAGCATAAATTACACCTCTAATTTCCTAACAACCTATTACACTTTTGAAGGCCCTGGAGCACCAGGGCAATGGAATTACCCACAAAATTACCCCACTTTGAAAAGAAAACACCAACATCTATTCTATGAGGCATAATGAGTCTTTTGAACAGTTAATTTTTTACACAAGTCTTCAGAAAATGTGTAAAGTAAAATTAATTTTTTTTTTTTTTTTTTTTTTTTTTTAAACACAAAGTTGTCAATTTATAAGATATTTCTAACACATAGCATGTATATAGCAAAAAATTACACCCAAAAAACACATTCTGCTACTCGTCCTGAGTATGGCGAAACCACATGTGTGAGACTTTTACACAGCCTGTCCACATAGAGAGGCCCAACATTGAAGTAGTACCTTCAAGTGTTCTAGGAGCATAAATTACACATCTCATTTCATTCCTACTTATCACATTTTTGAAGGTCCTGGTGCATGAGGACAGTGGAATTACCCACAAATTGACCCCATTTTGGAAAGCAAATACCCCAACGTACATTCTATGAGGCATGGGCTGCAGATAGGTACTCGGGTACTCTGTTGGACTGGAGACAAGTACTTGGGTACTCCAATAGGCTGGTGACAGGTACTTGGGTACTCTAATAGGCTGGAGATAGATACTCGGGTATTCTGATGGGCTGTGACTGGTACTCGGGTGCTGACAGGTATTCAGATGGGCTGTGACAGGTACTCGTGCACTCAGATGAACTGTGACAAGTACCCGGGTACTCAGATGGGCTGTTACTGATACTTTGATGGGTAGTGACAGGTACTCTTTATTGGGGGGCCAATCAGTGTGGTTGGTGTGTACTGTAAGCGGTAACGATATGTTACCACAATCCCCTTCACACACACAATTGGTGTGTGAGGAGGAGAACCCGGGAACATCTCGTTACTGCGGTTTGTTTACATTCTGTGACCAGCTGTGATTGGACACAGCCAGTCACGTGGTACAGAGCCAATTTAATTCCCGTCTAGGATGGGAGATTGAATCTGCAGATGTTATACGACTATAGCCAGGTATTGAAGTGGTTAAATTCTGGCCTGTTAGTGGGTACAGAGGACCGGAGTTAACAACCACTGCTGTAGGCCTTACTGAATGCCGTAAAATGCACCAACGAGCTCCAATGCTGGGCTGCTGGCCAAAAAACAGGTGGGGGGGGGGGGTGACACCATCCCTAGTGATGCTACTGCTTGTGTGTCCCACACTGCATGAGCTTTGGTCTGAAATGCCCGGCAGCACTGTAACAAAGTCCCGCCTCCTGTGAGGTAGACAGAACACCGATCCAATGCAGCGACATTGAATCAGTGTGACCTGCATCATAGAAGCCGCAAGCTGGTCTAGGAGGCGGGTCTTTGTTACAGTGGCCGCCTGGGTGATTCAAAGCCAAGCTCCATGACAGGAGATCATTGCCAGGCTGCAATTAGTGGGCACTGACAGGCTACAATTGGTGGCCACTGATGAGCTGTGTTTGGTGGGAACTGGTAGGCTGCATTTGATATCATTTCTGCAGTCTGACCATCTCGTGTATCATTATGTCTGCAGTCTCTGACCGTCATCTGTTGTATGTCTGAGGGCTCTTTCTACCATACTCTCCAATAGAAGCCCTCTCCATGTCCATCAGAGAGACTCCCCCTCTAGGTCCCATTAGTGTACTCTCTTCCTGTAATTTGTTTATTGTTAAGAGATCATGGGAGGATCCCAGGGTAATGAAGACTCCTTAGGGAGCATCTCTGTGTTTGAGTCTTTGCCATAGAAACATTTGTAATGGGGAGGAGATAAGATGACCATGTCCATGTGGGGGCGCCAGAAATATTTCTGCACCCAGACCTCGGTGCCCCTAGGATCGGCTCTGCCACTACTGAGCAAAATTCCACTGCTAAACTGTGCCATTGAAAAGTAATCTGCTGCTGCAATACTGTGCCTTACTGCAACATTGTACCATTAACATCTGTTATATTGCTTTTGTATGGGCACCGTGTTATTTGAATGATAGTATCTGTTCCACTAATTGCAATTACTTCTGTTAAATATACTTCAGCATGCAAGAAATTATATAACTTTCTGGCCTGTGTGAGCTCTCCCAGATTGGGTACCTCAGCCAGAAGGGCTGCTCACAACTTTCCCTTTTAGGCCGGGCTCACACTGGTACAACACAACTATTGTACAACTGTCATCCTACTGGGCCCTGCAATATCAGTCCTACTTCCATCTAGACATGTGCATTTTGTTTTGAATCTAAATTCAGACGCATCCGAATTACAATGCTAAAGAATTCAAAAAAGGACCCAAATTTGGGGCCACGCATCTCAAAACGCCAAATTTGGTATGCAAACATAGTACTACAACATCTCCAAATTTGGGGTTTCTAGCTCCAAGTGACCCTGAGTTATGTGGCCCCAAAATGTCAAGCACTTTACTGCAGCTGAGAATGACATTTTGCAACCCGACTTTGGGGCCACTTGGTGCTAGAAACCCCAAATTTGGTGATTTTGTAGTGATGTGTTAGCATACCAAATTTAGGGTTCCTAGCTACAAGTGGCCCTGAGATACTTTGCCCCAAAGTCAGGTTGCAAAATGTCACTCTTCTGCAGAAAAGTACTTGACATGAGGGGCTCCCACCATCCCTGGGTTTTTAACTTCATCGTAACAGAATATTAAACGAACATTCATAATCTCCCACTCCCATTAAAATTCACACACCCCAACCTTCACTCAGCAGCAGAAAATCTGATTAGTCAACAGAACACCAGTCACGTTTCCATTGTAACAGAATTTGGATCTGAAATTCAGCAAAAAAAAAAAAAAAAAAATTTGTATTTTGGATGCTTCTGAATTATCAGGAATTCCTATGACGCAAACCGCACATAGGAAATATATTCTGACCGCTAACAGATTTTGCTGAACCAGGGTACAGACGACAAACACTAGTGTGGTAGGGAGAGATTTTGCAAAAACTGCACAAAAAGTTACACCATTAAATGTTGTAGTTTAAAAATGCAGCTGTGTTTTGTGGAGTTCTTAAGTTTTAAAATTAAGCAGGACACAGGAAATGCAATTTCAAAGCATATTTATTAAACAGAATTATGGTCCAAATGCAATGGTCACCACTTTCTCAGTCTGCCAAGGTTTACAATTTTAAAGTTGTCCTTTGAAGTGAACCTTGGCATCAGTCAAAGGGCAAATGTAACTGGATGTCACAGAAAGTACTCTGAAGTAGATTGCACTCGCTACCCCTGATATCCTGGTACTAGGACATTTCCCATCCTGTCTTCACACAGAGGGAGGGGAAGCCACATCACTTGCCCAGGTGGGCACAAAGTGAAAACAGGAATGTTCTACAGCCCTACAGGATTATCAATGGTATGGCAGCAGAGCATTGACCACAAGGGAAGGAATTACAATCTGCTCAAAACCTCTCCTGTGAAAGTCTTACATTGTCCAGTATGAGAACTAGTATAGGTCCACTGCTAATAGGAGTGACTGAAGACACATCAACTTTGGAAATCCAGAACTAATTTCATGCATGTGGAAGGGGGTTATCAGTAGGTGGAGAAGGCTTGTCAAGAATTCTCATGTCACGGCAATGTAGCACAGGCTCTTTTCCCAATCCCATCTGGTAGACAAAGATGTAGACTTTTTGTTTTGGCTCCACAGTGAGTGTCATTGTCTCCGCAACTTCAGTGACCTCATTCCAATTCTCTTTCTCTGTGTTTGTACTAGAGCCACCGTATTCAGTGCTAAGGGAAAACTGGGCCTTAGTGATCAAAGCACCCAATCCTCCTGTCTCGGCCGAGACAGTTGCTGTTACTTTCCAGTTGTGCTCCATACTGGATACCTTCTCCTTTTCATATCCAACCTTCTTGGAAACCTGATTCTTCCATTGAAGGGGGGTCTGGGAGTCATTGTCAATGGTCTTGATGCACACCCACTCACCATAGGAGGGGCCCTTGGCAATAGCCAAGCCTCCAGGCAGAAAGCCGTAGATGCTGGGATGGAACGAGTAGGTATCAACGCCCTCGTTTTTGTTGAAGTTGGTACATCTTGTGTACTTAATCCCTCCCCATTGGTCCTCAGGATTCACAAAATAGTAGTAATTTCTCACACCAAAATAATAAAGGCCATTTCTGCATTCCGGGTGTAGCGTGAATTCTTCACCCGCTTCATATTTGTTCATGTTCCTTGTTCGGCGATAGACCCCTCGGTCCTGAAAAATGATATAGAAGTATCCAAAAGCTGAACAATAATGACTGCCCCCTTGACAGTTAGGGTGTAGGGAATAAACAACTGCACTGTCATCTGTGTTCATGTTTGTAACTCGACGGTAGTGGTCTGACTTGATAATGTAGAAGTGGTCATCCTCATAGGCCACGTAATGATCTCCATTCCTGCAGGATGGGTGCAAGCTGAAGATATCCAGCCCTTCTCCATGATTAAAGTTTGATGATCTCATGTAACAATTAAGGTCTGGCCTGACAATATAGTAATACTGGTCCACGCCACAAAAATCTGCTTTGCTTTTGCTCTTTGGGACAATCATAGCTGAGATGCTGAAAGGAAGAGAAACAAATACAATTAAGATATGCACCCATTAACCCATTTTAGATTTTACAGATGCAGTACAAGAAAACATTCTAGTTAAAGGGGGGACTGGGCTGAGAAAAGGGAAAGTATATGCCCCCCCCCCCCCCCCAGGCCATTACAGTATGTTAGGCTGCTGCCATGAGTAAGTATATTACCCATTACATAGGTCTGAACAAGGAACATTTAGCTATCACAGCACTGGGTAGCAGAAATCTTCCAGCACCAACTTCATTTGTAGTACTAAAGTGTCAGCTACTGAGTGCTAAGAGGGGGAAAGTAATGCCAACCTGAACTCCCCCTGCCCCCCACATTTTCTGGTTATAGTATGGTCTTCAGGAGAGTCCATATTTTTTTCCCCAGATCTGTAGTGATCTTTTCCAGCACGTCCTCATTTACATTTCCATGAAAGGAATGTTAAACCCAGTTTGTGCATTGATGGAACATGCAATATGGGCAGGTACAGGTGTCTTTAACCACTTGCCGACCGCCGCACGACGATATACGTCGGCAGAATGGCACGGGCAGGCATATGGGCGTATATATAAGTCCCTGCCTGCCCGCGGGTGGGGGGCCCGATCGGGCCCCCCCCGGTGCCTGCGGCGGTCGGCATTTCTTCGAGAGCGATCCGGGATGAGGGGGCGGCCATTCATTCATGGCCACCCCCTCGCGATCGCTCTCGACGAATGGAAATCCCCGGTGACATCACTTCCTCTCCTGTAATGTAAACACAGGAGAGGAAGTGATGTATTCTCTCCTCCGTGTCGGTATTTTCCGTTCCGACACGGAGGAGAGCGGATCGGTGAGTTGCACCAACACTCTACACACACAGTAGAACATGCCAGGCACACTCACACCCCCCCTTTACCCCCCGATCACCCCCCCCAATTACCCCTGCCCCCCAGTCACAGTGACACCAATGTCATTTTTTTTTTTTTTGCATTGGTGTCATTTGTGACTGTAATAACTGTTAGGGCAGTTAGAGTTAGCCCCCTTTAGTTCTAATGTACCCCCCTAACCCCCCCAATAAAGGTTTAACCCCGTGATCACCCCCCGTCGCCAGTGTCACTAAGGCTGGGTTCACATTGCAGCGGTTTATGAGAACGAATGTGATTCGCACCGCACTGCAGTGCAAATCACATCCGATCTCTGTGCGATTCGAGTTCAGCCATTCGCCGCACCCGCCACACCCGCCGCACCCGCCGCAAATTCGCACGGGACCCTTTTTTTGGCCCGCAGCAGAATCGGATCGCATGGGTGTTCACACCATGCGATCCGAGTTTGCAGATCGCACTGCGATATGCGAACTGATCTGGGGGTGTCAGTAACATTTCACTGACACTCCCAGCAGTTCGCATAGGGCAGTGTGAACTGCCGCCGGGAGGCATGCGATGCGGGAACCCGCCGCGGATTCGCGGCGTTTCCGCATCGCTCCAGTGTGAACCCAGCCTAATAAGCGATCATTTTTCTGATCGCCGTATTAGTGTCACAGGTGACGCTAGTTAGGCAGGTAGGTATTTAGGTTCGCCGCAGCTTTTTATAGCGCCAGGGACCCCCATATACTACCGCATAAAGCCCCCTGATTGCCCCCTAGTTAACCCTTTCACCAGTGATCACCATATAACTGTTACAGGTGACGCTGGTTGGTTAGTTATTTTTTTATAGTTTCAGGGCACCCGCCATTTATTACCTAATAAAGGTTTAACCCCCTGATCACCCGGCGGGTGTCATTTGTGACTAATAACTGTTAGGGCAGTTAGGGTTAGCCCCCTTTAGTTCTAAGGTACCCCCCTAACCCCCCCAATAAAGGTTTAACCCCGTGATCACCCCCCGTCGCCAGTGTCACTAAGGCTGGGTTCAGATTGCAGCGGTTTGAGAACGGATGTGATTCGCACCGCGCTGCAGTGCAAATCACATCCGATCTCTGTGCGATTCGAGTTCAGCCATTCGCCGCACCCGCCGCACCCGCCACACCCGCCGCACCCGCCGCAAATTCGCACGGGACCCTTTTTTTGGCCCGCAGCAGAATCGGATCGCATGGGTGTTCACACCATGCGATCCGAGTTTGCAGATCGCACTGCGATATGCGAACTGATCTGGGGGTGTCAGTAACATTTCACTGACACTCCCAGCAGTTCGCATAGGGCAGTGTGAACTGCCGCCGGGAGGCATGCGATGCGGGAACCCGCCGCGCATTTGTGGCGTTCCCGCATCGCTCCAGTGTGAACCCAGCCTAATAAGCGATCGTTTTTCTGATCGCTGTATTAGTGTCACAGGTGACGCTAGTTAGGCAGGTAGGTATTTAGGTTCGCCGCAGCTTTTTATAGCGCCAGGGACCCCCATATACTACCGCATAAAGCCCCCTGATTGCCCCCTAGTTAACCCTTTCACCAGTGATCACCATATAACTGTTACAGGTGACGCTGGTTGGTTAGTTATTTTTTTATAGTTTCAGGGCACCCGCCATTTATTACCTAGTCTCACTAGTGTACCCCTAAATTTAGGGGTGTCTACTTTCCAAAATGGGGTCATTTGGGGGGGGGTTTGTGCCATCTTGGCATTTTATGGCCTTCAAAACTGTAACGCCCTTAGAAAGCCTGAAGGCGGTGCTTGGTTTTCGGGGCCCCGTACGCGGCTAGGCTCCCAAAAAGTCCCACATATGTGGTATCCCCGTACTCAGGAGAAGCAGCAGAATTTATTTTGGGGTGTCATTTCACATATGCCCATGGCATGTGTGAGCAATATATCATTTAGTGACAACTTTGTGAAAAAAAAAAAAAAAAAAAAAAAAAAAGTTTGTAATTTTCCCGCAACTTGTGGCAAAATATAAAATATTCCATTAACTCAACATGCCTCTCAGCAAATAGCTTGGGGTGTCTACTTTCTAAAATGGGGTCATTTGTGGGGGTTTTGTGCCATCTTGGCATTTTATGGCCTTCAAAACTGTAATAGGTAGTGAGAAGTGAACTCAAAAATTTACGCCCTTAGAAAGCCTGAAGGCGGTGCTTGGTTTTCGGGGCCCCGTACGCGGCTAGGCTCCCAAAAAGTCCCACATATGTGGTATCCCCGTACTCAGGAGAAGCAGCAGAATTTATTTTGGGGTGTCATTTCACATACGCCCATAGCATGTGTGAGCAATATATCATTTAGTGACAACTTTGTGTAAAAAAAAAAAAAAAATTTTTTTTTGTCATTATTCAATCGCTTGAGGCAAAAAAATAAAATATTCAATGGGCTCAACATGCCTCTTATCAATTTCCTTAGGGGGTCTACTTTCCAAAATGGGGTCATTTGGGGGGGTTTTGTACTGCCCTGCCATTTTAGCACCTCAAGAAATGAGATAGGCAGTCGTAAACTAAAAGCTGCGTAAATTCCAGAAAACGTACCTTAGTTTGTAGATGTGACAACTTTTGCGCAAACCAATAAATATACAATTATTGACTTTTTTTTTTACCAAAGACATGTGGCTGAATACATTTTGGCCTAAATGTATGACTAAAATTGAGTTTATTGGATTTTTCTAATAACAAAAAGTAGAAAATATCATTTTTTTTCAAAATTTGCGGTCTTTTTACGTTTATATCGCAAAAAATAAAAATCGCAGAGGCAATCAAATACCATCAAAAGAAAGCTCTATTTGTGGGAAGAAAAGGACGCAAATTTTGTTTGGGTACAACATTGCATGACCGCGCAATTACCAGTTAAAGCAGCGCAGTGCCAAAGTGTAAAAAGACCTCTGGTCATTTACCAGCAAAATGGTCCGGTCTGAAAGTGGTTAAAAAGTTTAAAGCTACAACTGTAAAAATAAAGTAACTTTGATCCCGTCTTCTCTTATCCTCCCCTTCTTAAGCAGCACCCAGTCTGATAGTACAGAGCTGGGAGGGGGCACTCTGCACATGCTCAGTTGTGTATATTGCTAGAGTTTCTCTTGGGAGGGTGCATGAGATCAGCACAGGGCCAATCAGCACTGTCCAGAGGGTCAGGGGTACGGCAGCCCCAGAACAGTCAGGAGAATGAAAATAACTACCTGCTTTAACCAAAATACCGATACCTTGTTTCCCCAAAAGTAAGACAGTAGTGCTTATTTTTGGGGTAGGTCTTACCATGTAATATGCCATCTTCTGTCCCCCTCTCCCTGTCAGGAGTTCCCAGTGTGAACCAAGTTAAAATGCTTGTAAAATCCTATAATATGCACCATTACAGCATAGCACCCACCTGGCCATGATTTTGAGGGACTATCTCTGATTTGGAGCAAAGTTCCTCATTTCAGTCTTTCAGTCAATTTTTTGTATATAAAATGCATATAAATGTATATAATGTATATACATGTATATAAAATGCACTTTTTATTTTTTGAAAGATAAAGTGTTTGCAGTGCTAAACCTTTCATCCATTTTATAAATTGCTGTATTTGTAAATTCCAAAAGCCAATATAAAGGATTTATCCTTTAAGGTTTAACCAATCTTGTGTTTTTTCTACAATTCTTTAAGGGGGTGTGTCCTATGCCTGCATAGGTTTGCAGATAGGTGTCCCTCATTTCCATCTTAAAAGGTTGAGTTGTATGTTACAATAATCTATTACAGAAACACACACTACAGTAATAGAGCGGATTATAGGATTTTACAAGCATTTTAAACTAGGGATCATTCTCAGGAGCGCAGTAAAAGTCACAAGACTGCTATATACATACACTGTTAACGAGAAAAAGGCATTTAGCCATTTAGATTTACTAAAGAATTGCATTTCCATGTACTGTGGGAGATCAGATATAGTGCATGCAGGGTCCTGGGTTTAGGAATACATTAACACCTTCATCCCCAGACCAATTAACAGCCTAAGGACCAGAGGTCTTTTTACAATTTCGCACTGCTTTAACTGGTAATTGCACGGTCATGCAATGTTGTACCCAAACGAAATTTGCGTCCTTTTCGTCCCACAAATAGAGCTCTCTTTTGGTGGTATTTGATTGCCTCCACGATTTTTATTTTTTGCGATATAAATGGAAAAAGACTGAAAATTTTGAGAAAAAAAAAATATTTTCTACTTTTTGTTATAAGAAAAATCGAATAAACTAAACTTTAGTCATACATTTAGGGCAAAATGTATTCAGCCACATATCTTTAGTAAAAAATAAAAAAAAAAGTCAGTAAGCGTATATTTTTTGGTTTGCGCAAAAGTTATAGCGTCTACAAACTAGAGTATAATTTTCTGGATTTTACACAGCTTTTAATTTATGACTGCCTATCTCATTTCTTGAGGGGCTAAAATGGCAGGGCAGTACAAACCCCCCCCCCCCCCCAAATTACCCCATTTTGGAAAGTAGACACCCCAAGGAAATTGCTGAGAGGCATGTTGAGCCCATTGAATATATTTTTTTGTCCCAAGTGATTGAATAATGAGAAAAAAAAAAAATGATATATTGCTCACACATGCTATGGGCATAAGTCAAATTACACCCCAAAATAAATTCTGCTGCTTCTCCCGAGTACGGGGATACCACATGTGGGGGGACTTTTTGGGAGCCTAGCCACGTACTGGACCTCGAAAACCAAGCACTGCCTTCCGGATTTAAATATAAAACGCTACCAAAAAAAAAAAAGTTAGCGATCGCAGGGATCAGGCCTGACTCTGCGATCGCTGCACTTATGTTTAGTGTTTTGTAAGTGACAGTGATCGATCGATACTGCACTTGGGTGGTCTGGGCGGAGTGGCAAAACGTAGGTGCTAGCAGGTATCTGGGCTGATCCCGCTAACAATGTGTTTTTTTGGAACCCTAAACTGCTGGGGAGTATACCGCTAGTATAGATCTGATCAGATATTGATCTGTTCAGATTCTATACCACTACGGGAGGTGTATGCTTTGCACGTGGATGTTAGTGGTACTGGCACTAACCTAGCGCTGCCTGGGGCAACACAGACCCTGACCCTAAAACCTAATTGATATCACCCGCCGGGTGGGTAATAAATGGTGGGTGCCCTGATGCTATAAAAAGCAAACTAACCAGAGTCACCCGTAACACTTATACGGTGATCACTGGTGAAAGGGTTAACTAGGGGCAATCAGGGGGTTAAAACCATTATTGGGTAGTATATCGGGGTACCTAGCGCTATAAAACCTGGCAGTGAACCTAAAAAAAAACAACAACTAGCTACCTAGCGACACTAATGCAGCGATCAGAAAAATGATCGCTTAGTGACACTGGTAAAAGGGGTGAAAGGGTTAACTCTAGGGGCAATCAGGGGGTTAAACCTTTATTGGGGGGGTGGTAGGGGGCTACCCTGGACCTAACACTAACTGCCCTGACAGTTTTTACTTTTACAACTGACACTGAATGCAGTGATCAGTAAATAAATGATCACTGCACTCAGTGACACTGACTGGGGGGGGGGGGGTTTGTCTGCCTGTGTGTTAGTTAGTGTCAGTGTAGTGTTTGGTGCACTTACTTTTAGTCTTCTCCAGTCCTCATAGTCCGGTCAAAAAGACCGCCCCGAGGAGAATGACATCACTTCCTCCCCGCCTATGTATACAATACACAGAGGGAGGAAGCTTCTCATTCGCCAGGAGCGATCGAGAGGGGATGGCCAGAAACCAACGGCCATCCCCTCATCCCGGATCGCTCCTGAAGCGAAACGGACCACCGCATCCAGCGGGAGGGGGTCCGTTCGGACCCCCCACCCGCTGGAAGGCAAGCACGTACATGCCATTGTGATGATGTACAATGGCATGCGGCGGTCCTTAAGTGGTTAAGACACACACTCACTTAAAGGGTCAAAATCTCACCATAACTGACCTCAAAATGCATGTTGCTTGGCTGTCATACTGATGAAATCCCTTCTGTACTCTGAGGGCCTCATCTAGAGCAAGTATACAAATCAGAAGAAGATCTGACTTATTGACTTTCCTGATCTGCAGGCTGTTCTCAGTCAGCGGTATTAGGAGAAACTCATCATTGACAAGCTACATTTTACCCAGGATAGGCATCCTTTGTTCTTGCTTAATTATGTAATCAGAAGTCACTTTGCTCAAGTCAGACCAGTACATGCTGATTGGTTGCTATTGGCATTAGGTGGGGGATTGTAGTAATGCTCTGCGCTCCCAACTCTCCAATGGGCTCATCCTAGCCTACCACACTATGTGCCCCATCAATACTGTATGCTGGGTGGCCTCAAGTCAATCATAGCCATGTGTGGTCAGTGCAGGGTGGGCCCAAGAATGGACATCCTAGTGAAAGTAGCAGTGTGTAGCTTAGGTTGTCTCAAGATCTCCGGAAAGTAATATGGTTTCAGACACCACTAGTTACCTACAACAATACAGTAATGGCAGTTCCCCATCTCCACATGCGACCTTGAGGATTCTGGAAGGAGTCAGACAGAAGCCAGGACACACTTGAAATGTTGGACAACAAGCAGATGGAGAAGAAAATAAAAATATGTCCCAACCCCTACTATACAAGGGTGCACATCCATATAAAATAAATCATTCATACCCAACACCTATAGTTTACATTCTTCAGTATAAAACATTACACTAGAAAAGGCCAATTCCATATACTTACAATGCACAGCCTGTGCGCAGAGCTGAAAAAGATCCGTGGTGCTCAGTACATGTGAGCCCAACAATCTGAGCTCCTTCTTATATATGTAGATCACCCAACACACTGATCTCTGATTGGCTGGGTTCACCTTCATTATAATCACCTGATACAATCTCAGGGGGACTTTTGGTAAGAAAATTAGCCACACATTTGCAATTTGGACTGCTTCTTATTTAGCAAAGTATATGTGAGATTTTATTTTGTGTGTTTCCAACCCCTGGAATCCTGGGCAGCCAAAGTACAACTAAAATATTTTTTTTAATTTTTGGAGGGAGAGAGGCTGACCATACATTATACAATTTTCTTATTTAATTTCCTTTAGATTTACCTTCAACTATGTTGTGCAAGAGCCTGCCTGATTGCATACACATTGAAAGTTTAGTTTTACTTCATATTATGTGGTTTTGGTAAATCTAAGGCCCCTTTCACACGGGCGCTCTGATCATGTCTGCCTTTCAGTTGGACCTGATTGGACGCTCCATGCACCTCTATGGAGCGGCGGATGTCGGCGGTGACATGTCCGCTGATATCTGCCAATATCCGATCCGATCCTGTCCGTGAAATCCAGATGGATGGTGACCCTATCTTCCATCCGTCTGGAGGATCGGATGAAAAACAGACAGGCGGTCTGTTTTCATCCAATCTCCCCATAGAGGAGAGCGGGGCTCTGACAGGTCTTTCTCTGCACAATGAATGGAGACAGACCTGTCATCTGCCTGCTCAGCGGGGATCAACGGATCGATCTCCCACTGAGCAAAGTGGAGTCCATTGGTATACAAGAGAATTGAATAATGATTGGCCAGCTTTAGTGCCGGTTCACACAGGAGCGACTTAGCCGCCTGACAAGTTGCGCTCCGTTCTGTACTATGGAACCGTTCTAATAGGAGCGACTCAAGTTGCTCCGACTTAGAAAAAGGTTCCTGTACTATTTTTGGGGCAACTTCAGGCGACTTGCATTGACTTCTATACAGAAGTCGTTTTGCAAGTCGCTGCTAAAGTCGTGTGCAGGTCGCGTCTGTAAGTCACGCTGCAAGTCGTGTCGCCCCGGTGAGAACCGGCACTTAGGGAAGGTTATAACACTCGTCAGTATTTTTATTTTTTTGCCATCTGAGCCCCATTGGGGAGATTTCCCTTCACTTCCTGTCCCACAGTCAAAACAGGAAGTAAGAGGAAATCCATTCAAAATGAAAGAATCCGCAGCAGAACTATTGTCCCTATTGGAAGATTTCTCCTCTATTCTTGTTTTGGGGACAACCCAAAGTAGTGATTTTTCATTTTTAGTGATAACGGTAAACATGTCAAATAAAGAGAGAGTTTCCTCATGAAGAAGATTCAGACAGCAATAAAAACCTGACAGATTTTCCAATCCCTCTTTACACTATCCAAAATAAAAAAGTTTGCTTTTAGTTATTCTTTACCTCCACATTTTGCTAAATATGTAACCTGCTCTAAGAGCTTATTCGCTCTTGCTTTTTGCTTTGGTCTCTAAGGAGCAATTTTTGTTCGGACCGCTCTTTAGGCTGGGATCACACTAGAACACGCAGTGGCTCAGCGCAGGACTCCGGTGCGTCTTCATTTACTGTTTCAGGTCCGATTTCAGGCTGAATTTTTGGCTTAATTTGAACCTGAAACAGACCAAAAGAAACACAGGTAGAGTTGCCACCTCATCCCTTTAAACCTGAACACATATGAATTACACAGGTTCTGAGGCTAACTGAATGCAGATACGGCTCCAAGTGAGTTTAATTACCACCTTAACTAGCCACAGAACCTGTGTAATTAATATGTGTTTGGTTTTAAAGGGATGAAGTGGCAACCTTACGCACGGGTCTCCTGTGCAAATCACCGGTCACAATCTGCTGCTATGCGAATTGGATGTGCAGAAAGCCACATCAGATTTGTATAGGTGTGAACCCAGCCTTAGAGAGCATTTGACAGGCAGTGAGGAGGCAATGTATCGTCTCCTCACCAGCTGCTTTAACTCTTTCACTTGTAGAGACATTTTTGTGTTTTTTTTGCACATGTTTAAAAAATAATTTTAGGCCTGAAGATTCCACAAAACTCACAAATATTACATCATTTCTGAAAGAAGACAACCTAGAGAATAAAATAGTGGTAGTTGCAATTTTTTATGTCACAAACGTGAATTTTAGGGCAGACAAATACAATAAATTTCCCAATTCTTAGTAAAATATGCGCCGGGTAAATAAATACCCAACATGCCAAACCTTACATTTTTGTGCACCCGTGAAATGACATAAAACTTCAGTACATTATATCTTCTATAGGCAAAGTTTAACCACTTGCTTACTGGGCACTTAAACCCCCCTCAGTCCCAGACCAATTTTCAGCTTTCAGCGCTAATGCACTTTGAATGACAATTGCGCGGGCATACAACACTGTACCCAAATGAAATTTTTATCATTTTTTTCCCACAAATAGAGCTTTCTTTTGGTGGTATTTAGTTACAGCTCGGAGATGCAAAAAAAAAAAAAAATCATGTTTTAATAGTTTGTTATAAAATTTTGCAAACGGGTCATTTTTCTCCTTCATTGAAGTGCGCTGATTAGGCGGCACTGATAGGCTGCATTGGTGGGCACTGATGGGCTGCATTGGTGGGCACTGATAGGCTGCATTGGTGGGCACTGATAGGCTGCACTGGTGGGCACTGATAGGCATAGTTAAGGCGGCACTAATAGGCACAGATAAGGCGGCACCGATGGGCACAGATAAGGCGGCACTGATGGGCAAAGATGGGCACAGATAAGATGGCACGGATGGGTGGCACGGATAAGTGGCACGGATGGGTGGCACGGATGGGCACTGATAGGTACCACAGATAGATGGGACTGATGGGCACTGATAGGTGGCACTGATAGGTGGCTCTGATAGGTGGCACTGCTGGGCACTGATGGGCGGCACTGCTGGGCACTGATGGGCGGCACTGCTGGGCACTGATGGGCGTCACTGGGGTGCAGCACCTTTGAGGCAGATTGTGGGCACTGTGGGTGGCACTGTGGGTGGCACTGTGGGTGGCACTGTGGGCACTATGGGCACTGACGGGGGGCACTTACTTTTATTCAGGATGGCACTGCGGGAGGCAGGTGGGCACTGGCAGGTGGCAGGTGGTTGCTTGTATTGCTGGCCGTGATCGGGACTGATGTCCCGATCACGGCCGCCGGTGATCGGCTTTTTTTTTTTCTCCTCGCGCTGTCAGCGTGAGGAGGAATAATAGCCGATTACCGGCTCCGTTCTATCACATGATCAGCTGTCATTGGCTGACAGCTGATCACATGATAAGGGGTCGGGATCGACCCCTTGCACGGATCGGTGATCAGGCGAGTCTCATGGACTCGCCGATCACAGAGCGCGCTGCGCGCGCCCCTCAGGGGGCGCGCAGGCCGCTCGTACATGGGACGACGTCAATAGACGTAGTCCCGGAAATGTAGGTCCGCGCTAATGCCGTTATTTGGCAATAGCGCGGATCCCAAGTGGTTAAAAAGGTATCAGTTTAGTGTTACAGAGGAGGTCTTGTTAAAATTATTACTCTCATTCCAGCATGCACGGCAATATGTAACATGTGTATCGCAATCAACGCTTTCATGCGTAGGCGCCCTGACACATGCGTTTATGTTCATGCGTGTGTATAAGTGGGGGTGGGGGGGCCACCAATTTTTTGGGGGGTTTATGTGCTTGGGTGCAACTTTACTTTTTTGCAAAAAAAAAAAGTTTTTTTAATTCATCACATAGGGGGACAAACAGTCCCCCATGTGATGATTTTAGGTGACAGGTTCTCTTTATTGAGATATGTAGGGTCTAAAAGACCACCAATGTCTCCCCTGTATTCCACTGAATGTTTTGCAATGCTGATCACATTGCAAGACATCCTTTCCCGGGAAAGCGAGTCGGAAAAACCGAGAGCTCGTCGCTTTCTGGGTCACAAGAAGCAGTGAAGGAGAGCGGACGTGTGTGCGCTCTTCTCCTTCCCCTCTACCTGCCTGCACCGGCCGTGGAGATCCCGGGCCCCCCCCCATGGGCAAGCAGATCCCGGTAAGAATGGCACGGTACGGCGGTGGGGGTGGGATGCCAGTACCAGGGTGTGTGTGAGCGATTGGGAGGCAGCGGAGCTGCAGAATTCTCTCACCTGACAGGTAGGTGGCTACAGCCACTGGACTGTGTGTGATACCCCCGCCATTAGGTCCGTACGACCTATGGACCTGTCGGTGAAAGGCTTAAAGAGTAACTCCACTTTCATGAACAAAAAAATTAGCAAATAAATAATAATAATATAGCATGTACAATTGCGACACAAGTCATATTGCAATTGAATGATATTTAAAAAAATGACCTTTCCTTTTCAATCTGCAGCTCCGTAATTGTATGTAGAATGCAATGTAATATGGCTACCTGGAGGAGTTCTGTACACAGCATGTATACGGAACACCCCTCAGATATGTCATTTCCTGCTTCTGTGATTGGCTCACTGATTTTTACAAAATTTGCCACTAATATCCACTTCAGCCCCAGATGATTTTACCCCCTTCCTGACCAGGGCACTTTTTACAATTTGGCTCTGCGTCGCGTTAATTGACAATTGCGCGGTAGTTCCAGTATTTGATCACCTCTGCAGTTTTTATTTTTTGCGCTATAAACAAAAATAGATCATTTTTGAAAAAAAAAATATTTTTTTAGTTTTTTCTATAATAAATATCACTTTTTTTTTTTTTTAAAGCCTCATTTCTTCATCAGTTTAGGCCAATATATATTCTTCTACATATTTTTAGTGTCGATAAATTATTGGAAAGATTTATGGCATTTTTATGTCATTTTTATTATTATTTTTTATTTTACTAGTTATGGCGGTGAGCTGCTATTTTTAGCACTACTGCGACATTGCAATGAACAGATCAGAGACTTTTGACACTTTTTTTTGGGACAGTTGGCATTTATACAGTGATCAGTGCTATACAACTGTACTGATTACTGTCTAAATGTCACTGGCAGGGAAGGGGTTAAAACTAGGGGGTGATCAAGGGGTTAATTGTGTGTTCCCTCACTGTGTTCTAACTGTATGGGGATGGGATTGACTAGGAGAGGAGATATATCATTTTTCCTACTTAGTAGGAACAAACAATATGTCTCCTCTTCCATGATAGCACAGGGATTTGTGTGTTTACACAAATCACCAGAGGGCACCGTGCAGCTCGCCCACGCCCTCTGGTGGCTGAAAAAGGGAGGGACGTACCCGTACAGGATTTTGGCCAGGGGAGCCATTCAGCCACAGTATATCTGCGTGAGCCGATCAGGAACCAGATATACAAGCTTGAATTCAGGCATCCCCTGCAACAAAAATGTAATTTTTAGTGAGATACTCCCAATAGGAAATCATATCTAAAGGGATGCCGGTCCTGCAATTTCCCTCCTTAGAGCTAGGCAGGTGCAGCAGCTGGTTGATAATTAAGAAGCCACTCCCATTAGACTCACTTCTGCAAATGGATACAGACAAACACACAGGGATTTCTTCAGAATAACAAAAGGGTGGAATCTGCAACAAAGTTTGTCAACATTCTTGTAATGTACATAGATCATCCGGGGGGGGGGGGGGGGGATGTTTTTTTCTCAATAAAAGTGGAGTTATTCTTTAACTACTTGAACTCTGCACTGCATGTGGTTGTGGGGAGTTTACAGAGCAGCCCCATTCATTTACATTTGTCATGCTATGCCCACCAAAATCATCAGGGGGTATAAAAAGGGGGTATAGTCCCTGGCTATGAAGTAAAGCCTCATGACCATGCCCCCCCCCCCCCCCGGCCACAGCATCTACAACTAAATTGGGAATGGTTGAGGGGCGGTAAAGACGTGGCTCACTACCTCTGGATTGCTAGTGTGGATGAGCCCCAAAAGGTGAAGGTAGCCCGTAGGGGCTCATTCACACCACATGAATGACCTACGTTATTTTCTAGGTACTCCATTTACATTGCAACGCAGCTGAGAAGTGTGATGAGCTGCAGTAAAATACAGACATGTAGCATTGTACCGCAGCTCACCAGAAAGCGCTCCATGTCCTGCACTGGATGTGAGGACACTAAGGAATAGTCTACTGCCAGAGTGTAGGGGAGTGCCGTTTGCCGTAGGAGTGGGGGGATCAGACAAGTAAAAGCGTTTTTCCCTTCTAATGTTATCAACCAGTTAACCATTGCAGTGTGATTGCACACCGTTTGCAATGAAGGACTTTTTTAAATCAAATACGTTTTTATTGCAAAACACACATGGTACAAACCAAACATAGAAACAAAGTACAGTCGTACAGCAGCATTGGTTTTTACATCCAAAGGTATACAAGGAACACAAAGTACAAATTGACCCGGTTTGTAAACCACTGAGACATAGAAAATGTCAACGAAACTAAAAAAAAATAAGAAAAATGAACCAAGAATAGAAATAAAAGTAGCAGTCTCTCAGAGATCACATTGCATCAGGAGACAACCATATAATTACAATGACTATGCACTGCGGTCAGCGTCCCTCCACCCAGTCCTGCTGATGTCTCCCTACACCCCCTACAAACACCGGGTGAGGGAGAGACTTAGAAGTAGCCCCTTAACGAGGTCAAGAGTGTCTATATGCCTCCAAGCATATGGCCCTGGACCCACATTCAGCCCTGTAAAAGTCTGTCCTGTATAAGTTGGTGGGGGGCTAGCCCCGGAACCTCGAGCCAGTCCCCCCACATAGCATTAAATTTGTGCGGTGCATTTCTGTGTTGGTATGTTAGCTTTTCCCTGATCAGCATCTGGTTCACCTGGTCTGTCCATTGCTGCCTGGTGGGAACCCTGTGTGTTATCCACAATCGTGCTATCAATTTCCTGGCTACGTATAGTAACCTAATAATGGCAGTAAGAACCGAAGGCGTTAACGATTCTTCATCCAGGGCCCCCAGCAGGCAGACCAACGGACACCGCGGAATACCAACAGAGAACACAGAAGAGATAGTGTCAAGGATCTCATCCCAATACCGTTTGAGTTTCGGGCACCTCCAGAACATATGCATGAGATCCCCATGGTCCCGCATACATTTAGGGCAAAGGGGGGATCCCCTAACACCCCAACTGTGCAGTTTAACCGGTGTCCTATAAACCCTATGCAGTAAATATAAGTGGGAGAGCCTATGGGAGGCCGATACCGACACCAATGGAGCGGAGGACAAACAAAGGTTCCAGGTCTCCGCGTCCACAGGCCCCAGGTCCGCCTCCCACCCCTGCCGACATGGAAGACGTGCCGGGTCCTGCACCGCGCCAAGAAGAATAGCATACCCCCTAGATATCATACCCTGACGTTCAGTCTGCATGAATATTCCTTGTACTACAGCATGGTCCGATTGGCAAAGCTGCATACTTCGTGCTTGTGTCTGTAGCGCATGTCGTAACTGTAAGTATTTAAAAAAGTCCCTACGTGGTATGCCAAACTCAGCCTGTATTTCCATAAAGGACTTCAGCACCCGGCCACTATACAACTGCGAGAGGTACCGGAGACCTCTCCTTCTCCAGTTACCAAATCCCTTGAGCTTAAAAAGCTCACCATAATTAGCATTCCGCCAGATAGGGGTGAGCGCAAAGAAGCCACGTATTCGCAATAGTCGTTTAACATGGGACCACAGGGTATTCAGCAGTATAATAGTCGGGGAACTCCTGTCCATATGAGGGAAGCCCGCCTCCAACCTGGATAATGCCATGTCCGGGGCGACAGTGTCATCAAGTATCCTCCGTATCGGGTCCAGGGGATCATCCAACCCCCAACCACCCAAGTGTTGGAGCTGCGAAGCCAAAAAATATAACCTAGCATGTGGAAGTGCCAACCCCCCTTCGTCCTTATTATATTGCAGGGTAAGTAAACTAATCCTGGCCGTCTTTCTACACCATATTAGTTCCCTAAACTGAGAGTCAATTTTATCGAACCAACGTTTCGGAATCCAGGTCGGCGAGTTATGACAAACGTAGAGCAACTGCGGGGCCCATACCATTTTAATGAGGTTCACCCTTCCCACTACCGATAGAGGTAATTTACACCAAATTTTACACTTTTCTCTGAACTTAAGTAATAGCGGTAAAAGATTCAGATTGGCATAGTTCGTCACCTCAGGGGATATCTGCACCCCCAGGTATTTAAACGAAGCAACTGTCTGGATCATGTTTGCACATGGGGGTAGAGGTGCCGTTAGAGGGGACAAGGGCATTAACAAAGACTTATCCCAGTTTATCCTAAAACCGGATAATGTACCAAAAAGGGTAATCAAGTGCATAGTTGCTGTGAGAGAACCCTGTGTGTCCCCCAGATATATAAGCGTGTCATCCGCGTATAGTGAAACCACATCCGTCCCAGTGGGCCTGCAGAATCCAACAATGTCCGGAGCCGATCTCATTCTGGCTGCCAGTGGCTCAAGCGCCATGGCAAAGAGCAGGGGTGACAAAGGGCACCCCTGTCTCGTGCCTCTATACAGCAGAAATGGGTCGGAGAGCTCCGCATTAGCTCTAATTCTAGCCGTAGGCTTCGCGTATAGCAGTTGGACCCAGCTAATAAAGGTACTGCCCAGCCCCATCCTCTCCATCACTTTCCACAGATAAGGCCATTCAACACTATCAAAGGCCTTAGCCGCGTCCAGCGAGAGGACGGCCTGATTACCGGGGTTATCCACAGGGACCTGTAGGTTTAGGAATAAACGGCGAATATTTAGGGCAGTCGACCGCGAGGGAATAAACCCTGATTGATCCCTATGAATAAGTTTGTGTATTACCAGGGACAATCTCGTAGCCAAGACCCGAGCCAATAGTTTAACGTCTGTCGTGAGCAAGGAGATGGGTCTATATGCGTTCGGTGATGTCGCTACCTTACCCGGCTTTAGAAGTACAATTATGATTGCTTCGTTCATAGAAGCAGGCAGAACCCCCGTCTCTAGGGCGTTGTTAAACACTTTCAAAAGGGTGGGCAAAAGAACACCAGCGTAACGCCTGTATACCTCGGGCGGGAGGCCATCCGCCCCCGGAGCTTTGTTATTATGGGAACGTTCCAGTGCAGAAGCCAATTCATCCTCCGTTATGGGGGCGTTCAACAGCTCCCGTCCGGCGCATACAGGCAATGGGATATCACATCCATCTAAAAAGTCCACAATCTCTCCGTCACCCGGCTGCACCTTGGATGAGTACAAGTCTGCGTAAAAGGACCGAAATACCTGCAAGATACCAGGGGTGTCCGTATGGGTCACCCCCTGCGAGTCGCACAGCGAATGAACCATAGGTGCAGAACCCTGAGCCTTTGCCAGCAGAGCCAGCATATGGCCTGTCGATTCCCCCTCCTCAAAGTGTGTTTGTTGCAGGAAAAATCGTTTATTTTCTGCCAGTTGTAAAGCCACCTGTCTGGACATAGACTGTGCCCCTAGCCAAGTTCTCTTAGTGTCCTCTGAGGGGTTGGTAACATAGGCCTGCTCTGACTCTCTGAGTGCTCTACTGACCTCCATTTCCCAGGCTTTAGTGTTCCGTTTTATACCATTTATAGCAGTGATAAATTGCCCTCTAAGGAAGGCCTTAGCTGCATCCCAGACTACGCCTATAGAGGCCGAGCCTAAATTGTCCTGCAGGAAGAGTTTAAGGGCACTTGCTATGGGGTCAGGTTGCGGAAAAAGTGCAAGCCAAAAGGGGTTAAGCTTCCAACTCCTAGGTGCAAGGTCAGCAGATATGGATATCTCAATCCACAAAGAAGAGTGGTCGGACACATGTCTAACCCCATAGCCAGAGTCACTAATTAGGGGAAGAAGGGCGGAGTTCCCCAGTCCCAAGTCTATTCTAGACAAGCTCCCAAACGCTGGAGAGCAACAGGAGTACAAACGGGTGTGAGGGTGGGCTCTCCGCCAGACATCTACCAGCCCAAGTTCGGCTAATAGGGCTGCAAAGGGAGTATCGCCATTAGGGCGGGAGGGGACTACAGGAGGAGTTGGAATCTTATCCCACAGGCCGTTAACATAGTTATTAAAATCACCCATTGCCAGCAGGGGTATGCCAGGGAACTGTGCCATGAACCCAGCTAGGCGCCTAAGAATCTCCGCTGAGTACGGAGGCGGGATATAAATGTTGGCAATAATGCAGTGTACAGTAGCAATCTTACACAGCAAGAAGATGTACCGCCCCCCAGGGTCAATAACCTGTTGGGAGCAAGAGAATTGAGTATGGTGTCTAATCAGGATACTCACTCCTCTTGCATAAGCAGAGTATGTAGAATGGAATTGCTGGGTATACAGCCTAGACCCAAGGCTATGTGTACCAGCAGGAGCAAAATGCGTCTCCTGCAGACACACAATACCAGCCTTCATATCTTTAAGGTGCCGCAACACCGCCAGCCTCTTTACCGGGCTGCCCAGTCCCCTGACATTCCAAGAAAGAAATCTAACCTTAGCCATCAGGAATACAAAACATAAGTGCAGATAGGAGTGACCATGTTAACATTCGTAAACAACCAGGGAGGAAAAATGCAGTTAACACATATAGAACAGCAACAAGCGACTGGGAAGTCGCATCACCTGAGATGCCCCAAAATAGGGGGGAAAAAAGTCCGGCACGAGCAGCAGCATCTAGGAAGAAGCGCCCAGACGGGCGCAGGCAGACCTGGATATAGTCTTTGTCCATTGTGATCCTGAGAGAGAGAAAATTAAGTAAAAGGAAAAAGAAAATAAAAACAGTTAAACAGCAAAAAACCGTGGTATTTTCTGTATTGAAGCCCGCGGGGCTCCCACACGGGAAAAGTAGCAAACTAATAGCCCCCATCCGGAACTCTGGGGCAGGGGGAAGGCCAAGGAAACACCCATAGAAGACTCTTCTAGATGACAAACAGGGTTTCACATGTGCAGGCATACTGTAGCTCTAAAGGGATTGCAATGGAGCCAAAAACCTCTGCCTTCCGCCGGACCTGAAGAATTGTAAGTCCAGTCATCTTGTCTGAAAGTGTCATTATCGTGGAGGAGATCTTTGGAGCTTGGCGGCTTTGAGTGCGTTGTGCTCCTGGTCAAGCCACTGTGCCGCCGCCGCAGGGCGATCAAAAAAGTGCGTGGAGCCCAGAGCCGTAACCCTGAGCCTGGCCGGATACAGCATACCATATTGAACGTTAAGGTCCCGAAGGCGTCTCTTAACCTCAAGAAATGTTGCACGCTTTTTCTGAAGCTCTGCTGAAAAGTCCGGGAATAGCGAAATCCTGGAGTTCTCAATCTCCATTTTGTCTGACAACCCCCGCGCTTTAGAGAGAATGGTGTCCCTGTCTCTATAGTTGAGGAGTTTAAACAAGAAGGGCCTGGGGCGGTTGCCCGGAGGTAGGGGGCGAGACGGCACCCGATGGGCGCGTTCCACAGCAAAAAGCGGTGATAAGGATTCTTTCCCAAAGGTGGCAATCAACCAATTTTCAATAAAGTCAACCGGGTTTTTACCCTCAACACGTTCTGGGATCCCCAAAGCGCGAATATTATTGCGTCTCATGCGATTTTCCATCTCATCAAGTCGCATAGCGTGCTGTTCAGTAAGATGGCAATTATATTTCAGATCCCGTTGCATGGGGGCCAGATCATCTTCTACTGTACTCAGTCTGCCTTCCAGGGCAGCTGTCCTCTCCCTGAGCTTTTGCATGTCATGGCGGACAAAGGTGATTTCAGCTTTAACCCCTTTAATGTCCTCAGAGAGGGCTGCAATAGAGTGATTACAGGAGGTGACAGCAGCAAATATGTCCCTTAGTGTAGGCTCTCCCTCCAGCACTGGAGAAGGGATGGCCTGTGCCTCAGGCCTAGCACTGTCTCTAGGTGTACTCACTGCAGACAATGCTGCAGACAATCTATTCTCATCCTCCAAGGGGACCGTGTCATCTGCCTCAGGAGAACCGCCAGGGGTAGCTTGAGAAGAGGGCTGGCCAGCCAGGGCATCCTTATACGATTTACCACCATAGAGGAGATTTTGTGCTGCTTCCTTGTATTGGTCTCTGGCTGCACGCCGCGCGCCGGCGCCATCTTGGCCTGGGGGGTCCGTCAGCCCCTTCCCTCCGGTATGGCGTCTGGACATCACAGCGGGGGTCCCAAGATATACCGCGGTGGTCCGGAATGCTTCTCCTAGCATGGCAGAAGGTAAGGGCTCCAAAAACAGCGTTTCAGAGCAGACTGTAAGGATGTAAGCACGGATGGCCGGCGGAGCTCAAGGCATGCACGTCTTCCTACATCAGCCGCTAAGCCACGCCCCCCCGCCCACTGCACTTTACACTGATACACACACACACTGAATGAAGGACTTTTAGTTTTCCTGGAGTTGTGCTTTAAAGCTGAAGTTTGAGTTTGGTTTCTATTGTATAGTTATACAGATCCAGCTTGGCGCAGTGTATGTATAATCTCATACCTGAATGATTGCTGTAGAAGCTGACAATCACTGTACTGTAGTAGCCACTGCTACTACAATGAGCACTGCTATCTCCTGGGTCCAGTAGTGATTGGCTGCCTTTCTATATAATAACCACAGAGGAGTGCTCTCTTGGCACTTTTACCATTCAGAGAACATCCTGTATTATTTTTAACAGAGTGCATTGATGTGAGGCACTTATATTACAGTGCAGCATACCAAACACAGTAGGGTTGATTTACTAAAAGCAAATCGACTGCAAGTGCAGTTGCTCCACAGCTTAGTAAATGAAGTAGAGGTTCATTTTGCAAAGAATAGCCAATCACATGCATGGAAATGTTAAAAAAAACACAGCATTTTTGCTTGCACATGATTGGATGATGAAAGTCAGCAGAGCTTCTGCTAATTTACTAAGCTCTGGAGAAACTGCACTGGCAAAGTGCACAGTCTATTTGCCTTTAGTAAATCAACCCCTTAGTGTACATGCAGCCAGTGACATCACTGGCTCATGTGCTCTGAAGAAACAGCCATCTGTACCATTTCTTCAGAGCCCTGTGCCGTGAACAGTGGCTCCGGGGCATGCGCATGAGAGTGACCTCATCACTGCTCTGGCCAGTCACTGAGCCAGAGTCCGCTAACCCAGAAGCAAGATGGGTGAAGATGAGAGCGCCTGCAGTGCTGACCTCTCAGGGCTGGAGGTAAGTTTAACATAATGTGCTAGTATGCAATGCATACTAGCACATTATGCCTTTACCTTGCAGGTACAAAAATAACAATAAAAAAAGTGTCCAGCATTTTACGAGCGCTTTAAAGCAATGGATGTACAGCACAGTGCACAATAGCAGTGTCTGGAGGTCTGAAAAAAGTGTACCACACAAAGTATGGCAAGATGCCGTATTCATTTCTTGGCACATAAAAGGTGGGTGTTCCTAAAAGACATGGTTTATTGTGTCACATTGTTTTACATATTCCAGCATCAGCTTTCTTTTTGGCTCTCATTATTTGGGCTCATGACATCTCATAGTCCCAAAGAAAGCTGGTACTGGAGGATCTCTGGCAGATGCTGAGATCACAGGTCTAAAGATGAAGCAGGTATCTATCAGTGGTGGCCCGTGCACTGTGGGCACACAGGTGGCGCCCCCCCATCCATGCGCCCGGGCCCCTTTTAGGACGATGGACACATGCATTCCTATGGCGGGGGCTGGAGGGGGTGGTACTTTTTGAAGCACCTGATTAGAGCCAGAGGCTCAAATAGGCATCAACATAGGGTGGGCGTGGGGCACAGAGAGTGTGCCCCTGATCCCACCTAATTGTGTGACGATAGTGAATTTGTTTGCCTATTTTCACACAAACCTTCCTCCCCGCCAATCAGTAGGCATGGCGTCAGACCTGTTTCCTGATTGGCCGAAGCGCCAAGCCACCCTATTGGATGCCTGGCACTTAGAAAGAGAAGCGGTCTCAGCGGAGGAGACACATGCTGAAGCGGAGGTCGCCACCACTCTTGTGAACTCACTGCACTGAGAGGAGCAGCTGCCTGGCTGTAAGTGCCAGGGTGGTCTGCCAGAGCCGTGAGCCACGCGAGTGTGGGGGGGGGGGGTTGGTGGGGACAGTGGCTGCATATGATGGGCACAAGTGGCTGCATAAACAGCACAAGTGGCTGCATATACTGAGCACAAGTGGCTGCATTTGACAAGCACAAGTGGCTGCATTTGATGGGCACAGTGGATGCATTTGGTGGGCACAGTGGATGCATTTGGTGGGCACAGTGGCTGCGTTTGATGGGCACAGTGGCTGCATTTGATGGGCACAAGTGCCTGCATATGCTGGGCACAGGGGCTGCGTTTGATGGGCACAGTGCCTGCATATGATGGGCACAAGTGGCTGCATTTGATGGGCAAAAGTGGCTGCATATGATGGGCACAAGTGGCTGCATTTGATGGGCACAAGTGGCTGCATAGGATGGGCACAAGTGGTGGCTGCGTAGGATGGGCATAAGTGGTGGCTGCATATGATGGGCACAAGTGGCTGCGTTTGATGGGCACAGTGGTTGCATATGATGGGTACAACAAGTGGCTGCATATGATGGGCACAATGGCTGCATATGATGGGCACAGTGGCTGCGTTTGATAGGCACAGTGGCTGCAATTGATGGGCACAGTGGCTGCAATTGATGGGGGGGGGGGGGGGTTTTCAGTATTTTTCTGTTTGTTTGCACCCTCCCAAAAATTTTGAGCACTAGCGGCCACTGGTATCTATATAATCATGACATGTGTTCATGACCAAGGCTCCCACTCTTGTCAGTGCCTGAATGGTTAAATATCTCAAATCTAGGTGAGCAGCCCAACATTTCTTATAAGTAAGACTTTAAGGTAAGTGTAGCGGTACCCCCATAAGGGCCAGTGAGTGCTGTGGTCCATCTTTCACCCTGCTCATGGCATGTATATAGCAAAAATTACACCCCAACACACATTCTGCTACTATTCCCGAGTATGGCGATACCACATGCGTGAGACTTTTACACAGCCTGGCCACATAGAGAGGCCCAACATTAAAGTAGTACATTCAGGCATTCTTGGAGCATAAATTACACATCTCATTTCATTCCTACCTATCACACTTTTGAAGGTCCTGGAGCACCAGGACAGTGGAACTACCCACAAAATTACCCCATTTTGGAAACCAAACACCCCAACGTATATTCTATGAGGCATGGGCTGCAAATATGTACTTGAGTACTCTGATGGGCTGCAGATAGGTACTCAGGTACTCTGATGGCCTGGTGACAGGTACTCGGGTACTCTGATGGTCTGGTGACAGCTACTCTGATGGCCTGGTGACTGGTATTCGGGTACTCTGAAGGGCGGTGATAGGTACTCATATGGACTGTGACAGGTACTCGGGTACTCAGATGAACTCTGATAGGTACTCAGGTACTCATATGGACTGTGACAGGTACTCATATGGATTGTGACAGGTACTCAGGTACTCAGATAGACTGACAGGTACTCAGGTACTCAGATGAACTGTGACAGGTACTCAGGTACTCATATGGACTTTGGCAGGTACTCTGATGGACTGTAACAGGTACTCGGGTACTCAGATGGACTGTAACAGGTACTCGGGTACTCTGATGGACTGTGACAGGTACTCGGGTACTCTGATGGACTGTGACAGGTACTCGGGTACTCTGATGGATTGTGACAGGTACTCGGGTACTCTGATGGGCTGTGACAGGTACTTAGTGTCGTGGTAATTTGCCTGCTATGCTATGCACACAGCTCCATCTACCGCTGTGCTTCCAATAAGCACCCATTTCCGTCTTAATGATATAATGCTTTAGGCTTACCTTCTCCAACACATTCATCCCAATGACCAGACATCCCCAATGCAACCTACATCCTCATCTCAGCCTGGCTGCTCCTCAGCCAGGCCGCCCTGGTTACCCATTAAAGAGACATCAACAGTAGTGTTTCCTTCTGCTTCATCGTCAGCCACCCAGCCAGAGAGCCCTTGACCAAAGCTTTTTATTTACTTTTCCCACTGGAAGCCACGCCCTGGAGGGTTTGCCTCCAACAGCTGAACACCTCCCACAAAGGGTGTGACCTCACAGCAGTAACAGGATGTTAATGCCCATATAAGGACAATACAATACAATAGAAGGTACATATACAGACATGTATACATTCAAATACTCTGTTACACAGACTGACCAAATGCTTTCAATGATGGAAACCATACAAAACCAATGAACGATGACTATAATTCCGTTGATAGAAATCCTTAATATATACATTGTTCCAGAGAACAATGTATACTTGGATAATTCTACATCTCTTGTAGATTGAAAGCCATCTACAGATGTGCACTGCCTATCTCCATGTGCTGATCAGACACAGCAGAGACGATGTGCACACATCCGCACACAACCAATGCCCGCAGAGCACGCATATGTCCCCAGACGATCGTCTGTACAATGTACAGGGGCCCTTTTGCTGGCGGACATACCCCCACTCCGCAAACACCTTTCTTTCCAACCCCAAGATATTATCCACTACCTAACGGATCTCAACCAGCGTCAGTCTGCCCCAGTCAGCTCTTTTAGAGCGGGCTGGGGGAGAATGAACACAGGAGGACTCTTATGACAATACATATAATAAATACATCTAAAATTTCCACAACATTAGGTACCCAGATGGGCTGTGACAGGTACTCGGTACACTGATGGGCTGTGACAGGTACTCGGGTACTCAGATGTACTGACAGGCACTCGGGTACGCTGATGGACTGTGACAGGTACTTGGGTACTCTGATGGACTGTGAGGGACATGTACTATGATGGGTGGTGACAGGTCCTCTTTATTGGGGGGGCAATCAGTGTGATTGGTGTGTACTGTAATCGGTAACAAGATGTTACCGCAATCTCCTCTTCACACACGATCGGTGTGTGAGGAGGAGAACCCGGTAACATCTCGTTACCGTGGTTTGTTAACACTTAGTGATAAGCTGTGAAAGGATCACAGCCGATCATGTGGGTAAACAGCCGGCCAATGGCTGTTTACCAGCGTCGGTGACAAGCAGTGTTCCCGGGAACACGCTGCCACCGACGTGCATGCGCAGTGCGCTCGCGATTGTGCGCATGCACCGTGCATAGTGGGGGTGGAACCGTCTGTGATCGGCCATTACTGGCAGTCCGCAAGCACTTAAAGAATACATTTATGTTTTTAGGTTGCAACTTTAATGTGTTCCAGCATCCGCAGCTCTCTCCACACTAAACACCCTCCATGACAGCGAGCCGGGATCTGCTCCCTGCACCTACTGTCACTATTTGATAACAATGCAGCGAGCCCTGTCAATGAATACCTAAAAGTATCATCAACCATTACAGCTGATGGCTTGTAGTTTTCAATGAGTCTTGAGGCCACTGATGAACGTCCTTGTAGTCCACTGATCTTCCTGCTCTCAGGTAACTGAGAGGTACAGGCAGACAGCTGTGCTGAGAGTCTACAGGAGCTGGACATTCCCAGGATTTGCTGATTTTGGGTGCAATGCTCTGCAGGCTCCTTAAAAACATTATAAATGCACATTATTTTACCTGCAAAAAACAAAATATGCATTTGTGTTTTTTTTAAAAGGTGAACCTATCCTTTGAGCTATTTAGCGTGTGTATAATATGTTGTTCTGTAATGTTCATCCTCTTTGTAGCATGGTCTGTACCCCTCAAATTTATTCTTGTTATAAGTTTGCTGTCCCTTACATGCATTGAACTGGAAAGTGTCCCCAACAAAGTGTCATAGTGCTCCCCTCCCTCCTCCCCATCTTGTTCTTTGAAGCGTCGCTATGGGGAAGGCGGTACAGTCCCCAAGTGAACACAAGTGGCCCTACTGTGACAAGGGGGAGGCGAGCTGCGGAATGTCAGCAGAGCACGGCTCTCATCTCATTAGCTGTTCAGCTTGGTGCACGATTTGCTTCCGTCCAACACTGGCCACAGTGGAGGGCCAATCAGAAGATGCTAGCAGTGCATCATGGGTCATGTAGTCCTGGAAGATTTTCAGCCTCATTGTTGTCTACAGGCAGCAGACTTCAGCTCCCAGCATGCATTCTTCTGGGGATAGAGTGAGAGCCTGGAACACAGGAAGAATCTGAATAAATACTGAAGGAAAAAGAGAGGACTGTGCTGGGGGAAGCCAGAGAGAGTGTCACACTGTATACCCACACCACCAGAGAGAGTGCCACAGCCATGCTTGCTGTACCCACACCACCTGAGAGAGAACGCCACCTCCATGCTGTACCCACACCACCAGAGAGAGCACCACCACCACGCTGTACTCGCACCAACAGAAAGAGAGCCATGCTGTACCCGCACCACCAGAGAGAGTGCCGCGCTGCTGCTGGCACCACCAGAAAGGGAGCCACACTGCCCAGCACCACCATAGAGCCAGGTTGTAACAGCACCATCAGAGAAAGAGCCACACTGCTGCCCAGTGCCACCAGAGAGGAAGCCACACTGCTGCCAGCACCACCAGAAAGGGAGCCACGCTGCTGCCCAGCACCACCAGAGAGAGAGCCATGCGGCTACACAAAAATAAAATAGAAAAAATGTGATGCGCTAATTTCAAACTATTCGATAATCGCAGTGAACCACTAATGTGCAATTATAAAATTATATAAAGTGCAACTGTGCGTGAATAAATCAGAGAATGCCTCTGTGCATAAAATAGAGTGATAACTAGTGCATAGACCATAAAGTGACTCTATGTGCAAAAAACGCAAATTTACCATATAGACCAAGATGCATATATAGGCTGTGTAAACATATAATGTGTATATAATGAGGTAAAAACAGGTATAAAAAAGGAAAAAATATATATAAAATATTAAATATTAAATCCAAGTGACCAACGTGAAAAATGTCCCATACACAATCAAATCAAATCGTGCAATTCGGTAGGCACACTAAATTAAACGTGCAACGTGCTGGGCAATCAATCCATCCCTGATGATCCGTGCAAAAAATGCAAATGCTATGCAATTACCTCACTCCTGTGGGTAAACAGCAAAATAAGTAATGGACACTAGGATGATTGCAGGGACGGCTGTGAAACACAATCTTTAGGAGACTTCTCTAACTTCTTCATTGATGGTAGGTAAACTCAAGGAAATAGATTAAGAAGAACCGCCATAGTGTAGTATTTAAAACATGTATCAATTTTATTAAAAGATTTAAGACTACTCACAAGCGAAGTAGAGGTAAGCACATATGACAGACAGCATAAAGCAAAACCGGATATGGACGTCACTTCCGGGTTCCTACGCGTTACGTCGTGGAGACTTCAACTGGGATGTTTACACAGGGTACAGGAAGTGACTTATAGGTGTACTGGGCGGAACTACGCCGCCCATTTCATTAGTATACCGATGCGCCGCTGTGTAGACCCAGTAATGTCAATGGGGGCGGACCAATTCAAAATAGATACGCTGGGTAACTTCCCATCTAAACATGTATAACATTAATGGACAGCAGCGCAAAGCGGGGGACAAATACAAGGGCAGGAGGGGTGGAACGAGCACTATACTGGATCTGGCAAACTAGAGAAATTATAATAGCTTGGTATTAAGTTTTAGCTGCAGACAGCGCCGTGCTGTCATTTATAGCGTTTATAGCACGGCGCTGTCTGCAGCTAAAACTTAATACCAAGCTATTATAATTTCTCTAGTTTGCCAGATCCAGTATAGTGCTCGTTCCACCCCTCCTGCCCTTGTATTTGTCCCCCGCTTTGCGCTGCTGTCCATAAATGTTATACATGTTTAGATGGGAAGTTACCCAGCGTATCTATTTTGAATTGGTCCGCCCCCATTGACATTACTGGGTCTACACAGCGGCGCATCGGTATACTAATGAAATGGGCGGCGTAGTTCCGCCCAGTACACCTATAAGTCACTTCCTGTACCCTGTGTAAACATCCCAGTTGAAGTCTCCACGACGTAACGCGTAGGAACCCGGAAGTGACGTCCATATCCGGTTTTGCTTTATGCTGTCTGTCATATGTGCTTACCTCTACTTCGCTTGTGAGTAGTCTTAAATCTTTTAATAAAATTGATACATGTTTTAAATACTACACTATGGCGGTTCTTCTTAATCTATTTCCTTGAGTTTACCTACCATCCATGAAGAATTTAGAGAAGTCTCCTAAAGATTGTGTTTCACAGCCGTCCCTGCAATCATCCTGGTGTCCATTACTTATTTTGCTGTTTACCCACAGGAGTGAGGTAATTGCATAGCATTTGCATTTTTTGCACGGATCATCACGGATGGATTGATTGCCCAGCACGTTGCACGTTTAATTTAGTGTGCCTACCGAATTGCACGATTTGATTTGATTGTGTATGGGACATTTTTCACGTTGGTCACTTGGATTTAATATTTAATATTTTATATATATTTTTTCCTTTTTTATACCTGTTTTTACCTCATTATATACACATTATATGTTTACACAGCCTATATATGCATCTTGGTCTATATGGTAAATTTGCGTTTTTTGGACATAGAGTCACTTTATGGTCTATGCACTAGTTATCACTCTATTTTATGCACAGAGGCATTCTCTGATTTATTCACGCACAGTTGCACTTTATATAATTTTATAATTGCACATTAGTGGTTCACTGCGATTATCGAATAGTTTGAAATTAGCGCATCACATTTTTTCTATTTTATTTTTCCAGTAGTGAGAGACAACTCATTCAGTGATTGCTGCTTTTTTCACTAGCTATTTTTACCTTGTCATAATTTTTTCCATAGAGCGCAGAAGTCTTTAGATACACATGCGGCTACACAGCACCACCAGAGAGAGAACCATGCTGCTGCCCAACACCACTAGAGATAGAGCCACACTGCTGCCCAGCACCACAAGAGAGAGCCACGCTGCTGCCCAGCACCACCAGAGAGAGGGTCACGCTGCTGCCCAGCACCACAAGAGAGAGGGCCAAGGTGCTGCCCAGCACCACCAGAGAGAGCCACACTGCTGCCCAGCACCACCAGAGAGAGAGCCACATTGCTGCCCAGCACCACCAGAGAGAGGGTCACGCTGCTGCCCAGCACCACAAGAGAGAGGGCCAAGGTGCTGCCCAGCACCACCAGAGAGAGCCACACTGCTGCCCAGCACCACCAGAGAGAGAGCCACATTGCTGCCCAGCACCACCAGAGAGAGGGTCACGCTGCTGCCCAGCACCACAAGAGAGAGGGCCAAGGTGCTGCCCAGCACCACCAGAGAGAGCCACACTGCTACCCAGCACCACCAGAGAGAGAGCCACATTGCTGCCCAGCACCACCAGAGAGAGCCACATTGCTGCCCAGCACCACAAGAGAAAAAGCCACACTGCTGCCCAGCACCACCAGTCAGAAAAAGACATGCTACACTACTGACCAGAGTCACCCTGGGCAACTCAGAGTGAGCAAACGTCCAGCCAAAGGGATCACTGCTGCAGTTTCACTGGGTCTGGTAAGAGGGCTCGTTGGCCATTATCTAATACTGCTCCTAGGGACTGAGAAATTGTAAAGTGCCTAACCTGCTATCCTCTAGGCCAGTGGTTCTCTACTCCTGTCCTCGGGACTCACTAACAGGCCAGGTTTGCAAGATAACTGAAATACATCACAGGTGATACCATTTGCTGCTCAGTGATTACAGTATTCTAGTCTGCATCTCCCCAAGGTAATAATTAACCACTTCAATATAGGACATTTATACACCCTTCCTTCCCAGACCAATTTTTAGCTTTCAGTGCTCTCACACTGTGAATGCCAATTACTCAGTCATGCAACACTGTACCCAAACAAAATTTTTAGCATTTTTTTTCATATAAATAGAGCTTTCTTTTGGTGGTATTTAATCATGACTGGGTTTTTTTTTTTTTTTGCAACATAAGTGAAAAAAGAGTGAACATTTTGAAAAAGAAAACACTTTTTTTAGTTTCTATGACAAAATTTAGCAAATAAGTCATTTTTGTTCATACATTTGGGCCAAAAGTTATACGGCTACATCTCTTCGGTAAAAAATAACCCGAATTAGTGGATATTATTAACCACTTTCAGACCGGACCAATTTGCTGGTCAAAGACCAGACCCCTTTTTGCGATTCGGTACTGCGTCGCTTTAACTGACAATTGCGCGGTCGTGCGACGTGGCTCCCAAACAAAATTGACGTCCTTTTTTTCCCACAAATAGAACTTTCTTTTGGTAGTATTTGATCACCCCTGCGGTTTTTATTTTTTGCGCTATAAACAAAAATAGAGCGACAATTTTGAAAAAAAACGCATTATTTTTTACTTTTTGTTATAATAAATATCCCCCAAAAATATATAAAAAAACATTTTTTTTTCCCTCAGTTTAGGCCGATACGTATTCTTCTACATATTTTTGGTAAAAAAAATCGCAATAAGCGATTATTGATTGGTTTGCGCAAAAGTTATAGTGTTTACAAAATAGGGATAGTTTTATAGCATTTTTATTAATACTTTTTTATTATTATTTTTTTTTACTAGTAATGGCGGCGATCAGCGATTTTTATTGTGACTGTGACATTGTGTTGGACCCATCGGACATTTTTGACACATTTTTAGGACCATTGTCATTTATACAGTAATCACTGCTATATAAATGCAGTGATTCCTGTGTAAATGACACTGGCAGTGAAGGGGTTAACCAGTGGGTGGCAGTGTAGGGGTTAAGTGTTCCTAGGGGTGTGTTACTAACTGTGGGGGGGGTTGGGCTTTCATTTAGTGAACACTGATCTCTGCTCCAATCACATGGAGCAGAGATCAGCGTCACTAGTTGCTAGGCAGAATGGAGAAATGCTGTTTACTCGGCATTTCCTCCATTCGGCCGCTCCGTGAGACGATCGCGGGGATGCCCGCGGCGATCGAGTCCGCGGGTCCCGCGACCGGACTCACGGGGGTCCCGACCAGCGCGGGAGCGTGCCGCCGGCGGCGCGCTCCCGATGGCAGGGCGGCATTGAATATTGGACGTACCTGTACGCCAATATGCCTGCCCGTGCCATTCTGTCGACGTACATCGTCGTGCGCTGGTCGGGAAGTGGTTAAACTGGCTATATACCATACAATTTTCTTATTACATTTCCTTTAGATTTACCTTCAACTGTGTGGTACAAGTGCCTGTCTGATTTCACACAAATTGAAAGTGTTTCGATTCGAACTCATATTATATGGTTTTGGTAAATCTAAAGGAAATCTATAGAAAGAAAATTGTATAATGTATGGCCAGCATTAGTCTCTGTGAAAGTTATAGAGTCTACAAGCTATGGTGCAAATCATTGAAAATTGATCACACTTGATGCGCTGACGGCCTATCTCATTTCTTGAGGCCCTGAAATGTCAGGGAAGTACCAATACCCCCCAAATGACCCCTTTTTGAAAAGTAGACAGTCAAATGTGTTTAGCAAGAGGCATGGTGAGTTTTTTGAAGTTGTAAAAGCATGTATATAGCAAAAATGACACCTTAAAATACATTCTGCTACTCCTCCTGAATATGGCGATACCACATGTGTGAGACTTTTACACAGCCTGGCCACATAGAGAGGCCCAACATGCAGGGAGCACCATCAGGTGTACTAGGAGCATAAATTACACCTCGAATTTCCTAACCACCTATTACACTTTTGAAGGCCCTGTATCACCAGGGCAATGGAATTACCCACAAAATTACCCCATTTTGGAAAGCAAACACCCCAACGTCTATTCTATGAGGCATAATGAGTCTTTTGAACGGTTCATTTTTTTACACAAGTCTTCAGAAAACGTGGAAAGTAAATGAAAATCTTTTTATTTTACACAAAGTTGCCAATTTATAAGATATTTCTAACACATAGCATGTATATATACACCCCAAAACATATTCTGCTACTCGTCCTGAGTATGGCGATACCACATGTGTGAGACTTTTACACAGCCTGTCCACATAGAGAGGCCCAACATTGAAGTAGTACCTTCAGGCGTTCTAGGAGCATAAATTACACATCTCATTTCATTCCTACCTATCACATTTTTTAAGGTCCTGGTGCATGAGGACAGTGGAATTACCCCATTTTGGAAAGCAAATACCCCAACGTACATTCTATGAGGCATGGGCTGCAGATGGGTACTCTGCTGGACTGGAGACAAGTACTCGGGTACTCTAATAGGCTGATGACAGGTACTTGGGTACTCTGATCGGCTTGAGATAGATACTCAGGTACTCTGTTGGCCTGGTGACAGCATACTCAGTTACTCTGATGGCCTGGTGACAGGTACTTGGGTACTCTGATGGCCTGGTGACAGGTACTGAAATAATCTGATGGACTACAAATAGATACTCGGGTACTCTGATGGGCTGTGACTGGTACTCGGGTGCTGACAGGTACTCAGATGGGTTGTGACAGGTACTCAGATGAACTGTGACAGGTACTCGGGTACTCAGATGGACTGTGACAGGTACTCGGGTTCTCAGATGAACTGTGACAGGTACCCGGGTACTCAGATGGACTGTGACAGGTACTCAGGTACCCACATATATACTGTAACAGGTACTCAGATGGGCTGTGACAGGTACTTGGGTACTCAGATGGGCTGTGACTGGTACTCGGGTACTCAGATGGGCTGTGACTGGTACTCGGGTACTCTGACAGGTACTTTGATGGGTAGTGACAGGTACTCTTTATTGGGGGGGGGGGGGGGCAATCAGTGTGGTTGGTGTGTACTGTAAGCGGTAATGATATGTTACCACAATCCCCTTCTGACACACGATCAGTGTGTGAGGAGGAGAACCCGGTAACATCTCGTTACTGCAGTTTGTTTACATTCTGTGACCAGCTGTGATTGGACACAGCCAGTCACGTGGTAAAGAGCCAATTTCATTCCCGTCCAGGATGGGAGATCCTATCTGCAGACGTTATACGACTATAGCCCGGTATTGAAGTGGTACAATTCTGGCCTGTTAGTGGGTACAGAGGATCAGAGTTAACCACTGCTGTAGGCCCTACTGAATGCCGCAACATGTGCCAACGAGCTCCAAAGCTGGCCCAAAAACAGGAGGGGGGGGGGGTGACACCATGTTTTATCGCACCAGGTGACACCAACCCTAGTGATGCCACTGCTTGTGTGTGTCCCATACACTGCATGAGCTTTGGTCTGAAATGCCCGGCGGCACTGTAACAAAGTCCCGCCTCCTGTGAGGTAGACAGAACACTGATCCAATGCAGTGAAATTGAATCAGTGTGACCTGCATCATAGAAACCGCAAGTGGGTCTTTGTTACAGTGGCCGCCTGGGTGATTCAAATCCAAGCTCCATGACAGGAGATCATTGCCGCTCTCTGTGATCCAGAGGCATTGGTAGGCTGCAATTAGTGGGCACTGACAGGCTACAATTGGTGGCCACTGATGAGCTGTGTTTGGTGGGAACTGGTAGGCTGCATTTGATATTATTTCTGCAGTCTGACCATCTCTTGTATCATCATGGCTGTAGTCTCTGACCGTCGTCTGTAGTATGTCTGAGAGCTCTTTCTACCATACTCTCTAACAGAAGCCCTCTCCGTGTCAATCAGAGAGACTCCTCCTCCTCCCCCCCCCCAGTCCCATTAGTGTACCCTCTTCCTGTAATTTGTTTATTGTTAAGAGATCATGGGAGGATCCCAGGGTAACAAAGACTCCTTAGGGGAGCATCTCTGTGTGAGTCTTTGCCATAGAAACATTTGTAATGGGGAGGAGATAAGATGACCACATCCATGTGGGGCCACCAGAAATATTTCTGCACCCAGACATCAGTGCCCCTAGGATCGGCTCTGGCACTAATGAGCAAAATTCCACTGCTAAACTGTGCCATTGAAAAGTAATCTGCTGCTGCAATACTGTGCCTTACTGCAACATTGTACCATTAATGTCTGTTCTATTGCAATTGTATGGGCACTGGGTTATTTGAATGATAGTATCTGTTACACTAATTGCAATTACTTCTGTTAAATATACTTCAGCATGCAAGAAGTTATATAACCTTCTGGCCTATGTGAGCTCTCCCAGATTGGGTACCTCAGCCAGAAGGGCTGCTCACAACTTTCCCTTTTAGGCCGGGTTAACACTGGTACGTCAAGATTGTTGTACAACTGTCATCTTACTGGGCCCTGCAATATCAGTCCTACTTCCATCCAAGTTGAATGCACAGGATACAATTTTGTTCTGACTTTGAGAACGTCTGACTTGTCCTTTGACCAATCCCACTGTGACAAATTCCTTCTCTTGCTGTAGTGATCACCATGTCAGCTGTGAAAAGTAAGATGGTTAGGACGAGGATCCAGTTTTAAGGATATTAAATGGGCTGAAAACAGACCAAAGTAGTGACTTGTGTCAGACCCGCTAAGACGGCCCTCAGATCGAACCACTGGTTTGTACACATCATGTGCTTCCAAAGTCGGAGTGTATGTCAAGTGTGAACCAAGCCTTAAATACAGAAGCTGAGCTTTTTACAAGGGGCAGTGCTTCTCTCCCTTGCACAGAACACCCCCCCCATGACACAAAAAAAAAAAAAAAAAAAATAGTCTAGGGGGGAGATGACAGACCACCATTAATACTCTGTATGATTAGACTGTTCTCTCAGAGAACCAGAAACCTGTTTCACATACCAGTTCTGTGTGCCCCTGAGCGATTGTGGAAACCCAGTGGTGATCGCAACTGCAGGCAAGCTCCTCTGGCCATCTATGTTACCGATATAACATTACGGCGATTTGCGCAGCCGAGCCATGTTGCTGCAGTACAACTGCAGCGGCATGAGGTTAAACTACATAGAGGGTTCTTTACTGTAAGTGCAGCAAGGATGTGGAATTCCCTTCCACAAGCGGTGGTCTCAGTGGGGATCAATAGTTTAAATAAAATTTAGATAAGCACTTGTATATCCCTGTATGTTGTGGTCATTCAAGGCAATACTGACCTACACCTACTATGCAACTATGGGGGCTATTTACTAAGGGTAACTCCTTTGCACTGCATGTGCAGTCGCTGCAAGTATGAAATGAGGGGGGGGGGGGGGGAAGTTCTGCTGATTTTATGATACAATCTGCGAGCTAAAATGCTTTTTATCATCCTTTCATGTCCCCCTCAGATCTAAAGTGACTGCACTGCCCTTCCAAGTGCACTTGCAGTGCAAAGTGGCTTTGCCTTTAGTAAATAATCCCCTTTGTCAGATCACTAAAAGATGCCAATACTATTTGTGTAGCCTACCTCATTAGGGAGCCATTTGCTTTCTCTGCTAAAATTGCACTCACCAGTTTTAAACGGGCACAAAATTTGTGTGGGGGGCGAACAAAGGCTAACCTCTTAGTTAGGAATGAATTAAAAAAAATAATTTACAGAAAATTTTTCTAGACATGTGCGCTGTCAATAAAATTAGTTTCATTACATTTTGTATTAACCGTTCTGTGTCCAAAAATTCAATTTGGATTCATACAAAAATACAAAGTTTGTTAACTTTTCGTAACAATTAGAAACGTTGGTTAGAAAGAGTTAAGAAAAAATAAAAAAATAAATCCCCTCTCAATAATGGTAGTTATCAAGTCATGAGGGGCTCCCACCATCCCTGGGTTTTTAACTTCAATAATATTAATGAACATTCAGAATCTCCCACTCCCATTAAAATTCACACACCCCAATCCTCAATCAGCAGCAGAAAACCTGGATTGGTCAACAGAACACCAGTCATGTTTCCATTGTAACAGAATTTGGATCTGAAATTCAGCAACAAAAATTTGTATTTTGGATGCTTCTGAATTATCAGAAATTCCTATGAAGCAAACCGCACATAGGAAATATATTCTGACCGCTAACAGATTTTGCTGAACCAGGGTACAGACGACAAACATTACTTTGTTAGGGAGAGATTTTACAAAAACATTACACCATTAAATGTTGTAGTTTAAAAATGCAGCTGTGTTGTGGAGTTCTTTAAGTTTTAAAATTAAGCAGGACACAGGAAATGCAATTTCAAAGCATATTTATTAAACAGAATTACGGTCCAAATGCAATGGTCACCACTTTCTCAGCCTGCCAATGTTTACAATTTTAAAGTTGTCCTTTGAAGTGAACCTTGGCATCAGTCATACAGGGCAAATGTAACTGATGTCACAGAAAGTACTCTGAAGTAGATTGCACTCGCCAACCCTGATATCCTGGTACTAGGACATTTCCCATCCTGTCTTCCCACAGAGGGAGAAAGGGGGGGGGGGGGGGGGAGCCACATCACTTGCCCAGGTGGGCACAAAGTGAAAACAGGAATGTTCTACAGCCCTACAGGATTATCAATGGTATGGCAGCAGAGCATTGACCACAGGGGAAGGAATTACAATCTGCCCAAAATCTCTCCTGTGAAAGCCTTACATTGTCCAGTATGAGAACTAGTATAGGTCCACTGCTAATAGGAGTGACTGAAGACACATCAACTTTGGAAATCTAAATCTGAACTAAATTTCATGCATGTGGAAGGGGGTTATCAGTAGGTGGAGAAGGCTTGTCAAGAATTCTCATGTCACGGCAATGTAGTAATGGCTCTTTTCCCAATCCCATCTGGTAGACAAAGATGTAGACTTTTTGTTTTGGCTCCACAGTGAGTGTCATTGTCTCTGAAACTTCAGTGACCTCACTCCAATTCTCTTTCTCTGTGTTTGTACTAGAGCCGCCGTATTCAGTGCTAAGGGAAAACTGGGCCTTAGCGATTAAAGCACCCAATCCTCCTGTCTCAGCCGAGACAGTTGCTGTTACTTTCCAGTTGTGCTCCATACTGGATACCTTCTCCTTCTCATATCCAACCTTCTTGGAAACCTGATTCTTCCATTGAAGGGGGGTCTGGGAGTCATTGTCAATGGTCTTGATGCACACCCACTCACCATAGGATGGGCCCTTGGCAATAGCCAGGCCTCCAGGCAGAAAGCCGTAGATGCTGGGATGGAACGAGTAGGTATCAACTCCCTCGTTTTTGTTGAAGTTGGTACATCTTGTGTACTTAATCCCTCCCCATTGGTCCTCAGGATTCACAAAATAGTAGTAATTTCTCACACCAAAATAATAAAGGCCATTTCTGCATTCCGGGTGTAGCGTGAATTCTTCACCTGCTTCATATTTGTTCATGTTCCTTGTTCGGCGATAGACCCCTCGGTCCTGAAAAATGATATAGAAGTATCCAAAAGCCGAACAATAATGACTGCCCCCTTGACAGTTAGGGTGTAGGGAATAAACAACTGCACTGTCATCTGTGTTCATGTTTGTAACTCGTCGGTAGTGGTCTGACTTGATAATGTAGAAGTGGTCATCCTCATAGGCCACGTAATGATCTCCATTCCTGCAGGATGGGTGCAAGCTGAAGACATCCAGCCCTTCTCCATGATTAAAGTTTGATGATCTCATGTAACAATTAAGGTCTGGCCTGACAATATAGTAATACTGGTCCACGCCACAAAAATCTGCTTTGCTTTTGCGCTTTGGGACAATCATAGCTGAGATGCTGAAAGGAAGAGAAACAAATACAATTAAGATATGCACCCATTAACCAGTTAAGCCATTTTAGATTTTACAGATGCAGTACAAGTAAAAATTCTAGTTAAAAGTGGGGACTGGGCTGAGAAAAGGGAAAGTATATGCCCCCCCCCCCCAGGCCATTACAGTATGTTAGGCTGCTGCCATAAGTATATTACCCATTACATAGGTCTGAACAAGGAACATATAGCTATCACAGCACTGGGCAGCAGAAATCTTCCAGCACCAACTTCATTTGTAGTACTAAAGTGTCAGCTACGGAGTGCTAAGAGGGGGAAGGTAATGCCAACCTGAACGCCACCTGCCCCGCACATTTTCTGGTTATAGTATGGTCTTCAGGAGAGTCCATATTTTTTTCCCCAGATCTGTAGTGATCTTTTCCAGCACGTCCTCATTTACATTTCCATGAAAGGAATGTTAAATCCAGTTTGTGCATTGATGGAACATGCAATATGGGCAGGTACAGGAGTGTTTAATATGTGTACCCTTTAAAAAGTTTAAAGCCACAACTGTAAGAATAAAGTAATTTTGATCCCGTCTTCTCTTATCCTCCCCTTCTTAAGCAGCACCCAGTCTGATAGTACAGAGCTGGGAGGGGGCACTCTGCACATGCTCAGTTGTGTGTATTGCTAGAGTTTCTCTTGGAAGGGTGCATGAGATCAGCAGAGGGCCAATCAGCACTGTCCAGAGGGTCAGGGGTACGGCAGCCCCAGAACAGTCAGGAGAATGAAAATAAACTACCTGCTTTAACCAAAATACCGATACCTTGTTTCCCCAAAAATAAGACAGTAGTGCTTATTTTTGGGTAGGTCTTACCATGTAATATGCCATCTTCTGTCCCCCTCCCAGTCAGGAGTTCCCAGTGTGAACCGAATTAAAATGCTTGTAAAATCCTATAATATACTCCATTACAGCATAGCTCCCACCTGGCCATGATTTTGAGGGGCTCTCTCTGATTTGGAGAAAAGTCCCTCATTTCAGTCTGATCTATATAGTTGTATATAAAAGCACTTTTAAAAAAAAAGTGCTTTTGCAGTGCTAAACCTTTCATCCATTTTATAAGTTGCTGCATTTGTAAATTCCAAAAGCCAATATAAAAGGATTTATCCTTTAAGGTTTAACCAATCTTGTGTTTTTTTCTACATTTATTTAAGGGGGTGTGTCCTATGCCTGCATAGGTTTGCAGATAAGTGTCCCTCAAAAGGTTGAGTTGTACGTTACAATAATGTATTATAGAAGCACATACACTACAGTAAGAGAGCGGATTATAGGATTTTACAACCATTTTAAACTAGGGATCATTCTCAGGAACACACAGTAAAAGTCACAAGACCGCTATATACATACACTGTTAATGAGAAAATGAATTTAGCCATTGAGATTTACTAAAGAATTGCATTTCCATGTACTGTGGGAGATCAGATATAGTGAATGCAGGGTCCTGGGTTTAAGAATACATTAAGACTCACACACTCACTAAAAGGGTTAAAAATCTCACCATAACTGACCTCTCAAAATGCATGTTGCTTGGCTGTCATACTGATTAAATCCCTTCTGTACTCTGAGGGCCTCATCTAGAACACGTATACAAATCAGAAGATCTGACTTATTGACTTTCCTGATCTGCAGGCTGTTCTCAGTCAGCGGTATTAGGAGAAACTCATCATTGACAACCTACATTTTACCCAGGATAGGTATCCTTTGTTCTTGCTTAATTATGTAATCAGAAGTCACTTTGCTCAAGTCAGACCAGTACATGCTGATTGGTTGCTACAGGCATTAGGTGGGGGGGGGGGGGGGGGATTGTAGCAATACTCTGCTCTCCCAACTCTCCAATGGGCTCATCCTAGCCTACCACAATATGTGCCCCATCAATACTGTATGCTGGGTGGCCTCAAAAGTCAATCATAGCCATGTGTGGTCAGTGAAGGGTGGGCCCAAGAATGGACATCCTAGTGAAAAGTAGCAATGTGTAGGTTAGGTTGTCCCAAGATCTCTGGAAAGTAATATAGTTTCAGACACTTGAAATGTTGGACGACAAGCAAATGGAGGAGAAAAATAAAAATATGTCCCAACCCCTAATATACAAGGGTGCACATCCATATAAAATAAATCATTCATACCCAACACCTATAGTTTACATTCTTCAGTATAAGAAATTACACTAGAAAAGGCCAATTCTATATACTTACAATGCAAAGCCTGTGTGCAGAGCTGAAAAAGATCCGTGGTGCTCAGTACATGTGAGCCCAACAATCTGAGCTCCTTCTTATATATGTAGATCACCCAACACACTGATCTCTGATTGGCTGGGTTCACCTTCATTATACTCACCTGATACAATCTCAGGGGGACTTTTGGTAAGAAAATTAGCTACACATTTGCAATTCGGACTGCTTCTTATTTAGCAAAGTATATGTGAGATTTTATTTTGTGTGTTTCCAACCCCTGGAATCCTGGGCAGCCAAAGTACAACTAAAATATTTTTTTTCATTTTTGGAGGGAGAGAGGCTGACCATACATTATACAATTTTCTTATTCAATTTCCTTTAGATTTACCTTCAACTATGTTGTGCAAGAGCCTGCCTGATTGCATACACATTGAAAGTTTAGTTTTACTTCATATTATGTGGTTTTGGTAAATCTAAGGCCCCTTTCACATGGGCGCTCTGATCATGTCTGCCTTTCAGTTGGACCTGGTTGGACGCTCCATGCACCTCTATGGAGCGGCGGATGTCAGCGGTGACATGTCCACTGACATCCGCCAATATCCGATCCGATCCTGTCCGTGAAATCCAGATGGATGGTGACCCTATCTTCCATCCGTCTGGAGGATTGGATGCAAAACAGACAGGCGATCTGTTTTCACCCAATCTCCCCATAGAGGAGAGCAGGGCTCTGACAGGTCTTTCTCTGCACAGTGAACGGAGACAGACCTGTCATCTGCCTGCTCAGCGGGGATCAACGGATCGATCTCTCACTGATCATAACAGAGTCCATTGGTATACAAGAGAATTGAATAATGATTGGCCAGCTTTAGTGCCGGTTCACACAGGAGCGGCTTGTCCCTTAGCTGCCTGACAAGTTGCGCTCTGTTCTGCACTATGGAACCGTTCTAATAGGAGCGACTCAAGTCGCTCCGACTTAGAAAAAAGTTCCTGTACTATTTTTGGGGGCGACTTCAGGCGACTTGCATTGACTTCTATACAGAAGTCGTTTTTGCAAGTTGCTGCTGAAGTCGTGTGAAGTCGCATCGCCCCTGTGTGAACTGGCACTTAGGGAAGGTTATAACACTCGTCAGTATTTTTATTTTTTTGCCATCTGAGCCCCATTGGGGAGATTTCCCTTCACTTCCTGTCCAACAGTCAAAACAGGAAGTGAGAGGAAATCCATTCAAAATGAAAGAATCTGCAGCAGAACTATTGTCTCTATTGGAAGATTTCTCCTCTATTCTTGTTTTGGGGACAACCCAAAGTAGTGATTTTTCATTTTTGGTGATAACGGTAAACATGTCAAATAAAGAGAGTGTTTCCTCATTGAGGAGATTCAGACAGCAATAAAAACCTGACAGATGTTCCAATCCCTCTTTACACTATCCAAAAAAAAAAAGTTTGCTTTTAGTTATTCTTTACCTCCACATTTTGCTAAATATGTAACCTGCTCTAAGCGCTTATTCGCTCTTGCTTTTTGCTTTGGTCTCTAAGGAGCAATTTTCGTTTGGACCGCTCTTTAGGCTGGGATCACACTAGAACACGCAGTGGCTCAGCGCAGGAGTCCGGTGCGTCTTCATTCACAGTTTCAGGTCCGATTTCAACCTGAATTTTTGGCTTAATTTGGACCTGAAACAGACCAAAAGACGCACAGGTAGAGTTGCCACCTCATCCCTTTAAACCTGAACACATATGAATTACACAGGTTCTGAGGCTAACTGAATGCAGATACGGCTCCAAGTGAGTTTAATTACCACCTTAATTAGCCACAGAACCTGTGTAATTAATATGTGTTTGGTTTTAAAGGGATGAGGTGGAAACCTTACGCACGGGTCTCCTGTGCAAATCACTCCGGAGCCGCTGCGGAGATGTATGAACCGGCTCCATAGAGAACCGGTCACAATCTACTGCTATGCGAATTGGATGCGCAGAAAGCCACATCAAATTTGCATAGGTGTGAACCCAGCCTTAAGCCTCATACACACGGTCGGACTTTGTACAAACTTTTTCCGTGGACTTTTGTACAAAGGGCGTGGTCCACAAGTTTGTATTGCATACACACGGTCGGACTTTTTGACAACAAACACGAACGTAATGACGTCACAACGTACTGACGCCGCTTCAAAAGAGGACGTTCAATGACTCCAGCGCCACCTTTGGTGAACTTCTGTATTGTAGTCTGATCTTTTGCATTGGTTCTGAGCATGCGTGTTTGTACCTTGTACAAAAGTCCGATGCTTTTGCGTACACACGGTCGGACTTTGCTCCATCGGACTTTTGTTTGCAGAAAGTTTGTCCGTTCGCACAGCCAACAAAAGTCCGATGAAAACAGAAAAAGTTTGTCCGATGGAGCGTACACACAGTCGGATGTTGCTCCAAAACAGCTAATTTGCATGTTTGTTGTCAAAAAGTCAGACCGTGTGTACGGGCCTTTAGAAAGCATTTGACAGGCAGTGAGGAGGCAATGTATCGTCTCCTCAGCACCTGCTTTAACCCTTTCACTTGTAGAGAAATTTTTGCATTTTTTTTGCACGTTTAAAAAATAATTTTAGGCCTGAAGATTCCACAAAACTCACAAATATTACATCATTTCTGAAAGCAGACAACCTAGAGAATAAAATAGTGGTAGTTGCAATTTTTAATGTCACAAACGTGATTTTTAGAGCAGACAAATGCAATCAATTTCCCAATTCTTAGTAAAATATGCGCCGGGTAAATAGATACCCAACATGCCAAACCTTACATTTTTGTGCACCCGTGAAATGACGTAAAACTTCAGTACTCTATATCTTCTATAGGCAAAGCTTCAAAAGGTATCAGTTTAGTGTTACAGAGGAGGTCTTGTTAAAATTATTACTCTCATTCCAGCGTGTGCGGCAATATGTAACATGTGTATCGCAATCAATGTTTTCATGCGTAGGCGCCCTGGCACATGCGTTTACGTTCATGCGTGTGTATATGTGGGGGTGGGGGGCCTCCAATTTTTTGGGGGGGTTTATGTGCTTGGGTGTAGCTTTATTTAAAAAAAAAAAAAAAAAAAAAAAGGTTTTTTATTCATCACATAGGGGACAAACAGTCCCGCTACGTGATGATTTTAGGTGACAGGTTCTCTTTATTGAGATATGCAGGGTCTAAAAGACCACCAATGTCTCCCCTGTATTCCACTGAATGTTTTGCAATGCTGATCGCATTGCAAGACATCCTTTTCTGGCAAAGCGAGCCGGAAAAAACGAGAGCTCGTCGCTTTCTGGGTCGCAAGAAGCAGTGAAGGAGAGCAGACGTGTGTGCGCTCTTCTCCTTCCCCTCTACCCGCCTGCACCGGGCGTGGAGATCCCAGGCCCCCCCGATGGGCAAGCAGATCCCGGTAAGAATGGCACGGTACGGAGCTGTAGAATTCTCTCATCTGACAGGTAGGTGGCTACAGCCACCGAACTGTGTGTGATACCCCCGCCATTAGGTCCGTACGACCTATGGACCTGGCGGCGAAAGGCTTAAAGAGTAACTCCACTTTCATGAAGAAAGAAGAAAAAAATTAGCAAACAAAAAATAATAATTTAGCGTATACAATTGTGACACAAGTCATATTGTAATTGAATGATATTAAAAAAATCAACTTTTCTTTTCAATCTGCAGCTCCGTAATTGTATGTAGAATGCAATGTAATATGGCTACCTGGAGGAGTTCTGTACACAAACTGTATACGGAACACCCCTCAGATATGTAATTTCCTGCTTGTGTGATTGGCTCACTGATTTTTCCAAAATTCGCCAGTAATATCCACTTCAGCCCCAGATGATTTTACCCCCTTCCTGACCAGATCACTTTTTACAATTTGGCTCTGCGTCGATTTAATTGACAATTGCGCGGTAGTTCCATGATGTACTCAAATAAAATTTTGATTCTTTTTTTCCCCACAAATAGAGATTTCTTTTGGTGGTATTTGATCACCTCTGCAGTTTTTATTTTTTGCGCTATAAACAAAAATAGATCATCAATTGTGAAAAAAAAAAATATTTTTAACTTTTTGCTATAATAAATATCATCCAATTTTTTTTTTAAAGACTCATTTCTTCATCAGTTTAGGCCAATATATATTCTTCTACATATATTTGGTAAAAAAATTTAAATAAGCGTATATTGACTGGTTTGCGCAAAAGTTATAGTGTCGACAAGCTATTGGAAAGATTTATGGCATTTTTATGTCATTTTTAATATTATTTTTTAATTTACTAGTTATGGCGGTGAGCTGCTATTTTTAGCACTACTGCGACATTGTGATGCACAAATCAGAGACTTTTGACACTTTTTTTTTGGGACAGTTGGCATTTATACAGTGATCAGTGCTATACAAATGCACTAATTACTGTCTGAGCCCCCGTTCACACCTATGCGAATTAGATGTGCGTTTCCCCGCATCTAATTAAGTAGGAGAATGTGACTGGCTCCCTATGGAGCCCGTTCACATACTTCCGGGGTGGCTGCGGAGTGCACTGCAGAAAATACGCGTGCATCTTTGGCTCCGTTTCAGGGCCGAATTCAGTCATGGAATCGGCCCTGATTCGTCCCTGAAATGGGGAACAGAGAAGCACAGCGCTCCTGTGAGTTCCGCAGCGGGTTATAGTGTGAACCCGGGCTAAATGTCACTGGCAGGGAAGGGGTTAACACTAGGGATGATCAAGGGATTAATTGTGTGTTCCCTCAGTGTGTTCTAACTGTATGGGGATGGGATTGACTAGGAGAGGAGATATATAATTTTTCCTACTTAGTAGGAACAAACAATATGTCTCCTCTCCCCTGATAGCACAGGGATTTGTGTGTTTACACAAATCACCAGAGGGCACCGTGCAGCTCGCCTGCGCCCTCTGGTGGCTGAAAAAGGGAGGGACGTACCCGTACATGATTTTGCCCAGGGGAGCTATTCAGCCACGGTATATCTGCGTGAGCCGATCAGGAACCAGATATAGAAGCTTGAATTCAGGCATCCCCTGCAAGAAAAATGTCATTTTTAGTGAGATACTCCCAATAGGAAATCATATCTAAAGGGATGCCGGTCCTGCAATTTCCCTCCTTAGAGCTTTGCAGGTGCAGCAGCTGGTTGATAATTAAGAAGCCACTCACATTAGACTCCCTTCTGCAAATGGATACAGGCAAACACACAGGGATTTTTTCAGAATAACAAAAGGTAGGGATCTGCAAAAAAGTTTGTCAACATTCTTGTAATGTACATAGATCCCCCAGGGGGGGAATGTTTTTTTCTCAATAAAAGTGGAGTTATTCTTTAACCACTTGAACTCTGCACTGCATGTGGTTGTGGGGAGTTTACAGAGCAGCCCCATTCATTTACATTTGTCATGCTATGCCCACCAAAATCATCAGGGGGTATAGTCCCTGATCATGAAGTAAAGCCTCATGACCATGGCATGTTCCCCCCCCCCACGGCCACAGCATCTACAGCTAAATTGGGAATGATTGAGGGGCGGTAAAGACGTGGCTCACTACCTCTGGATTGCTAGTGTGGATGAGCCCCAAAAGGTGGAGGTAGCCCGTAGGGGCTCATTCACACCACATGAATGACCTACGTTATTTTCTATGTGCCCCATTTACATTGCAATGCAGCTGAGAAGTGTGATGAGCTGCAGTAAAATACAGACATGTAGCATCGTACCGCAGCTCACCAGAAAGCGCTCCATGTCCTGCACTGGATGTGAGGACACTAAGGAATAGTCTGCTGCCAGAGTGTAGGGGAGTGCCGTTTGCTGCAGGAGTGGGGGAATCAGACAAGTAAAAGCATTTTTCCCTTCTAATGTTATCAACCAGTTAACCATTGCAGTGTGATTGCACACCGTTTGCAATGAAGGACTTTTAGTTTTCCTGCAGTTGTGCTTTAAAGCTGAAGTTTGAGTTTGGTTTCTATTCTATAGTTATACAGATCCAGCTTGGCACAGTGTATGTATAATCTCATACCTGAGTGATTGCTGTAGATGCTGACAATCACTGTACTGTAGTAGCCACTGCTACTACAATGAGCGCTGCTATCTTCTGGGCCCAGTAGTGATTGGCTGCCTTTCTATATAATAACCACAGAGGAGTGCTCTCTTGGCACTTTTGCCATTCAGAGAACATCTTGTATTATTTTTAACAGAGTGCATTGATGTGAGGCACTTATATTACAGGGCAGCATACCAAACACAGTAGGGTTGATTTACTAAAGGCAAATCGACTGTGCACTCTGCAAGTGCAGATGCTCCACAGCTTAGTAAATGAAGTAGAGGTTCATTTTGCAAAGAATAGCCAATCACATGCATGGAAATGTTAAAAAAACACGGCATTTTTGCTTGCACATGATTGGATGATGAAAGTCAGTAGAGCTTCTGCTAATTTACTCTGGAGAAACTGCACTGGCAAAGTGCACAGTCTATTTGCCTTTAGTAAATCAACCCCATTTGTTTACATGCAGCCAGTGAAATCACTGGCTCATGTGCTCTGAAGAAACAGCCATCCGTACCGTTTCTTCAGAGCCCTGTGCCGTGAACGGTGACCTCATCACTGCTCCGGCCAGTCACAGAGCCAGAGTCCGCTAACCCAGAAGCAAGACGGGTGAAGGTGAGAGCGCCTGCAGTGCTGACCTCTCAGGGCTGGAAGAGCTTAGTTTTAAGGTAAGTTTAACATAATGTGCTAGTATACAATGCATACTAGCACATTATGCCTTTACCTTGCAGGTACAAAAATAAAAATAAAAAAAGTGTCCAGCATTTTACGAGCGCTTTAAAGTAATGGATGTACAGCACAGTGCACAATAGCAGTGTCTGGAGGCACTGGACAGACAGCACAGTGTACAGAGCTCAGTGACTTGAGGCACTGGACCAAGCAAGGACTGGAAACCTTTGCCCTTGGGAGCAAAGACAACCAACCAGCCCTGAGGAGATTTCTTTGGGTAAAAAAAAGTGTACCACACAAACTATGGCAAGATGCCGTATTCATTTCTTGGCACATAAAAGGTGGGTGTTCCTAAAAGACATGGTTTATTGTGTCACATTGTTTTACATCTTCCAGCATCAGCTTTCTTTTTGGCTCTCATTATTTGGACTCATGACATCTCATAGTCCCAAAGAAAGCTGGTACTGGAGGATCTCTGGCAGAAGCTGAGATCACAGGTCTAAAGATGAGGCAGGTATCTATAAGTGGTGGCCCGTGCACTGTGGGCACACAGGTGGCGCTGCCCCCCCATCCATGCGCCTGGGCCCCTTTTAGGACGACGGACCCATGCATTCCTATAGCGGGGGCGGGAGGGGGGTGGTACTTTTTGAAGCACCTGATTAGAGCCAGAGGCTCAAATAGGCATCAACATAGGGTGGGCGTGGGGCGCAGAGAGTTCAACCTGATGCCACCCAATTGTGTGACGATAGCGAATTCATTTTTGCTATTTTCACACTAACCTTCTTCCCCGCCTATCACTAGGCATGGCATTAGACCTGTTTCCTGATTGGCCAAAGCGCCAAGCCACCCTATTGGATGCCTGGCACTTAGGAAGAGGAGCGGTCTCAGCGGAGGAGACACACGCTGGAGCGTAGGTCGCCACCACTCTTGTGAACTCACTGCACTGAGAGGAGCAGCTGCCTGGCTGTAAGTGCGCAACGCGAGTGTTTGGGGGGGGGGGGGGGTTGGTGGGGACAGTGGCTGCATATGATGGGCACAAGTGGCTGCATAAACAGCACAAGTGGCTGCATATACTGAGCACAAGTGGCTGCATTTGACAAGCATAAGTGGCTGCATTTGATGGGCACAATGGCTGCATTTGGTGGGCACAGTGGCTGTGTTTGATGGGCACAGTTGCTGCATATGATGAGCACAAGTGCCTGCATATGCTGGGCACAGGGGCTGTGTTTGATGGGCACAGTGCCTGCATTTGATGGGCACAAGTGGCTGCATTTGATGGGCACAAGTGGCTGTATTTGATGGGCACAAGTGGCTGCATAGGATGGGCACAAGTGGTGGCTGCATAGGATGGGCACAAGTGGTGGCTGCATATGATGGGCACAAGTGGCTGCGTTTGATGGGCACAAGTGGCTGCATATGATGGGCACAGTGGTTGTATATGATGGGTACAACAAGTGGCTGCATATGATGGGCACAATGGCTGCATATGATGGGCACAGTGGCTGCGTTTGATAGGCACAGTGGCTGCAATTGATGGGCACAGTGGCTGCATTTGATGGGCACAGAGAGGCTGCAGTTGATGGGGGGGGGCAGTATTTTTCAGTTTGTTTGCACCCTCCCAAAAATTTTGAGCACTAGCCGCCACTGGTATCTATATAATCATGACATGTGTTCATGACCAAGGCTCCCACTCTTGTCAGTGCCTGAATGGTTAAATATCTCAAATCTAGGTGAGCAGCCCAACATTTCTTATTAGTAAGACTTTAAGTTAAGTGTAACGGTACCCCCAAAAAGGCTGAGAGCAGTGGTCCATCTTTCACCCAGCTCATGGCATGTATATAGCAAAAATAACACCCCAACACACATTCTGCTACTATTCCCGAGTATGGCGATACCACATGTGTGAGACTTTTACACAGCCTGGCCACATAGAGAGGCCCAACATTGAAGTAGTACATTCAGGCGTTCTTGGAGCATAAATTACACATCTCATTTCATTCCAAACTATCACACTTTTCAAGGTCCTGGAGCACCAGGAAAATGGAACTACCCACAAAATTACCCCATTTTGGAAACCAAACACCCCAACGTATATTCTATGAGGCATGGGCTGCAAATATATACTCGAGTACTCTGATGGGCTGCAGATAGGTACTCGGGTACTCTGATGGGCTGGTGACAGGTACTCGGGTACTCTGATGGCCTGGTGACAGGTACTCGGGTACTCTGATGGCCTCGTGACAGCTACTCTGATGGCCTGGTGACTGGTATTTGGGTACTCTGAAGGGCGGTGATAGGTACTCAGGTACTCATATGGACAGTGACAGGTACTCGGGTACTCAGATGAACTGTGACAGGTACTCAGGTACTCATATGGACTGTGAAAGGTACTCATAGGGATTGTGACAGGTACTCAGGTACTCAGATGGACTGACAGGTACTCAGATGAACTGTGACAGGTACTCAGGTACTCATATGGACTTTGACAGGTACTCAGGTACTCATATGGACTTTGACAGGTACTCAGATGGACTGTAACAGGTACTCGGGTACTCAGATGGACTGTAACAGGTACTCGGGTACTCTGATGGACTGTAACAGGTACTTGGGTACTCTGATGGACTGTAACAGGTACTCGGGTACTCAGATGGGCTGTGACAGGTACTTAGGTACCCAGATGGGCTGTGACAGGTACTCGGTACACTTATGGGCTGTGACAGATACTCGGGTACTCAGATGGGCTGTGACAGGTACTTGGGTACTCAGATTGAGTGACAGGCACTCGGGTACGCTGATGGACTGTGACAGGTACTTGGGTACTCTGATGGACTGTGAGTGACAGGTACTATGATGGGTGGTGACAGGTCCTCTTTATTGGGGGGGGCAATCAGTGTGATTGGTGTGTACTGTAATCGGTAACAAGATGTTACCGCAATCTCCTCTTCACACACGATCGGTGTGTGAGGAGGAGAACCCGGTAACATCTTGATACCGCGGTTTGTTTACACTTAGTGATAAGCTGTGAAAGGATCACAGCCGATCACGTGGGTAAACAGCTGGCCAATGGCTGTTTACCAGCGTCGGTGACGAGCAGTGTTCCCGGGAACACGCTGCCATCGACGTGCAGTGCACGCGCAGTGCGCTCGCGATTGTGTGCATGCACCGTGCATAGTGGGGGTGGAACCGTCTGTGATCGGCCATGACTGGCAGTCCGCAAGCAGTTAAAGAGGAAGTAAACCCTTCCAAACAACTTGGACCTACAGGTAAGCCTAGATTAAGGCTTACCTGTAGGTCCAAGCAATATCTCCTAAACCTATATGGTTTAGGAGATATTTGCCCGAAAATGGGCACTGCTGTCTACGGCGCATGCGCCGTAGACAGCGGCGCGCAGGCGCACTAAATGCGGCAAGTCCAAGAATGGATTTGCCTAATTTGTCGACTCCCGTGCGCATGTGCGGGAGTGACGTCATCGCGGCTTCGCCGAATGGCAGCGGCGGAGCTGCAAGACGCGACTCCCGTGCGCATGCGCGGGAGTGACGTCATCGCGGCTGCGCCGCTGTGATTCGTCGGAGCTGCGAGACGCCACCAGCAACATGGATGCGGCGGACTACAGGGGACAGCGGCGACTTCGCTGGCTCCTGTGTCAGGTAAGTGACACATAATGAGCTACTATGCGATGCATAGTAGTCCATTATGCTTTACCTTTGCAGGGAAAAAAAGAGGAAGTAAACCCATCAGGGTTTACTTCCTCTTTAAAGAATACATTTATGTTTTTAGGGTGCAACTGTAATGTGTTCCAGCATCCGCAGCTCTCTCCACACTAAACACCCTCCATGACAGCGAGCCGGGATCTGCTCCCTGCACCTACTGTCACTATTTGATAACAATGCAGCAGGCCCTGTCAATGAATACCTAAAAGTATCGTCAACCATTGCAGCTGATGGCTTGTAGTTTTCAATGAGTCTTGAGGCCACTGATGAACGTCCTTGTAGTCCACTGATATTCCTGCTCTCGGGTAACTAAGAGGTACAGGCAGACAGCTGTGCTGAGAGTCTACAGGAGCTGGACATTCCCAGGAGTTGCTGATTTTGGGTGCAATGCTCTGCAGGCTCCTTAAAAATATAATACATGCACATTATTTTACCTGCAAAAAACAAAATATGAATTTTTTTTTTATAAGGTGAACCTATCCTTCGAGCTATTTAGCGTGTGTATAATATGTTGTTCTGTAATGTTCATCCTCTGTGTAGCATGGTCTGTACCCCTCAAATTTCTTCTTGTTATAAGTTTGCTGTCCCTTACATGCATTGAACTGGAAAGTGTCCCCAACAAAGTGTCATAGTGCTCCCCTCCCTCCTCCCCGTCTTGTTCTTTGAAGCGTCGCTATGGGGAAGGCGGTACAGTCCAGCAGAGCACGGCTCTCATCTCGTTGGTGCCCGATTTGCTTCCGTCCAACACTGGCCACAGTGGAGGGCCAATCAGAAGATGCTAGCAGTGCATCGTGGGACATGTAGTCCTGGAAGATTTTCAGCCGCATTGTCTACAGGCAGCAGACTTCAGCCCCCAACATGCATTCTGCTGGGGATAGAGTGAGAGCCTGGAACCCAGGAAGAAGCTGAGTAAATACTAAAGGAAAAAGAGAGGACTGTGCTGGGGGAAGCCAGAGAGAGAGCCACACTGTATACCCACACTACCAGAGAGAGTGCCACCGCCATGCTGTACCCACACCACCAGAGAGAGAACGCCACCGCCATGCTGTACCCACACCAACAGAGAGAGTGCTCCACCACCACCACGCTGTACCCACACCAACAGAGAGAGTGCTCCACCACAACGATGTACTCGCACTACCAGAGAGCACTGCCAGAAAGAAAGCCATGCTGTACCCGCACCACCAGAGAGAGAGCCACGCTGCTGCCGGCACCACCAGAAAGGGAGCCACACTGCCCAGCACCACTATAGAGCCACGTTGTAACAGCACCATCAGAGAAAGAGCCACACTGCTGCCCAGTGCCACCAGAGAGGAAGCTACACTGCTGCCAGCATCACCAGAAAGGGAGCCACGCTGCTGCCCAGCACCACCAGAAAGGGAGCCACGCTGCTGCCCAGCACCACCAGAGAGAGAGCTATGCGGCTACACAGCACCACCAGAGAGAGAGCAATGCTGCTGCCCAGCACCACCAGAGATAGAGCCACACTGCTGCCCAGCACCACGAGATAGAGCCACGCTGCTGCCCAGCACCACCAGAGAGAGAGTCACGCTGCTGCCCAGCACCACCAGAGAGAGAGTCACACTGCTGCCCAGCACCACAAGAGAGAGGGCCAAGTTGCTGCCCAGCACCACCAGAGAGAGCCACACTGCTGCCCAGCACCACCAGAGAGAGAGCCATGCTTCTGCCCAGCACCACAAGAGAGAAAGCCACGCTGCTGCCCAGCACCACCAGAGAGAGAGTCACGCTGCTGCCCAGCACCACAAGAGAGAGGGCCAAGTTGCTGCCCAGCACCACCAGAGAGAGCCACACTGCTGCCCAGCACCACCAGAGAGAGAGCCATGCTTCTGCCCAGCACCACAAGAGAGAAAGCCACGCTGCTGCCCAGCACCACCAGAGAGAGAGTCACGCTGCTGCCCAGCACCACAAGAGAGAGGGCCAAGTTGCTGCCCAGCACCACCAGAGAGAGCCACACTGCTGCCCAGCACCACCAGAGAGAGAGCCATGCTTCTGCCCAATACCACAAGAGAGAAAGCCACACTGCTGGCCAGCACCACCAGTCAGAAAAAGACTGAGCCATTCCCAGGGTACAGACATGCTACACTACTGACCAGAGTCACCCTGGGCAAATCAGAGTGAGCGAACGTCCAGCCAGAGGCCATCCTCTAGGCCAGTGGTTCTCTACTCCTGTCCTCGGGACCCATTAACAGGCCAGGTTTGCAAGATAACTGAAATACATCACAGGTGATACCATTTGCTGCTCAGTGATTACAGTATTCTAGTCTGCATCTCCCCAAGGTAATTAAAGAGGAAGTAAACCCTGAGGAGTTTACTTCCTCTTTGATTCCCTGCAAAGGTAAAGCATAATGGACTACTATGCATCGCATAGTAGTCCATTATGTGTCACTTACCTGACACAGGAGCCAGCGAAGTCACCGCTGTCCCCTGTAGTCTGGAGCATGCATCTTCTCGGTGGGTCTCGCTGATCTGCCGCTGTCATTCGATGAAGCCGTGATGATGTCACTCCCGCACATGCACACGGGAGCCGCCCTCGCAGCATATCACCGTTGACAGCGGCGCGCTCAGTGCGCCTGCGTGCCGCTGTCTACGGCGCATGCGCCATAGACAGCGGTGCCTGTGTTTTGGCAAATATCTCCTAAACCCTGTAGGTTTAGGAGATATTTCTTGGACCTACAGGTAAGCCTTAATCTAGGCTTACCCATAGGTCAAAGTGGTTTGTAAGGGTTTACAACCACTTTAACCACTTCAATATAGGACATTTATACACCCTTCCTTCCAAAACAAATTTTTAGCTTTCAGTGCTCTCACATTTTGAATGCCAATTGCTCAGTCATGCAGCACTGTACCCAAACAACATTTTTATCATTTTTTTTCATACAAATAGAGCTTTCTTTTGGTGGTATTTAACCACTTAAGGACCGCCGCATGCCAATGTACGTCATCACAATGGCATGTACAGGCACAAGCACGTACATGTACGTGCTTGCCTTCCAGCGGGTGGGGGTCTGATCGGACCCCCTCCCGCTGGATGCGGCGGTCCGTTTCGCTTCAGAAGCGATCAAGGATGAGGGGATGGCCGTTGGTTTCAGGCCATCCCCTCTCGATCGCTCCTGGCAAATGAGAAGCTTCCCCCGCTGTGTATAGTAAACACAGGCAGGGAGGAAGTGATGTCATTCTCCTCGGGGCGGTCTTATTGACCGGACTACGAGGAGAAGAGTGAAAGTAAGTGTGCACCAACACTACACTGACATCTAGGCACACACAGGCACACGCCCCCCCCCCCCCGATCGCCCCCCCCCGCTCCCCCTCCAGTCACAGTGTCACTGATTGCAGTGATCATTTATTTACTGATCACTGCATTCAGTATCAGTAGTGACAGTAAAAACTGTCAGGGAAGTTAGTGTTAGGTCCAGGGTAGCCCCCTACCACCCCCAATAATGGTTTTAACTCCCTGATTGCCCCTAGTTAACCCTTTCACCAGCGATCACAGTATAAGTGTCACTGGTGACGCTGGTTAGCCAGTTAGTTATTTAGGTTCCCCGTCAGGTTTTTATATAGCGCCAGGGACCCCCCCATATACTACCTAATAAAAATTTGAACCCCCCTGATTGCCCCTAGTTAACCCTTTCACCAGTGATCACCGTATAAGTGTTACGGGTGACTCTGGTTAGTTTGCTTTTTATAGCATCAGGGCACCCACCATTTATTACCCAATAAAGGTTTAACCCCCTGATCACCCGGCGGGTGATATCAATTAGGTTTTAGGGTCAGGATCTGTGTCGCCCCAGGCAGCGCTAGGTTAGTGCCAGTACCGCTAACACCCACGCGCAAAGCATAAACCTCCCGTAGTGGTATAGAATCTGAACAGATCAATATCTGATCTGATCAGATCTATACTAGCGTCCCCAGCAGTTTAGGGTTCCAAAAAAACGCTTTGTTAGCAGGATCAGCCCAGATACCTGCTAGCACCTGCATTTTGCCCCTCCGCCCAGCCCACCTAAGTATCGATCGATCACTGTTACTTACAAAACACTAAACACATAACTGCAGCGTTCGCAGAGTCAGGCCTGATCCTTGCGATCGCTAACAGTTCTTTATGGTAGCGTTTTATATTTAAATCCGGAAGGCAGTGCTTGGTTTTCGGTGTCCCGTACGTGGCTAGGCTCCCAAAAAGTCCCCCATATGTGGTATCCCCGTACTCGGGAGAAGCAGCAGAATTTATTTTGGGGTGTAAATTGACTTATGCCCATAGCATGTGTGAGCAATAAATCATTTAGTGACAACTTTGTGCAAAAAAAAAAAAATTGTAATATTCCTGCAACTTGTGGCAAAATATAAAATATTCCATGGACTCAACATGCCTCTCAGTAAATAGCTTGGGGTGTCTACTTTCCAAAATGGGGTCATTTGGGGGGGGGGGGCGGTTTGTGCTATTTTGGCATTTTATGGCCTTCGAAACTGTGATAGATAGTGAGGAGTGAAATCAAAAATTTGCACCCTTAGAAACCCTGAAGGCAGTGATTGGTTTTCGGGGTGCAGTACGCAGCTAGACTCCCAAAAAGTCCCACATATGTGGTATCCTCATACTCAGGAGAAGCAGCAGAAAATATTTTGGGGTGCAATTCCACATATAACTATGGCATGTGTGAGCAATATATCATTTAGTGACAACTTTTTGTAAACTTTTTTTTTTTTTGTGTCATTATTCAATCACTTGGGACAAAAAAAAATATTCAATGGGCTCAGCATGCCCCTCAGCAATTTCCTTGGGGTGTCTACTTTCCGAAATGGGGTCATTTGGGGGGGGGGGGTTGTGATATTTTGGCATTTTATGGCCTTCGAAACTGTGATAGGTAGTGACGGTGAAATCAAAAATTTGCACCCTTAGAAATCCTGAAGGCAGTGATTGGTTTTCGGGGTGCCGTACGCGGCTAGACTCCCAAAAAGTCCCACATATGTGATATCCCTGTACTCAGGAGAAGCAGCAGAATATATTTTGGGGTGCAATTCCACATATAACTATGGCATGTGTGAGCAATATATCATTTAGTGACAACTTTTTGTAAACTTTTTTTTTTTTGTGTCATTATTCAATCACTTGGGACAAAAAAAAAATATTCAATGGGCTCAACATGCCCCTCAGCGATTTCCTTGGGGTGTCTACTTTCCAGGGTCATTTGGGGGGGGGGGTTGTACTGCCCTGCCATTTTAGCACCTCAAGAAATGAGATAGGCAGTCGTAAATTAAAAGCTGTGTAAATTCCAGAAAATGTACTCTAGTTTGTAGACGCTATAACTTTTGCGCAAACCAATAAATATTAGACATGTGCAGAGTAAAATATTTCGTTTCGGAATTTCGTTTTCGTCCGAAAACTTAATTTATTTAGTTACTCCCGAAATTCGTTTTTATTTATTTCGTTTTTCGTTCAAAAATTGCATTCGTCCGAAAATCCACATGAATTACGGTCGAATCTGTCTTTGAAGGCTTATGGTGTCTGTCGAATGTATAAAGAAGATTCGACGGAGCTAGTATATAGCATACTTTAGAACCCTATTAAAGTCTATGGGACTCCAACATTCAAAATCTAAAGTGCTAATTTTAAAGGCTAATTTGCAAGTTACTGTCCTAAAAAGTGTTTGGGGACCCGGGTCCTGCCCCAGGGGACATGTATCAATGCAAAAAAAAGTTTTAAAAACGACCGTTTTTTCGGGAGCAGTGATTTTAATAATGATTAAAGTGAAACAATAAAAGTGTAATATTCCTTTAAATTTCGTAGGGGGGGGGGGGTTGTCTATAGTATGCCTGTGAAGGGGCTCATGTTTCTGGTGCTTAGAACTGTCCCTGCACAAAGTGTCATTTATGCAGGAAAAAAAGTCCTTTAAAATCACTCGCAGCTATTATGAATTGTCGGCTCCCGTAATACAGAGAACACTCATTGAAAGTTATTGATAAAAAAATAAAAAAATAAATTTAAAAAAAAGCGTGGAGGTCCCCCAAATTCAATTACCAGGCCCTTCAGGTCTGGTATGGATATTAAGGGGAACCCTGCCTCAAATTTAAGAAAAAATTTGACGTGGGGTTCCCCCTAAATATCCATAACCAGACCCTTCAGGTCTGGTATGGACATTAAGGGGAACCCCGCGTCAAATTAAAAAAAAATTGACGTGGGGTTCCCCCTAAAAATCCATACCAGACCCTTTATCCGAGCACGCAACCTGGCAGGCCGCAGGAAAAGAGGGGGGGACGAGAGGGGTGCGGGGTCACCCATACGTCACAGGGAACCCCGGGTTTCCCCTTGCGTCAGAGGGGGGCGGGGTCAGGTGACGGGTGGCCCCGCCCTCCATATATAAGAAACGTCAGGCCGCCGGAATGCCTGCAGTGTCTCCTCCACGGAGACAGAAGAAGGATGTATTCGCTGCGCTGGATGAGATGAGCCATCGCTGGAGAGATGACCGTCCGTCGCTGGATAGCAAGAGTGGATTACCGCCGCTGGAATCTTTTTTTTATTTTTAATAAAGGAATTTTTCAAAAGTGTGTTTGTTTTATTTAACCATTTTTTACACTTTCTTTGTGAAATGGTAGGGGTACTTTTGTACCCCCTTACCATTTCAAACGAGGGGGGCCGGGATCTGGGGGTCCCCTTGTTAAAGGGGGCTTCCAGATTCTGATAACCACCGGCCCTTGTCCTCATCAACATGGGGACAAGGTGCTTTGAGGGGTCACAGACCCCCAAAGCATCCTCCCAATGTTGAGGGCATGTGGCCTGGTACGGTTCAGGAGGGAGGGGGGGCCGCTCTCTCGTCCCCCCTCTTTTCCTGCGGCCTGCCAGGTTGCGTGCTCGGATAAAGGGTCTGGTATGGATTTTTAGGGGGAACCCCACGTCAATTTTTTTTTAAATTTGACGCGGGGTTCCCCTTAATATCCATACCAGACCTGAAGGGTCTGGTTATGGATATTTAGGGGGAACCCCACGTCAAATTTTTTCTTAAATTTGAGGCAGGGTTCCCCTTAATATCCATACCAGACCTGAAGGGCCTGGTAATTGAATTTGGGGGACCCCCACGCTTTTTTTTAAATTTATTTATTTATTTATTTATCAATGACTTTCAAGGAGTGTTCTCTGTATTACGGAGCCGACAATTCATAATAGCTGCGAGTGATTTTAAAGGACTTTTTTTCCTGCATAAATGACACTTTCTGCAGGGACAGTTCTAAGCACCAGAAACATGAGCCCCTTCACAGGCACACTATAGACAACCCCCCCCCCCTACGAAATTTAAAGGAATATTACACTTTTATTGTTTCACTTTAATCATTATTAAAATCACTGCTCCCGAAAAAACGGCAGTTTTTAAAACTTTTTTTTGCATTGATACATGTCCCCTGGGGCAGGACCCGGGTCCCCAAACACCTTTTAGGACAGTAACTTGCAGAATCTTTTCTCTCTGTCAAATCTTTTTTCTCTGTCGAATATTTTCTCTATATAATCTTGGACTAATAGAGGTAAGGTTAGGCACATTCGACCACAGGTTCTATAGACAGATTGTTATTGTCAGAGTCATGTCGAATCTCCTATTCTATATCCAACTGTTGTAACAATGAAAACGAAAATAAAGCATTTATTTATGTCGGATCTTTCGTTTTTCGGATTTTGTGCTTTCGTTATCGTTTGTCAAAACGAAAACGAAAATAGCTGAAATTCGGACGAAAATGCATTCGGACGAAAACGAATGCACATGTCTAATAAATATACGCTTATTGACATTTTTTTTACTAAAGACATGTGGCTGAATAAATTTTGCCCTAAATGTATGACTAAAATTGAGTTTATTCGATTTTTCTTATAACAAAAACTAGAAAATATATTTTTTTCTCAAAATTTTTGATCTTTTTCCATTTATATCGCAAAAAATAAAAATCGCAGAGGCAATCAAATACCATCAAAAGAAAGCTCTATTTGTGGGAAGAAAAGGACGCAAATTTCGTTTGGGTACAACATTGCATGACTGCGCAATTACCAGTTAAAGCGGTGCAGTGCGAAATTGTAAAAATACCTCTGGTCCTTAGGCTGAAAATTGGTCCGGGCTGAAGTGGTTAATCACAACTGGGTTTTTTATTTTTTGCAACATAAGTGAAAAAAAGAGTGAAAATTTTGAAAAAGAAAACACTTTTTTTTAGTTTCTATGATAACATTTTGCAAATAAGTAATTTTTGTTCATAAATTTGGGCCAAAAGTTATACGGCTACATCTCTTTGGTAAAAATAACCCAAATTAGTGGATATTATTTAAGCTGGCCATACACCATACAATTTTCTTATTACATTTCCTTTAGATTTACCTTCAACTGTGTGGTACAAGTGCCTGTCTGATTGCACACAAACTGAAAGTGTTTAGATTTGGCCTCATATTATATGGTTTTGGTAAATCTAAAGGAAATCTATAGAAGAAAATTGTATAATGTATGGCCAGCATTAGTCTCTGTGAAAGTTATAGAGTCTACAAGCTATGGTGCAAATCATTGAAAATTGATCACACTTGATGCGCTGACGGCCTATCTCATTTCTTGAGGCCCTGAAATGTCAGGAAAGTACAAATACCCTGCAATTGAACCCTTTTTGAAAAGTAGACAGTCAAAGGTGTTTAGCAAGAGGCATGGTGAGTTTTTTGAAGTTGTAATTTTTTTTCCCCAAATTCCTGGGAAAATTAAGATTTTTAAAAAATTTTTGCACAAAATTGTCATAATAACAAGTTATTTCTCACACACAACATATGCATTCTTCCAATTACACCCCAAAATACATTTTGCTACTCCTCCCGAGTATGGCGATACCACATGTGTGTGACTTTTACACAGCCTGGCCACACAGAGAGGTCCAACATGCAGGGAGCGCCATCAGGGGTTCTAGGAGCATAAAATTACACCTCTAATTTCCTAACCACATATTACATTTGTGAAGACCCTGGAGCCCCAGGACAGTGGAATTACCCACAAAATGACCCCATTTTGGAAAGCAGACTCCCCAATGTCTATTCTATGAGGCATAATGAGTCTTTTGAATGGTTCATTCTTTTCCACAAGTCTTCGGAAAACACATGGAAAGAAAATTAAAACATTTTTTTTTTTTTTTTTACACAAAGTGGTCAGTGGATATTTCTAAAAAAATTTTTTCACAAAATTGTCATAATAACAAGTTATTTCTCACACACAGCATATGCATTCTTCCAATTACACCCCAAAATACATTTTGCTACTCCTCCCGAGTATGGCGATACCACATGTGTGAGACTTTTACACAGCCTGGCCACATATAGAGGCCCAACATGCAGGGAGCACCATCAGGTGTACTAGGAGCATAAATTACACCTCTAATTTCCTAACAACCTATTACACTTTTGAAGGCCCTGGAGCACCAGGGCAATGGAATTACCCACAAAATTCCCCCCATTTTGGAAAGAAAACACCCCAACGTCTATTCTATGAGGCATAATGAGTCTTTTGAACGGTTCATTTTTTACACAAGTCTTTAGAAAATGTGGAAAGTAAATGGAAATCTTTTTTTTACACAAAGTTGTAAATTTCTAAGATATTTCTAACACATAGCATGTATATAGCATAAATTACACCCAAAAACACATTCTGCTACTCGTCCTGAGTATGGCGATACCACATGTGTGAGACTTTTACACAGCCTGTCCACATAGAGAGGCCCAACATTGAAGTAGTACCTTCAGGCATTCTAGGAGCATAAATTACACATCTCATTTTATTCCTACCTATCACATTTTTGAAGGTCCTGGTGCACGAGGACAGTGGAATTACCCACAAATTGACCCCATTTTGGAAAGCAAATACCCCAACGTACATTCTATGAGGCATGGGCTGCAGATAGGTACTCCGGTACTCTGTTGGACTGGAGACAAGTACTTGGGTACTCTAATAGGCTGGTGACAGGTACTTGGGTACTCTGATCGGTTGGAGATAGATACTCGGGTATTCTGATGGCCTGGTGACAAGATACTCGGTTACTCTGATGGCCTGCTGGCAGGTACTCAAGTAATCTGATGGGCTACAAATAGATACTCGGGTACTCTGATGGGCTGTGACTGGTACTCGGGTGCTGACAGGTACTTAGATGGGTAATGACAGGTACTCGTGTACTCAGATGAACTGTGACAGGTACTTGGGTACTCAGATGAACTGTGACGGGTACTTGGGTACTCAGATGGACTGTGACAGGTTCTTGGGTACTCAGATGGACTGTGACAAGTACCCGGGTACTCAGATGGGCTGTGACTGGTACTCAGATGGGCTGTGACCGGTACTCAGATGGGTGGTGATAGGTACTTTGATGGGTAGTGACAGGTACTCTTTAGTGGGGGGCCAATCAATGTGGTTGGTGTGTACTGTAAGCGGTAATGATATGTTACCACAATCCCCTTCTCACACACGATTGGTGTGTGAGGAGGAGAACCCGGTAACATCTCGTTACTGCGGTTTGTTTACATTCTGTGACCAGCTGTGATTGGACACAGCCAGTCACGTGGTAAAGAGACAATTTAATTCCCATCTAGGATGGGAGATCCCATCTGCAGATGTTATATGACTATAGCCCGGTATTGAAGTGGTTAAATTCTGGCCTGTTAGTGGGTACAGAGGACCGGAGTTAGCAACCACTGCTGTAGGCCTTAATGAATGCCGCAACATGCACCAACGAGCTCCAATGCTGGGCTGCTGGCCCAAAAACAGGAGGGGGGGTGACACCATGTTTTATCGCACCAGGTGACACCAACCCTAGTGATGCCACTGCTTGTGTGTGTCCCACACACTGCATGAGCTTTGGTCCGAAATGGCCGGCGGCGCTGTAACAAAGTCCCGCCTCCTGTGAGGTAGACAGAACACTGATCCAATGCAGTGAAATTGAATCAGTGTGACTGCATCATAGAAGCCGCAAGCTGGTCTAGGAGGCGGGTCTTTGTTACAGTGGCCGCCTGGGCGATTCAAATCCAAGCTTCGTGACAGATCATTGCCGCTCTGTGTGATCCAGAGGCATTGGTAGGCTGCAATTAGTGGGCACTGACAGGCTACAATTGGTGGCCACTGATGCGCTGTGTTTTGTGGGAACTGGTAGGCTGCATTTGATATCATTTCTACAGTCTCCATCTCATGTATCATCATGTCTGCAGTCTCTGACAGTCATCTGTTGTATTTCTGAGAGCTCTTTCTGCCATACTCTCTAACAGAAGCCCTCTCCGTGTCCATTAGAGAGACCCCCCCCCTCTAGGTCCCATTAGTGTACTCTCTTCCTGTAATTTGTTTATTGTTAAGAGATCATAGGAGGATCCCAGGGTAACAAAGACTCCTTAGGGGAGCATCTGTGTTTGAGTCTTTGCCATAGAAACATTTGTAACGGGGGAGGAGTTATTAAGATGACCACGTCCATGTGGGGGCGCCAGAAATATTTCTGCACCCAGACGTCGGTGCCCCTAAGATCGGCTCTGCCACTACTGAGCAAAATTCCACTGCTAAACTGTGCCATTGAGAAGTAATCTGCTGCTGCAATACTGTGCCTTACTGCAACATTGTACCATTAACATCTGTTCTATTGCAATTGTATGGGCACCGTGTTATTTGAATGATGGTATCTGTTCCACTAATTGCAATTACTTCTGTTGTGTATTTGTGTAGTTGTGTATTAGTCCACTTGCCACAAGTTGTGTATTGTCCACTTGCCACGACACCTGCCATGAGTGCCACGTGACCAAGTTGTGGATTGTCCACTTGCTACGTCACCTGCCACCAAGTGACCCCAGATATGGGCAATATGCCAAGTATTTTTCTGCAGCAGAGAATATTTTGCGACCCGATTTTGGGGCCACGTATAGCTAGAAACCCCAAATTAAGTATGCAAACACAGTAGACCTAGCACTAGAACATTTCCAAATTTGGGGTTTCTAGCATTAAGTGACCCCGAGATACGTGGCCCCAAATTCGTGTCACAAAATGTCAAGCACTTCTACAGCAGATCATTACATTTTGCGACCCGACTTTGGGGCCACATATCTCGGGGTCACTTATAGCTAGAAACACCAAATTTGGTATGCAAACACAATAGAATTAGCACTATAATGTCACCAAGTGACCCCAAGATACATGGCCCTAAATTCGGGTCGCAAAATATTTTCGAATGTGACCGATTTTTCCAATTCAGTAGAAAACGAAAACAAATTTAACGAATATAACTAAACGAAAATTAACGAATTAAAAACTTTTTTCCTTTTGCACATGTCTACTTCCATCCAACTTGAATGCACAGGATACGATTTCGTTATGACTGAGAACTTGTCCTTTGACCAATCCCACTGTGACAAATTCCTTCTCTTGCTGCAGTAATCCCCAGGTCGGCTGTCACAAGTCAGGTGGTTAGGACAAGGATCCAGTTTCAAGGATATTGAATGGGCTGAAAACAGACCAAAGTAGTGACTTGTGTCCAGTGACCATTCAGCCACTGCCTGAGGGCCCCGGGGCACTAGGGGGCCCCATAAGGGTTGCCAGCCTCAATAAAACCAGGGACAGTATGTAAAAATCCTGAGATTATAGCTGCCCCACCTCTCCAGTACCTTCTCAGCCAATAGAAATATATCTGTGTACATGTATGTGTAACCTGTGTGGCCTCAATCTCTGATTGCCTGGGGGCCCCATAATCTCCTACTGCCCGGGGGCCCCATGAGTTGTCAGTCCGCCCCTGCTTGTGTCAGACCAGCTAAGATGGCTCTCAGATCGAACCACTGGTTTGTACACATCACGTGCTTCCGAAGTTGGGAGTGTATATCGAGTGTGAACCAAGCCTTAAATACAAAAGCCAGGCTTTTTTGCAAGGGGCAGTGCTTCGACAATATTCTGGTGGCAGCAGCAGCTCCTCCTGAAGCCAGCCTGCCCTCCTTAGAAGACTGTACCCAGTATTGAGGTGGTTAAAAACCAACAACCAGGGAAAGGATTGGACATATCTTACTTGGCAGAATTTAATTCCACTTTAAACCATTGTTAACAAGCTTTAAACAATGTTTTAGCAGTAACACCATTTAGCAAGACCAGGAGATTAGTGATCAGTTACTTCTAGTGATAATGGGAAGCACAACTGAGCTACTAAACACATGGAGTTAGCTACTTAAATGGTATCTTGAACTGATCAGTTGCTCATAGTTGAAGTATTGCAAGATTAGTTGCCAGCTGACAGAAATGGCTACCTATGCAGTAAACTGCACGTTACATCTGTACAAAAGATCTGTTGGCATGGACCATAGGGTGATTACATGGATTGAAACTGGCTTCAAGGGTGATAAATGGGGAGTACTCAGAATGGTCAGGGGGTGGGTAGTGGGGTCCCCCAGGGTTCTGTGCTGGGACCAATCCTGTTTAATTTGTTCATAAACTACCTGGAGGATGTCGTAAACGGTTCAATACCAAGCTAAGCAGGGCTCTGCAGGATGTGGAAACCTTGCAAAAAAGAGCCAAATTAATGGGGTGGGCGACTACATGGCAAGAGGTTCAGTGTAGAAAAAATGTACTATAAACGCATTTGGGTGGAAAAAAAAAAAAAAAAAAAAAAAATCGGAAGGGACTTATACACAGGGGGAGGGGGGGGGGGGGGAACCTAGGATGGAAAAGGAGCTGGGGGGGTCTTAGTAGACAATATGACTCAGCAACGGCATGCAATACCAAGCTGCTGCTAACAAGGTTTAGAAGAAAAATACATAAATAAAGATAAGACCACCATTAATACTCTGTATGTATGATTAGACAATCTGTCTGTTCTCCCCTCAGAGAACCAGAAACCTGTTTCACATTCCAGTTCTGTGTGCCCCTAAGCAATTGTGGAAGCCCAGTGGTGATCACAACTGCATCAGCTCTGTGGGCAAGCTCCTTTGGCCACCTATGTTACCGACATAACATGATGGCGATTTGCACAGCCGAGCCATGTTGCTGCAGTACAACTGCAGCAGCATGAGGTTAAACTACATAGAGGGTTCTTTACTGTAAGCGCGGCAAGGATGTGGAATTCCCTTCCACAAGCGGTGGTCTCAGTGGGGATCATCAGTAGTTTAAATAAAATTTAGATGAGCACTTTTATATCCCTGTATGTTGTGGCCATTCAAGGCAATACTGACATATCATACAGGTTGGACTTGAATCTTTTCAACCTCACCTACTATGCAACTATGGGGGCTATTTACTAAGGGTAAATCCACTTTGCACTGCATGTGCAGTTGCTGCAAGTCTGAAATGAGGGGAAGCTCTGCTGATTTTATGATACAATCTGTGAGCTAAAATGCTTTTTTTTATCATCCTTTCATGTCCCCCTCGAATCTAAAGCGACTGCACTTCCAAGTGCACTTGCAGTGCAAAGTGGTTTTGCCTTTAGTAAATAATGCCCTTTGTCAGATCACAATACTATTTGTGTAGCCTACCTCATTAGGGAGCCATTTGCTTTCTCTGCTAAAATTGCCCTCACCAGTTTTAAACAGGCACAAAATTTGTGGGGGGCGCGAACAAAGGCTAACCTTAGTTAGGAACAAATTAAAAATTTACAGAAATTTTTCTAGACATGTGCGCCGTCAAATTAGTTTCATTACATTTCGTATTAGCCGTTCTGTGTCTAAAAATTCTATTTGGATTCGTACAAAAATACAAAATTTGTTAACTTTTCATAACAAATTAGAAACTTTGGTTAGGAAGATTTAAGAAAAAAATAAAAAATAAACCCCCTCTCAATAATGGTAGTTAATTCATGAGGGACTCCCACCATCCCTGGGTTTTTAATTTCATTGTAACAGAATATTAAACGAACATTCAGAATCTCCCACTCCCATTAAAATTCACACCCCAACCTTCACTCAGCAGCAGAAAATCTGATTGGTCAACAGAACACCAGTCACGTTTCCATTGTAATAGAATTTGGATCTGAAATTCAGCAACAAAATTTGTATTTTGGATGCTTCTGAATTATCAGAAATTCCTATGAAGCAAACCGCACATAGGAAATATATTCTGACCGCTAACAGATCTTGCTGAACCAGGGTACAGACGACAAACACTTGTGTGGTAGGGAGAGATTTTGCAAAAACTGCAAAAAAAAAAAAAAAAGTTACACCATTAAATGTTGTAGTTTAAAAATGCAGCTGTGTTTTGGGGAGTTCTTACGTTTTAAAATTAGGCAGGACACAGGAAATGCAATTTCAAAGCATATTTATTAAACAGAATTATGGTCCAAATGCAATGGTCACCACTTTCTCAGCCTGCCAAGGTTTACAATTTTAAAGTTGTCCTTTGAAGTGAACCTTGGCATCAGTCATAAAGGGCAAATGTAACTGGATGTCACAGAAAGTACTCTGAAGTAGATTGCACTTGCCACCCCTGATATCCTGGTACTAGGACATTTCCCATCCCGTCTTCCCACAGAGGGAGAAGGGGGGGGGGGGAGCCACATCACTTGCCCAGGTGGGCACAAAGTGAAAACAGGAATGTTCTACAGCCCTACAGGATTATCAATGGTATGGCAGCAGAGCATTGACCACGGGAAGGAATTACAATCCGCCCAAAATCTCTCCTGTGAAAGCCTTACATTGTCCAGTATGAGAACTAGTATAGGTCCACTGCTAATAGGAGTGACTGAAGACACATCAACTTTGGAAATCTAAACCTGAACTAAATTTCATGCATGTGGAAGGGGGTTATCAGTAGGTGGAGAAGGCTTGTCAAGAATTCTCATGTCACGGCAATGTAGCACAGGCTCTTTTCCCAATCCCATCTGGTAGACAAAGATGTAGACTTTTTGTTTTGGCTCCACAGTGAGTGTCATTGTCTCCGCAACTTCAGTGACCTCATTCCAATTCTCTTTCTCTGTGTTTGTACTAGAGCCGCCGTATTCAGTGCTAAGGGAAAACTGGGCCTTAGTGATCAAAGCACCCAATCCTCCTGTCTCGGCCGAGACAGTTGCTGTTACTTTCCAGTTGTGCTCCATACTGGATACCTTCTCCTTTTCATATCCAACCTTCTTGGAAACCTGATTCTTCCATTGAAGGGGGGTCTGGGAGTCATTGTCAATGGTCTTGATGCACACCCACTCACCATAGGATGGGCCCTTGGCAATAGCCAGGCCTCCAGGCAGAAAGCTGTAGATGCTGGGATGGAATGAGTAGGTATCAACACCCTCGTTTTTGTTGAAGTTGGTACATCTTGTGTACTTAATCCCTCCCCATTGGTCCTCAGGATTCACAAAATAGTAGTAATTTCTCACACCAAAATAATAAAGGCCATTTCTGCATTCCGGGTGTAGCGTGAATTCTTCACCTGCTTCATATTTGTTCATGTTCCTTGTTCGGCGATAGACCCCTCGGTCCTGAAAAATGATATAGAAGTATCCAAAAGCCGAACAATAATGACTGCCCCCTTGACAGTTAGGGTGTAGGGAATAAACAACGGCACTGTCATCTGTGTTCATGTTTGTAACTCGACGGTAGTGGTCTGACTTGATAATGTAGAAGTGGTCATCCTCATAGGCCACATAATGATCTCCATTCCTGCAGGATGGGTGCAAGCTGAAGACATCCAGCCCTTCTCCACGATTAAAGTTTGATGATCTCATGTAACAATTAAGGTCTGGCCTGACAATATAGTAATACTGGTCCACGCCACAAAAATCTGCTTTGCTTTTGCTCTTTGGGACAATCATAGCTGAGATGCTGAAAGGAAGAGAAACAAATACAATTAAGATATGCACCCATTAACCAGTTAAGCCATTTTAGATTTTACAGATGCAGTACAAGAAAACATTCTAGTTAAAGGGGGGGCTGAGGAAAAAGGGAAAGCATAAGCCCCCCCTCCCCCCCCCACCCCAGGCCATTACAGTATGTTAGGCTGCTGCCATGAGTAAGTATATTACCCATTACATAGGTCTGAACAAGGAACATATAGCTATCACAGCACTGGGCAGCAGAAATCTTCCAGCACCAACTCTTCATTTGTAGTACTAAAGTGTCAGCTACTGAGTAGTAAGAGGGGGAAGGTAATGCCAACCTGAACTCCACCTGCCCCCCACATTTTCTGGTTATAGTATGGTCTTCAGGAGAGTCCATATTTTTTCCCCCCCAGATCTGTAGTGATCTTTTCCAGTACATCCTCATTTACATTCCATGAAAGGAATGTTCAACCCAGTTTGTGCATTTATGGAACATGCAGTATGGGCAGGTACAGGTGTGTTTAATAAATTTGTACCCTTTAAAAAGTTTATCAAACCCACAACTGTAAAAATAAAGTCATTTTGATGCCGTCTTCTCTTATCCTCCCTTCTTAAGCAGCACCCAGTCTGATAGTACAGAGCTGGGGGGAGGGGGTTAGGGGTACGGCAGCCCCAGAACAGTCACAGGAGAATGAAAAATACTGATACCTTGTTTCCCCAAAAATAAGACAGTTTTTTTTTTTTTTTTTTATTAATTTTGAAAATAAGACAGTAGGGCTTATTTTTGGGGTAGGTCTTACCATGCAATATTCCATCTTCTGTCCCCCTCTCCCTCCCTGTCAGGAATTCCCAGTGGGAACCGAGTTAAAATGCTTGTAAAATCCTATAATATACTCTATTACAGCATAGCTCCCACCTGGCCATGATTTTGAGGGACTCTCTGATTTGGAGCAAAGTCCCTCATTTTGGTGTGATCTATATAGTTGTATATAAAATGCACTTTTTAATCTTTCAAAAAGTGTTTTGCAGTGCTAAACCTTTCATCCATTTTATAAATTGCTGCATTTGTAAAATTACAAAAGCCAATATAAAGGAATAGTAGTGGTAAAAAGCACTTGTGGGTTTAACCAATCGTGTTTTCTTTCTACAATTCTCCTTTAAGGGGGTGTGGCCTATGCCTGCATAGGTTTGCAGATAGATGTCCCTCATTTCCATCTCAAAAGGTTGAGTTGTATGTTACAATAATGTATTACAGAAACACATACACTACTGTAATAGATTGTAGGATTTTAGAAGCATTTTAAACTAGGGATCATTCTCAGGAACACAGTAAAAGTCACAAGTCTGCTATATACATACACTGTTAATGAGAAAAGGTATTTAGCCATTTAGATTTACTAAAGAATTGCATTTCCATGTACTGTGGGAGATCAGATATAGTGAATGCCGGGTCCTGGGTTTAGGAATACATTAAGACACACACACACACACACACACTAAGAGGGTCAAAATCTCACCATAACTGACCTCTCAAAATGCATGTTGCTTGGCTGTCATACTGATTAAATCCCTTCTGTACTCTGAGGGCCTCATCTAGAACAAGTATACAAATCAGAAGATCTGACTTATTGACTTTCCTGATCTGCAGGCTGTTCTCAGTCAGCGGTATTAGGAGAAACTCAGCACTGACAGCCTACACTTTACCCAGGGTAGGTGTCCTTTGTTCTTGCTTAATTATGTACTCAGGAGTCATTTTGCTCAAGCCAGGACCAGTACATGCTGATTGGGTGCTACAGGTTATTGGCATTAGGTGGGGGGAATGTAGCAATGCTTTGGTCTCCCAACTAGGCTTGCCACCTGTCCAGGAATCACCCGGACAGTCTGGATTTTGAATCATGTGTCCGGTGTCTGTCTGAGACCTGGACACATTATTCAGACTGGGCTGTGGCTCCCCAAGTAACTGAGATAGTTACACAAAACTTTGTTCCCATCTGGGAGCTGCAGGTCCCTGTCCTGGGGGGGGGGGGGGGGGGGGGTGATGTCAGCAAGAGCAGTTTGGCCACACCCACTGTTCCAGGTGTCCCCGGTCTTTTATAGTTCTATACTGTATACTACGGCATAATAATAATAATAATTTGCCCTGTGCCACTAAAGTGTTCGGGTTTGGCTTGAACAAAAGGGGGGCAACCCTACTCCCAACTCTCCATTGGGCTCATCCTAGCCTACCACAATATGTGCCCCATCAATACTGTATGCTGGGTGGCCTCAAGTCAATCATAGCCATGTGTGGTCAGTGAAGGGTGGGCCCAAGAATGGACATCCTAGTGAAAGTAGCAATGTGCAGGTTAGGATGTCCCAAGAGCTCTGGAAAGTAATATAGTTTCAGACACCACTAGTTACCTACAACAATACAGTAATGGCAGTTCCCCATCTCCACGTGTGACCTTGAGGATTCTGGAAGGAGTCAGACAGAAGCCAGGACACACTTGAAAAGTTGGACGACAAGATAGAGGAGAAAATAAAAATATGTCCCAACCCCTACTATACAAGGGTGCACATCCATATAAAATAAATCATTCATACCCAACACCTACAGTTTACATTCTTCAGTAAACGACATTACACTAGAAAAGGCCAATTCCATATACTTACAATGCACAGAGCTGAAAAAGATCCGTGGTGCTCAGTACATGTGAGCCCAACAATCTGAGCTCCTTCTTATATATGTAGATCACCCAACACACTGATCTCTGATTGGCTGGGTTCACCTTCATTATAATCACCTGATACAATCTCAGGGGGAATTTTGTTAAGAAAATTAGCCACACATTTGCAATTCGCACTGCTTCTTATTTAGCAAAGTATATGTGAGATTTTATTTTGTGTGTTTCCAACCCCTGGAATCCTGGGCAGCCAAAGTACAACTAAAATATTTTTTTAAATTTTTGGAAGGAGGGAGGCTGACCATACATTATACAATTTTCTTATTCAATTTCCTTTAGATTTACCTTCGACTATGTAGTGCAAGAGCCTGCCTGATTGCATACACATTGAAAGTGTTTAGGTCTGACTTCATATTATATGGTTTTGGTAAATCTAAGGCCCCTTTCACGCAGGAGCTCTGATCAGGTCTGCCTTTTAGGTGGACCTGATTGGATGCTCCATGCACCTCTATGGGGTGGTGCATGTTAGCGGTGACATGTCCGCTGACATCCGCCAATATCCGTTCCTGTCTGTGAAATCCAGATGGATGGTGACCCTATCTTCCATCCAGATGGATGGTGACCCCATCTTCCATCCAGATGGATGGTGACCCTATCTTCCATCCGCCTGGAAGATAGGATGAAAAATGGACAGGCTGTTCTGTTTTCAACTGATCTCCCTATTGAGGAGAGCGGGGCTCTGACAGGTCTTTCTCTGCACAGTGAATGGAGACAGACCTGTCATCTGCCTGCTCAGCGGGGATCAACAGATCGATCTCTCACTGATCATAACAGAGTCCATTGGTATACAAGAGAATTGAATAATGATTGGCCAGCTTTAAGGAAGGTTAAAAAACCCATCAGTCTTTTTTTTTTTTTGCCATCTGAGCCACATTAGTGAGCTATATCTCTTTTGGGGACACTTCAAAGTAGTGATTTTTCATTTTTGGTGATAACGGTAAACATGTCAAATAAAGCGAGTGTTTCCTCATTCAGAAAGCAATAAAAATCTGACAGATGTTCCAATCCCTCTTCATACTATCCAAAAAAAATAAGTTTGCCTTTAGTAATTCTTTACACATTTTGCAATAACATAATTAATGTACCCATGTGCACTCTAAATATGTAACCTGCTCTAAGCGCTCATTAGCTCTTGCTTTTTACTTTGGTCTCTAAGGAGTGATTTGCATTCAGACCGCTCTTTAGGCTGGGATCACACTAGAACAAGCAGTAGCTCAGCACAGGAGTCCGGTGCCTCTTCATTCACAGTTTCAGGTCCGATTTCAGCCTGAATTTTTGGCTTAATTTGAACCTGAAACAGACCAAAAGACACACAGTAAGCCCCCGTACACACGGTCGGAGAATCCGTCGGAATGTGTCCTATCGGACCGTGTTGTCGGATAATCCAACTGTGTGGTATGCATCGGACTGATTCCGTCGGACCCAATTTTCCAACATGTTGAAAATATTTCCCGACCAACTGGTCCGATCGGACATACTCTGATCATGTGTAGGGAATTTTGATCGGACCAAGTGCCACGCATGCTCAGATCAAATTCCTACATCAAAGCTATTGGCTACTAGCCTGAACGTAGTCCCATCATAACGAAATTACGTCATCACGTTCTGAATGATCGGATTTTTCGACAACTAATGCCGCGTACACACGGGCGGACTGTATGGCGTACTTAGTCCGTCGAAACACATTTCAGCGGACAGTCCGCTCGTGTGTGGGCTTCAGCGGACTTTTTCAGCGTGCAGTCTGGCGTACTAAGTATTTCGGATTTTTCAAAATTCTGTCCGTCGTACTTTGGTTTCAGCGGACAATCCGCTCGTCAGTAGGCTAGTTCGACGGACTAAGAATGGCGCATGCCCAGAAAGGATTTACACGGCGGAAGGGTGCTTTGCTGTGTATTGGACTTCCTATTTCTAGTCCTGTCGTACGTGCTGTACACGTCATCGCGCAAGCTTTCGACGGACTGTTTGGGTATCCGTGTGTGGTCAAGTCCGTTCAGTCGAAAGTATGACGGACTGTCCGTCGGATTGTACGACGGACTAAGTACGCCATACAGTCCGCCCATGTGTACGCGACATTAGTCTGACCGTGTGTATGCAACAGTTTCGGACAAGATCCGATGGGCAAAATCCGACGGATTTGGTTGTCGAAATCTCCGACCGTGTGTACAGGGGTGTAAAGGTTGCCACCTCATCCCTTTAAACCTGAACACATATGAATTACACAGGTTCTGAGGCTAACTGAATGCAGATACGGCTCCAAGTGAGTTTAATTACCACCTTAATTAGCCACAGAACCTGTGTAATTAATATGTGTTTGGTTTTAAAGGGATGAGGTGGCAACCTTACGCAGGGGTCTCCTGTGCAAATCACTCCGGAGCCGCTGTGGAGATATGTGAACCGGCTCCATAGAGAACCGGTCACAATCTGCTGCTATGCAAATTGGATGCGCAGAAAGCCACATCAGATTTGCACAGGTGTGAACCCAGCCTTAGCCCCTCTACACACGGTCGGAGATTTCCACAACCAAATCCGTCGGATTTTGCCTGTCGGATTTTGTCCGTCGGATCTTCTCCGAAACTGTTGCATACACACGGTCGGACAAAGCTGGCGAAAAATCCGATCTTTCAGAACGTGATGACGTAATTTCGTTACGATGGGACTACATTCAGGCTAGTAGCCAATAGCTTTGATGTAGGAATTTGATCTGAGCATGCGTGGCACTTGGTCCGATCAAAATTCTCTACACATGATCGGAGTATGTCCGATCGAACCAGTTGGTCGGGAAATATTTCCAACATGTTGGAAAATTGGGTCCGACAGATATTCTGACGGAATCAGTCCGATGCATACCACACACAGTCAGATTATCCGACGACACGGTCCGATCGTGTGTACAAGGGCTTAGAGAGCATTTGACAGGCAGTGAGGAGGCAATGTATCGTCTCCTCACCAGCTGCTTTAACCCTTTCGCTTCCAGAGACGTTTTTGCGTTTTTTTGCACATGTTTCAAAAATAATTTTAGGCCTGAAGATTACACAAAACAAATATTACATAATTTCTGAAAGCAGACAACCTAGAGAATAAAATAGTGGTAGTTGTCATTTATAATGTCACGTGATATTACCACAAACGTGAATATTAGGGCACACAAATGCAATAACTGCAATAAATTTTCGAATTTTTGGTAAAATATAAAAGACAAGGTTGCACCGGGTAAATAGATACCCAACATGCCAACCCTTATGTAGCGCTGGCTCCTGACAAGCAGGTGCTATGTTTTTTTTCTAAAGTTAATTTGCCTGAAACCACAGTTGGGTTTCAGGACTATTTCTCTAAATTTCTGGTTTCAGTACCAGTTCAGCTGGGTTGTACTGGGTTCTCTTTGACCGCAGGTGTTGCTGTCACCGCCGGTAAGAGTAGAAACGCAGTCTAGCTGGGTGTATTGAATGCCATTGTTTTCTCAGAATCACCCTAGTGGGAGTGTTCTCCTGCTGTGCATTCTGGGAGGTGGTATTTAAGGTACCCACGCCACGTGGTTCGGGGTTCCATCTTTATTTTTCTGTCTGTTCAGTTCTGGTGGTCCTCCTGACCCAGCACCATGGCCCTCCTGGCCTGGGGTGTGGAACCATGCATCCCAAGTCTCGGGGCCGGCTGGCCTGAGGCAACGCAACTGCAGGGACAGGCCTGACTGGATTTCGGGGCCTACTGATCCAAGGGTGGTCCGGTGCCATCTCATCTGAAGGGACAGGCCCAGCAACTGAAGAACCCCAGGGGAGGACTCTTCAGGAGAAGGCCGTGCGCAAAGCTGGCTTCTCTGAAGGAGCCTGGAGGCTTAGTTGAAGGACGCAACCTCGATCAAATCACGTACGGTATCGCCGGATCGGCTGAGAGAACCTGGTACCGTATATTAACTCTCTACGTTTTTCTACGTCCCTCAGTAACACTCAAGTGTACATCAAAAGTCTGTGGCAGAGACTTTGTCGAACACCCTACCAGCTGCTAGGCCTAGTGAGAGATGGTCTATCCAGGGGTTGTTAAATCCAGTTTATTCTCTGGATTTTCTATAAGGACTTCCATTATTTTTGCAGTCTAAAGTACCTGAACTTACTCCTAACCCCAGTGGCGGAATTATCAGGGTCGCAACAGTCGCAGTTGCGACTGGGCCCTGGAATTCCATCACTGTGGGGGGGGCCCGGCGTGGTTGCTATCCATGGGGCTGTGAGTGGAGAGCGTGTCTGTCATTTAAATGCAGCGCAGAGCCAGAGACACCGGGACTGAAGTTTAATTTTCCCTCGTTCTCTCTCCCAGGGAACAGTGGCACAGCTGATATGCTCCCCCTTCGGCCCCCCCTCCCCTCCTCTCTCCTCTCCTGTGTTCTCCGCGGGCATTCAGGTGCGAAGCTAACAAGCTCACATTTCCCGCGGAGAACACAGGAGAGGAGGGGAGGGGGGGCCGAAGGGGGAGCAGATCAGCTGTGCCACTGTGAGAGAGAGAAAGAGGGAAAATTAAACTTCAGTCCCGGTGTCTCTGGCTCTGCGCTGCATTTAAATGACAGACACGCTCTCCACTCACAGCCGTGCTGACCCCTCTCCAGTGTGTGAAGAGACTCAGGAAGATCCCGCCGCCCATCAACATCCATATCTGCTGATCGTTGCCTCCCCCCAGGTGGGGGGTGTTACAGAGATCTGCTGGGGGCCAAGGTGCACATCGGAGTCCAGCAAGGTACAGAGAAACCTCTTTAAGGGGGGGTGACTGTCTAGGGACCCTAAAGTAAGGGGGCCTCTCTGGGGACCCTGATGTAAGGGAGGGTATCTGGGGATCCTGAAGGGGGCCCTCTGTGAACCCTGATGTCCAGTACCACCGCCACCCCTCCTCCAGTACCACCACCACCGTGCCACCCACCTTCAGTACCACCACCACCCACCTCCAGGACCACCACCACCCCTCTCCAGTACCACCACCGTGCCCCCCACCTTCAGTACCACTACCACCCACCTCCAGGACCACTGCCACCCCCCCTCCAGTACCACCGCCACCCCCTCTCCAGTACCACCACCATGCCACCCACCTCCAGTACCACCGCCACCCCTCTCCAGGACCACCATGCCTCTCCAGTACCATCGCCACCCTCCTCCAGTACCGCCACCCACCTCCGGTACCACCGCCACCCCTCTCCAGGACCGCCACCCCCCTTCAGTACCACCACCGCCACCCACCTCCAGTACCACCGCCACCCCTCTCCAGGACCACCATCCCCCTCCAGTACCACCGCCACCCCTCTCCAGGACCACTATCCCCCTCCAGTACCACCACCGCCACCCACCAGCAGTGCCACCACCAGCCCCCCTCCAGTACCACCACCACCACCCACCTCCAGTACCACCGCCACCACCTCCAGGACCACCACCCCCCTCCAGTACCACCGCCACCCCCCTACAGTACCACCACTGCCACCCACCTCCAGGACCACCACCCCAGGCTGCACAGAAATGTTTTACTTTGTTCTACAGTGGAAAAAAATATAGTATCAAAATCATGCTTTTCGGGGGGGGGGGGCCCTTCCTGATTTCTTGCATCGGGGCCCTGAGGTTTCTAGTTACGCCTCTGCCTAACCCTCTACCCTTTATTGAAAGAGTGGTTCAGGGTTCCATCTTTATTTTTCTGTCTGTTCAGTTCTGGTGGTCCTCCTGACCCAGCGCCATGGCCCTCCTGGCCTGGAGTGTGGAACCATGCATTCCAAGTCTCGGGGCCGGCTGGCCTGAGGCAACGCAACTGCAGGGACAGGCCTGACTGGATTTCAGGGCCTACTGATCCAAGGGTGGTCCGGTGCCATCTCATCTGAAGGGAGAGGCCCAGCAACTGATGAACCCCAGGGGAGGACTCTTCAGGAGAAAGCCGTGCGCAAGGCTGGCTCCTCTGAAGGAGCCTGGAGGCTTAGTTGAAGGACACAACCTCAATCAAATCACGTACGGTATCGCCAGATCGGCTGAGAGAACCTGGTACCGTATGTTAACTCTCTAAGTTTTTCTACGTCCCTCAGTAACACTCAAGTGTACATCAAAAGTCTGTGGCAGAGACTTTGTCGAACACCCTACCGGCTGCTAGGCCTAGTGAGAGATGGTCTATCTGGGGGTTGTTAAATACAGTTTATTCTCTGGATTTTCTGTGAGGACTTCCATTATTTTTGCAATCTAAAGTACCTGAACTTACTCCTAACCCTCTACCCTTTATTGAAAGACTCTGTTTCTGTTCCAAATAAATAACCCAAAAGAAGATTCTGTGTCAGTTTCCGCATTCTTTGGGCCATCTACCACGGGAACCCCTAGACAGAGGAGTAAACAAGAAGGTAATGGTACCTCCAATAAAACCAGCAGCTCCTTCGGGGGTTAGTGCTACATGTGGGGGCTCGAGTCTGGGATTTGCCGTTACCTTTTGCAACTAAAGAGAAATGTCTGTGTGGAATTTATACTGTAGAGGGTTTGTTTTTTGGACTGCGCCATATTTACAAAGAGTGATTGACGCCCACTGCCTGGTGCATAGACTGTGAGCGGAGTTGAAAAAAAGCCAGTGAGTTGCGTGACCAGAGGAACCATTGGGAGGAGTCTTGCCTGTTTCTTTTCCTGCACGAGGCACCGCGTGAGTGTGTCGTAGGAGAAAGAGGAAAAGAGTGTGTTTTTTTCTGTTAGGAGAAAAAATGTTCCGGATACCAGGAGTAGGGATGAGCCGAACACCCCAAGGTTCGGTTCGCACCAGAACTTTCGAACAGGCCGAAAATTTGTGGGAACTTTAGAACCCCATTGAAGTCTATGGCACTTGAACGTTCGAAATAAAAAGTGCGTACTAATTTTAATGGCTAATATGCAATATATTGTCCTAAAAAGGGTTTGGGGACCAGGCTTCTTCCCCAGGGGACATAGGTCAATGCTTAAAATGTTTTTAAAAACGGCTGTTTTTTCGGGAGCACTGATTTTAATGACGATTAAAGTGAAAAAAAAAGTGAAATATTCCTTTAAATATCGTGCCTGGGGGGGGGGGGGGGGGGGGTGTCTATAGTATGCCTGCGAAGTGCCACATGTTTCCCGTGTTTAGAACAGTGACTGCACAAAATGACATTTAACTGAAAAAAAGTCATTTATAATTTTTAATGTATTATCTGGTTCCGGCAATAAGGATGAAAATCATTAAGAAAAATGGCATGGGTATCCCCCCCTGCCCATTACCAGCCCCTTTGGGTCTTGTTCGGATATTAATGGGAACCCCGTACCCAAATAAAAAAAAAGGAAAGGCGTCTTCTTAGCCTTCTTAGCCCCGTGTTGGGCTCTCTTGGACCCTTATTAGTTAAGGGCCAGTGGGTAATTGTCCATCTTATTTGTCCCCTGCAGTCACTTGCTGGTGATATCTACAATCGGTCTGTTCTTCTATTAGGAAAGTTCCCCCAATTGATTGCTGTGGTGGGGTATAGGCCAGGGGTAGGTACCTCTTATGAATTAATTTTCTTCTTTCCTTTTTATTTGTCTATAAATTGGTGTTTGTTGCTTATGTGGGGGGTCCGGCTGCACCATACTTCCAGCTCTATTTTTACAGTTTTGTTGTTTCTGTTATGTTTATAGTGTATCTTGTCGAAATCTCTTAGTGTTGAACACTGGCTCCCCCGAAGAAGACTTTGTTAAGGCGAAACATGTTGGGATATTCTCGAATCAGCCAATACAGCTTCGACCGAGTTGAATGAGTAGACATGGACTTTTAAATGATAAATTAATCAATGTGGTTTGTGTGTCACTTTGATTATCTTTCTTTTAAAAAATTGTATTCAATAAACAAAATAATTTTTCTATTTTAACATATGGTATATGTTATGGTATATCACGTACCTGGTATAGGAGCCCAGAATGCAGGGAGCGGCCTCTCGTAAGCCTCTGGCTCGAGAATCCCTGGAGGTGGGAACAGGAATTCAAGAGTTCAGAGGGCACAAGTGCCGAACTGGTGAAGGACAGGTCCGGACCTTGAGTAGTGGAAGAACCACAGGAGAGCTGGAATGTAGATACCCGGTAGACTGGTCAGACAGCAGACGGAAGCAGGTACAGACGGTCAGGCTGGAACAGCAGGTGGCAGACAGCAGCAGGCACAGGCGGTCAGGCTGGAACAGCAGGTGGCAGACAGCAGCAGGCACAGGCGGTCAGGCTGGAACAGCAGGTGGCAGACAGCAGACAGCAGCAGGCACAGGCGGTCAGGCTGGAACAGCAGGTGGCAGACAGCAGACAGCAGCAGGCACAGGCGGTCAGGCTGGAACAGCAGATGGCAGAAGCAAGGTCAAAGTACAAGCCGGGTCGGTAACAGGCGGGCAGCAACGGTACACAGGAAGAGGCAGAAGCGTAGTCAGACAGGCCGGAGGTCAGGGGCTGGCAGCAAGCAAACGTCGTCAGGAACAAGCCGGGTAACAGGAATCAGGGGCAATCAGGTAGCAGAAGACAGAATAACCGGACACGCTGTAGACTGGACAGCAAGGAGGCACAGTAACAGGTTCCTTAAGTAGCCCTTTGGGCGCCAAGAACGGTCGCACGGCGTGTCTGCGCGTGTAACCGTGCGCCCGTTCGTGACCCCGCGCACCCGCGTGCGCCCGTTCGTACCATCGCGCACCCGCGTGCGCCCATTCGTTCCATCGCGCACCCGTGTGTGCTCGTTCGCAACATCGCGCACCCGCGTGCGCCGTTCGTACCAACACGCACCCGCGTGCGTCCGTTCGTTCGTGCCAACGCGCGCCCATGGATACTGATTAGTTCTCAACATGGGGATTCCGTGAGCAGGCCTTCCATATGCCACTGGATTCCGGGGACGACCATGACAGTATATCATTTCTTTTCTTTCTTTCTTATCCCACAATTGGGGATAAAACTTATATAAAAAATAAAAATATTCTTTCCCCCTTTTTTGCTAGTTTAAATTGTTAGGCACCACAATAATCCCTTTCTCTCTACCTCCATTTTTCCAATTTATCTACATCGGAATGAGGTGCCTTAAAATATTTGATTTCCTCGCCTGACCATCCTCCCTTTTTTCTGCCTCCTCACAGTTACTCTTGGTGGGCGCATAAATGGGCCCTGCTGTGAAATATTATATAAAGAATTGTAGTTACATGCCCCTGTTAAACAGGGGCTTAAAAATTGGGCCTTAGGCACTGCTTGCTGGTGCCACAACACTGCAACCTCTCCCAGCTATACTAGTTGGAGTGCAGGAATGAGCCCTGCTGCAAAGCATTGCATCAAAAATTGTATTACATGCCTCTGTTAAACAGGGGCTGAAAAATTGGGCTTATACACTGCAACCTCTACCATATACTCTAGTTGGAGTGCAGGAATGAGCCCTGCTGCAAAGCATTGCATCAAAAATTGTAATTACACGCCCCTGTTAAACAGGGGCTGAAAAATTGGGCCTTAGGCACTGGTACTGGTGCCACAACACTGAAACCTCTCCCATATACTCTATTTGGAGTGCAGGAATGAGCCCTGCTGCAAAGCATTGCATCAAATTTTAATTACATGCCCCTGTTAAACATTGGGCCTATACACTACAACCTCTACCATATGCTCTAATTGGAGTGCAGGAATGAGCCCTGCTGCAAAGCATTGCATCAAAAATTTTAATTACACGCCCCTGTTAAACAGGGGCTGAAAAATTGGGCCTTAGGCACTGGTACTGGTGCCACAACACTGAAACCTCTCCCATATACTCTATTTGGAGTGCAGGAATGAGCCCTGCTGCAAAGCATTGCATCAAAAATTTTAATTACATGCCCCTGTTAAACAGGGGCTGAAAAATTGGGCTGGTGGCATCACCCAGAACCAAAAATGTTCTTCCAAGATATCAGCGGGATCATTGAGGAGGAAGAGGATAGTCAGTCAACATAAGAGGATAGTAACTGAGCATCAGCATAGGCAGTCTTGAAGGGATGTGACATTTCAAAAAAAATTATTCGGTTACATCAGCTTCAGGTGCTTGGTAGCTGGTGGTGATCCAAGACTGATTCATCTTTATGAAAGTCAGTCAATCAACCGAGTTGGTGGACAGGCGCACCCTGTGATCGGTTACAAAGCCACCAGCAGCACTGAAGGTGCATTCCGAAACAACGCTGGATGCAGGACAGGCCAGTAGCTCAATTGCATACTGTGCAAGCTCTGACCAGTGATTCATCCTCAAGACCCAGTAAGCCAGAGGATTTTCGGTGGGAAAGGTGTCCAAGTCTGACCTTGCCCTTAGGTATTCCTGCACCATGTAAATCAGATGCTGGCGATGGTTGTTGGAACCGATCATACCTTGGGGCTGCGGACTGAAAAATTGTCTGAATGCATCGGTCAGATGGCCACCTTCTTCACCATTCCTTCTGTGACTGACCAAAGCCTCAGCAACACGTTGTCCAGGACCAGGAGTTTGTAACCCCCCAGTCTCTGGGAACGCATTGCACAGACCTCCCAGAGATGTCTCATCCTCTGCTCCCTCTGTGATGGCAAGATAAGGTCCGCAACCTTACCCTTGTACCGTGGATCAAGGAGAGTGGCCAGTCAGTAATGGTCCCTCTCCTTGATCCGAAGAATACGAGGATCCTTCCACAGGCTTTGCAGGATCAGGGAGGCCATGCAGCGTAGGTTAGTTGAGGCATTCGGTCCGGAGTCCTCTGGGTCACTAAGTACAACATGATCCGCAGCCACCTTATCCCAGCCACGTACAAGTCCACGGGTTTCATGGAACTGTAAATCATCCCTAAAAGACTGCTGCTGCTGAGTGCCAGGCTCCACCTCCATGCTGACACAATCCTCCTCCTCCTCCTCCTCGTCCTCTTCCTGTGTGATGGGTGGGACAGCGGGAACACTGTCTGGATAAAGGGGGCCTAGAGAGGCAAGAAAGTTCTCCTCTTCCTGCCTCTGTTCTGCCTCAAGTGCCCTGTGAATTATTCCACGCAGCGTATGCTCCAACAGGTGGACAAGAGGTACAGTGTCACTGATGCATTCACTGTCACTGCTCACCATCCTTGTGGCCTCCTCAAACGGTGACAGGACAGTGCATGCATCCCTGATCCTGCCCCACTGGCGTGGTGAGAAAAAACCAAGCTCCCCTGACCCTGTCCTGGTGCCGTAGTCGCACAGGTACTCATTGATGGCCCTCTGCTGCATGTGCAGCCGCTGCAGCATGGCCAACGTTGAGTTCCACCTGGTGGGCATGTCACATATAAGGCGGTTCTTGGGCAGGTTCAACTCCTTTTGGAGCTCAGCCAGCCGAGCACTGGCATTAGATGATCGGCAGAAATGCACACAGACTTTCCTGGCCTGCTTCAGAACATCCTGTAAGCCCGGGTACCTGCCCAAGAACCGCTGCACCACTAGGTTAAGGACGTGAGCCACACAGGACACATGGGTCAGTTGTCATTGTCGGAGGGCAGAGAGGAAGTTGGTGCCATTGTCGCAAACCACCATTCCTGGCTTAAGCTGGCGTGGTGTCAACCACCTCTCGGCCTGCCCCTGCAGAGCTGACAAAATATCTGCCCCAGTGTGGCTCCTGTCACCCAAACAAACCAGCTCAAGCACGACATGGCATCTTTTTGCCTGCGTACTTGCGTAGCCACTTGAACGCCTACGGAGCACCGCTGGTTCCAAGGACAGAGCACTGGAAGAGGCCATGGAGGAAGACGAAGAGGAGGGGGTGGAAGAGAGAGGTGTGTCACAACCAGTAGTAGCATTTTGGAGGCGTGGTGGCGGAACAACCTCCAACACTACTGCACCTTATCCTGCATCCTTCCCAGCTGCCAGAAGAGTGACCCAATGAGCCGTGAAAGATAGGTGACATCCCTGTCCATGCCTGCTGGACCATGAGCCAGAGGTCATATGCACCTTACCGCTGACCGCCCTGTCCAGCAAGGCAAGGACATTGCCTTTCACATGCCGGTAGAGAGCCGGAATCGCTTCCGCGAGAAAAGGTGGCGTTTGGGGACCTGCCACTGAGGAACCGCACATTGCACAAAGTCAGTTTACCAACTGAAAAAGGCAGCAGTTGAAATGCTAGCAATTTAGCCAAGCTAGCATTCAGCCGCTGGGCATGTGGATGGCTGGGAGTGAACTTCTTTAGACGGTCCAGCACCTGGGGCAGGGAAATTTGCCTGCTACAATTGGACGTGGGTGTACTGCTAGCAGAGTGCCCGCAGGTACTTGGCTGTGACACACCTAATTCTACACCTTCATTCCTCTCAGTGCAGGTTTCAGAGAGGACTGAAGGTCTAGTGGGGTTGGAGATCCCAGCTGATGAGGAGCAAGGAGAGGTCCGCTTTGTTCTTTGGTGTGGGTCTTTAAGGTACGCTTGCCAACAAGCTGCATGGCAGGTCAATATATGTCTGGTCAAGCATGTGGTGCCCAAGCGGCTGATATTTTGGCCACGCGAGATACGCTTGAGACATATGTTGCAAATAGCAGTGGTGCGATCTGATGCACTCGTCTCAAAAAAGGCCCACACCAAAGAACTTTTGGAATAACGTGCAGAGGCAGCGCCCTGCACAGGCGGAGCTCTGCGGTGTGATTCAGTCGGTGTGCTGACCCTAAGCTGGTCCCCGGAGGGCATCCTGCCTCGTTGGAGATGTGCCTCCTCCTCCTCTCTCCTATCAGGCACCCACGTGGAGTCAGTGACCTCATCATCCCCTCCCTCTTCATCGCTGGAGCAAACCTGGCAGTATGCTGCAGCTGGTGGAACATGGCTGCCAGATTGCTGTCCTTCTTGAGCATCCCCTCTCTCTGCGCTCACGCTACTGTCTTCCTCTAGCTGGGTATCATCATCAGAGCCTTCAAAACTCTAGACATCCTTCTGAAGCATGTACCCAACACTGTGTTCAAACAGTTCGGGGGACTCCTCAGGAGGACATGGTGGGTCTAGGGAAGGAGTGACTGATGATGACATTGAGAGGAGGGAAGAGGACACGTTGGCAGCTGCTTTGCTAGTACCCTGAGCCTGGGTGAGAGAGGATGAGGAGGATGAAGAGGACTTGGTCATCCACTCTACCAAGTCTTCGGCATGATGCGGCTCAACACGTCCAGCTGCCGAAAATAAGGACAAGCGTGTCCCATGGCCGCGTGCTGATGATGATGCACCACGTCCATGACCAGCACTGTTGTCTCTAGACACAGAGCCTGCTTGCCCTCTTTTATTGGCTCGTGACTGTCTGCCTCTCCTTGTTGGCCTTTCAGACATAGTAATGGCCTGTAGGGAAATGGGAAAACCAGCAATTGGGCAGTGTATATTGTGCTGGAGGCACACAACACCCACTAACTCCTGCAGATGCCTGTATGATAGAACACCAGCAATAAAGGGTAGATACAGGTGTATACTGTGCTGGAGGCACACAACACCAACTAACTACTGCAGATGCCTGTATAAGAGAATACCAGCAATAAAGGGTAGATACAGGTGTATACTGTGCTGTGCTGTAGGCACACAACACCACTAACTACTGCAGATGCCTGTATGAGAGAACACCAGCAATAAAGGGTAGATACAGGTGTATACTGTGCTGTGCTGGAGGCACACAGCACCCACTACCTACTGCAGATGCCTGTATGAGAGAACACCAGCAATAAAGGGTAGATACAGGTGTATACTGCGCTGGAGGCACACAACACCCACTAACTACTGCAGATGCCTGTATGAGAGAACACCAGCAATAAAGGGTAGATACAGGTGTATACTGCGCTGGAGGCACACAACACCCACTTACTACTGCAGATGCCTGTATGAGAGAATACCAGCAATAAAGGGTAGATACAGGTGTATACTGCGCTGAAGGCACACAACACCCACTAACTCCTGCAGATGCCTGAGAAAAGAACACACTGTCCCTGCCTATCCTTCTCTCTCTGCACACCGGAACACACTACACAAGGCCGCTGCGCTGGTGGCATTATATAGTGTGGGGCGTGTACTAAACCCCCCTGAGCTATAATTGGCCACAGGCATCTTGCAGATGCAATTATTGCTTTCTTCGCTGCTGGCACTGTGATTGGCCAAGCATGTGGGGTTACAGTGCATGCTTAGCCAATCATGAGCCAGCAATTCACTGCGATGGTGCAGTGCATTGTGGGCCGCAAGCGCCACACGAATTTGGCGCGAACGGCCCATAACGTTCGGTATTCGCCGAACGTGCGAACAGCCGATGTTTCAGTCGAACATACGTTTGACTCGAACATCAAGCTCATCCCTAACCAGGAGCATCGGTTATCATGGGACCCAGGATGCCTTCGGTGGGAAATGTCACAAGTGTGAGACTGCCTGGGACTTTACTCACAGATACAGGAATTCGCCTGAGACCGCAGGGGCGTTTTGTACAGTATACAACGGGAGATGTCGAGGCACTGGGAATGCTCTGCAACAAGTGCGAGGGACTGGTCGCAAGTCTCTGGCCGTTTGTCCGATGCCTGAAATGTGGAGAGTACCTATTTAGAGTGGAGCAACCCACTGTGCCGCCTCATGCATACCGTATGGACTGGGCCACGGGCATCGCCACGAGGAGTCTGCTGTATATGCTCCTGTGGTGAGGCCTGCAACTTGTATACCGACCACTACAACCAGTATCCCGGAGGGAGATGCTGTCACTACCGTCACCGGAGGAGCCATTCTGAAAATCATGGACACTGCTTCGTCCACCATTACCACAATCCTTACTCCTGCTCAGAGGAAGTTGGGGTACGTGAAAGCCTCCTGAGGCTGTGGTAGAGGCCTAACTCAGAACTTGCCTTGATCGGATCGGGGGAAAGAGATAGCTTCCAAGGAATCCGCTGCAGATACAGGTGAGAGTTCTGGGAAAGTTGTAATGATTGAGACTGTATGTAAATATTTGCCAGAAGAGGAGTTGCAGGACTCAGAAATAGATTCCTTCTCTGATTTGTCAGGGGATGACGAGCTGTTCGAGACTTTGTCCCAGGATATGTTATGGGTCAATGCAGATGATGTGGCCGCAACATGCAATGTATCTGGCTGGTTGGCTTTGAATTCAGGGAGTGCATCACCTCGAGTGGGAACCCCTACAACCATTGACTTGACTTTACCCAAAAATGTCAGTTTGTCAGAGAGAATGTCTTTTTCTATGGTACGTAAATCACCAAATTCTTGTGTGCCTCCCAGGGATGGAAGTGCCCGTGCTCTGCCTAGACTTGCATGATCCCAGTGGCTGCTGAATAAGCGGGTGGCAACAGAGTATGGTTTGGAGTTCCCCTATGTTCCCAAGGAAATTATGCAAGAGATTGAGAAAAACCGAGAGCATTGGTATGCCAGTGATGTGTGGAACTACCTGAAAGTACCAAAGCCTTTTAGGAAACAAGGATGTTCCCCCAGCATGTACGAACACTTCACCGGGTGTCTTCAGCACTGGAGCTTTGGAAGGCACATATACTCGGATAAAGTTGTAATTTGCCGGCCAGGAAAGGACAACGTAGTATACTTCATCACCACTGTGGATGTCAAAGGGAAAACATTAACTTTGCCAGACCCTCATTTTTATTGGTAAAGCAATTATAGAGACAGTTTTCCCTCTACTTGAAAAAAAGAGTACAAGGACCGTGGGGCTAGTTAGATAGTGTTATGCCGCGTACACACGTAGCAGACTGTCCGCCGGACTTTCCGAACGAGCTACTTGCCCACACATGGTACTTTTGCAGCGGACTAATATGGCGCACTAAGTCCGCCGGACTATCCGCCGTACTTTTGAAATGAACAGACACGCCCACACACGCGGAGGAAAGTCCGCTCATTTTGAGTGCGTCTCCAGGTAGTCGGGACCAGCGAAGGAGGCGTCGCTGGCCCCGTCACCTGGTATGGACTTAAAGGGGAATCCCTACGCCGAAAAATCGGCGTGGGGGTCCACCCCTAGGTCCATATCAGACCCTTATCCGAGCACGCTACCCGGCCGGCCAGGAAAGGGGGTGGGGATGAGCGAGCGCCCCCCCTCCTGAGCCGTATCAGGCCGCGTGCTCTCAACATGGGGGGGTGCCTTGGGGAAGGGGGGCTTTCCCGACAACCCTGGCTGTTGGTTGTCAAGGTCTGCTGGAGGGGGGCTTATCGGAATCCGGGAGCCTCCTTTAATAAGGGGGCCCCAGATACCAGCCCCCCACCCTATGTGAATGAGTATGGGGTACAATGTACCCCTACCCATTCACCTGTGAAAAAAAGTAAAAAAAAAACACAACACACAAGGGTTAAAATAGTCTATTGCACAGCTCCGGAGGTCTTCTTCCGTCTTCGGGGGTCTTCTCGCCGGACTCCTCCACTATCTTCTGCTAGCTCTTTTACTAGTGGAGGAGCCCAGCTTTCTTCTTCTTCGCCGCCGCCCTCTTCTTCTGACTTCGGGGGTCTTGTCCCCCTCTTTGGGGGTCTTGTCCCCCTCTTTGATTCTTCTTGCCGGTCTTCTGTCGCCGCTGCCGTTGTCGCCGCCTTCTGTTCTTCTGTTCTTCTCTTCAGGAGATGTTGCCTCGTCGCTGTCTCCGGTCACAATGACAGAGACGCGGCGTGCGGTGACTTATATAGGGACATCGCCGGATGATGTCCCCGCCCATTATGATGTCACAGTCCCAGCATCCTCTGGAAATCATATCTAAAGGGATGCCGGTCCTGCAAATTCTTAGAGCTGTCATGTAACTGTTGAAGCTACAAGGAAGTTCCCACAGTCCAAGGGGGGTTTTCTGGGAATTCATAAGTAATGGATCAGGCATAGTAGTGACAAAGTTCAGGCCTGTATGGATAAGGTTGAGATCCCTGCAAGGCAAAGTCAGAGCTATAGCTAGTGAAGGTTGAAGTCCTTTTAAGGGTCTGGGAATCTTTGGGGATACATTTTTTTTATTTTGCAGCAGATCATGGTTGAAGGAAGTAGGGGTATATATATTGTGATATTGGGGGTTCTTTAGCTTCTGTGTAGAGCACACCAGTGAGCATATAAGTTGAACAGAAAATACCAATCCACCTGGCTCTCTTTAGCAGCACTGCTGCTCAGGTTTATGCTTCAGCCCTCTCGGCTCTATATCGGAGTTCCTGTACATACTGTACCTCAGCATTCTTCCAGCTTCCTTGCTGTTCCAGCCAACAGACTTGGACCCTCTGTCTGCTCTGACGGACTGAACTGTGCAGACATGCACACATCTCCCTTGCTTGCCTGGACTCCTCGGGAGGGTGGAACCCAGAACCATGGTCAGGTGTCTACAAATAGCCCAGCACACAGATGACCAGTCAGTATGCTGGTGGATCTCAAAACCCGGACCCAGGACTGGGGATTTCATCCCACCCGGATCGCTACGAAATCCCCAGGCTCCAGGTCCCAAAGTAGACTTTAGTAAACAGTGAGGAAACTGAAAAGCCAGTTTCCTCCCAAATAAACAACTCCCCTGGAACCCCTCAACCTGCCTGGTTGAGAACCCTGCATCCTTCTGCTGGTGGTGTACCACACTACCACAATATACTATTATTTTTGGTTCTATTCCTTCTATATGCCATGATGAGGTGCTACTGTTGCCTGATTGGACAAGTGAACAGAGCTCGAGCAGATGACAACGCCCTGAAGCCCCACCCAAATACAAGACACAGAGGATCCCAGACCGACCGGCCTTCATGTCCTCTTCTAAGTCATCCCTCCTGAAGAACAGAGTCTACATGTCAAGCCGTGTTTTCCTTTTTATGGACTCATATCGACTGTATGGACTGATTCATTTCCAGGTGTAAGAAGAAGATGAAGATTCATCGAGGGACACATGAGAGAATATGACAAGAGGAGGGACTGTTGTGGAAATTTTATGAAGATGTATTTTAATATGTATTGTCAAAGTGTCTCCCAGTGTTAGTACTCATGCAGCCCGCTCTAAAGTGCTGACTGGGGCAGACTGACGCTGGTTGAGATCCGTTGGGTAGTGGAAAACTTCTTGTTTGGAGAGAGGTGTTTGCGGAGTGAGGATATGTCCACCAGAGAAGGGCCCCTGTGCAATGCACAGAACGATCGTCTGGGGGAGATGTGTTTGTTCTGCAAACACATTGTCGGTTTAGCGGATGTGCGCTCCTGTCACCCCTGATGGGTTTATTTCCTCTTTGCTTCCCTGCAAAGGTAAAGCATAATGGGCTAGTATGCATCATTATGTATGCATTATGTGTCACTTACCTGACACAAGAACCAGCGATGTCACCGCTGTCCCCTCCTCCACGGAGCATCCATCTTCTTTCTGGGTATCGTGGCTCCGGCGCTGTAATTGGCCGGAGCCACGATAAGGTCACTCCCGTGCATGCGCACGGGAGCCGCCACAAACGCCATATCGCCGTTAGCAGCGGCATGCTCTATGCGCTTTTGCGCAGCTGTCTACGGCGCATGCGCTGTAGACAGCGGTGCCTGTCTTTTTGCAAATATCTCCTAAACTGTGTAGGTTTAGCAGATATTTTTTGGACCTACAGGTAAGCCTTAATCTAAGCTTACCTGTAGGTCAAATTGGTCTACACTAAGGGTTTACAACCACTTTAAATAGTAAAGAGATATGTGAAAAGCCAATCAGAGCAACCTAGTTGTATATTGCTGGTAATTCCGTTACATCAGCTGTAATTAAAAACAGCTGAGATAAGAACTCTGAGTTCCTATTGCAGCTGTTTTTTTGCTGGCTATATACCAGGGAGTCTCGTGTTTGTGAAGCACTGGCCGGTTCCTGATTGCGCTCAGTTGCACGTCTGCCGTTCCCTGTCTGAGCTCTTCCAGTCAACATGGTTTTTATGCCACTTTTTTATGTTTTTTCCATGTTATTCCTATGAAATCTATATGTAAGTACCCTTTGACTAAAAATATTGTATACATTTATTACATGATACTATTGCTCTTACATGTCACTGCACATATATTATGTATCATATTTATGTTGCAGATAAAGATAAAGTCACCCAAAATTTCTGAAACATGTCGGGATGTAAGCTACAAATCTCCATGGACTGACCTCAGCTTGACTTTGGCAGTGCCTTGAGTATTAGCCTTGGGTTTGATATATATGTATATCTATTTATTATGAATTCTATTGGTGTACTTTGCAGAACTTTTAAACAATTGTTGTCTGTTGGCAATATCTACTGTTTTGTATCTCAATAAAAGTGGCACATGGTTGCCTTTTATATACCTTTTATACTTTTTTTTTCTACCAAATAAAGTCCAAGGGGGCGGGGCTCCTGGTGCACCAGTTACATGTTCTCTATGTCAATGTAATACGAACATTTACACCAACCACCAGTGTAAGGTGGAATATACAATGACCTCCATGTAAGTGCAATTCTGCACCAATGTTACACTGACAACCATTGTCGAGGAGATTTGTACTGACCAACAATGTAAAGTGACACTTCTACACCGACCACCAATGTTAGGGGGCATTTACACTGACCACCAGTGTAAGTGCAATTATGCACCAATGTTAAGAAGAATTTACACTGACAACCAATGTAATGGGGGACTTTACATCAACAGCCAATAAAGGGGGATTTCTGCACTGGCCACCAATGTAAGGGGGATTTACACTCACCAAAAATGTAAAGGAGGCTTCTACATGGACCACCAATGTAAGGGAGGATTTGAAACTGACCACAAATGCGAATTTTTTTTTTTTTTTTTTTTTTAAACAATTACCAATATAAAGAGGAGTTTCTACACTGGCCACCAATGTTTGGGGATTTACACTAACCACTAATGTATTGGAGCATTCACAGTAACCACCAATGTAAGGGGGACCTTCACACTGGCCACTAGTGTGAATGAAAGGATTGTACACCAAACCCCAATGTAATAAGATTTACACTGACCATGTAACTGAGACATTTAGCCTGCGTTCACATTTGTGTTTGTTGGGAATACAAGCAAAATCACTTTATTGACACCACAGAAATGTGCTCCCCTTTAGAAAATACACAGCAGTACCATTAATTGTTAATGACACCCTCATGCTTCGGCTGAGATGTGCGTATTCACATGCACTAAAGTTCAGGGTGCTGTGGCACCATGTTTTTCTAAAGAAGGCTTCCACCTCCAATTTGCTTACCTTTGCAGAACAGGCTCCTTTACCTCCCCAGTGGGCAGCATTCAGCAGAAGTGATGGTAGATATGACCTCAGGGGAACATGATACACATATGAATGCCACCTCTATTTACATATCAATGCCTCAGTCCACGTCCATTTGCATATTTAATGCTGCCACTATTTAAATATCGTTGTGTATGGTATAGACATGTGCATACTGAAATATTTTGTTTCGGAATTTAGTTTTCTTCTGAAAAATACATTTATTTAGTTACTCCTGAAATTCGTTTTTATTTATTTTGTTTTTCGTTAAAAATTGCATTCGTCTGAAAACCCAAATTAATTAAGGTCGAATCTGTCATTGAAGGCTTATGGTGTCTGTTGAATGTTCAAAGAAGATTCGACGGAGCAGCTAAACTGTATGACTCCGTATAGTTTAGCTGCTCCATCAAATCTTCTTAGAACTTTCAACAGACACCATAAGCCGAAGGTTTGACGTTTTTTTGTTTTTTTTGGCTGCTTTGTCGTATCTTTGTCATTCATGTTGAATTTACATAGTTTAAACAGAAAATGGACTGGTGATAGTGATCACTGATCAGACAGGTAACAAGATAGGGTATATAGAATCTATATCTATAATATAGAATCTATAATAATAAATCCCCCCCACAACACGGGCAACCTCTGAGGCTATCACAACACTAGCAACACTAGTATCACTATCAAGTTCACAACACTAACACAATAGCAGCAGATTATTATGAAAAAGTTAAAGTGGGGTGCCCCCTAAAAAAAAAAATGTAAAAGTCAGCAGCTACAAATACTGCAGCTGCTGACTTTTAATAATCGGACACTTACCTGTCCCAGGGTCCAGAGATGCGGGGGAATGAAGCCCCCCTTGTTCCCCGCTTTGCTCGCGGCGCCGGCATTCTTACTGTGGGCACCCGGCTGTGTCTTCTTTCTTTTTTCTTTTTTTTTTTTTTAACTTTATCTCTTTATTAATTTCTTTTCAATTTAAACAAAAAACATACATCATTTCCTTACAATTAAAAACAGAAAAGCAAAAAAGGGGAAAGAACATAAGTAAAGAAAAAAACATAAAGCCCTTCTACGCCTTTCTGACCCCGACATCCCCCCCCCCTTCCCCTCTCACACTCACACCATCTTCCTCATCCTGCTATTTACCTACCTAGTAACCCTTCCTCTTTTAGGTATATATACTTTTGTTCATTTTCTCACACCACAGCTTCCAAATCTTATCAAATTTTTTAATGCCTCCCTGTCTTATGTATGCTGCCCTTTCCTTAAGGATTACCCCATTCATAGTCTGCACCCACTCCCCACTGGTAGGGGGTTCAGAGGACTGCCATTTCTGAGCTATAAGCTTCCTAGCTTGAAAAAGGCATCTTAATTTTGCTAGTTTGGTATCTTTGGGTTCACTACCTCCATCTGTCCATCTCAATACACATCCCAGGGGTTCCATCTCCACTGTCATCTCGAATACCTCAGCTATTATTTCCACCACCTCCCTCCAGTAGCGATGTAGTTTGGGACATCTCCAAAACATGTGTATCATATCCCCCTCCATCCTCCCACATCTAGGGCAGGAAGCATCTTGCCTTCGGCCAAACATGAAGAGTTTCTTTGGGGTGTAGTATACCCTATACAATAAGAATAGATGGGCCAGTTTTTGAGGTGGAGAGAGGGACACCCAAGGTGCCAGCACGAGTATCCTCTCCCATTGGGCTTCCGATATGCTTCCCACATCTATTTCCCATTTCTTTCTATATTATTGTCCTTGTGGTCTTACTCTAGTCCTCTTATTTAGACTTGCATAGATTTTAGATAGTAAACCTTTCCAGTTTTGCTGGCAAAACTTCCTGGATTACTGGTATCTCACACCACTCTATTGCCCTCTCCCCAAATTGTTTCTCCAGGGCGTGTCTGACCTGCAGGTATCTAAAAAAAGATTTGTTCGGGATTGCATACTGCTCTCTTAGTTCCTGGAATGATTTCAAGGTACCATTCTGGTAAATCTGATGGATGAGCTGAATACCTCTACTTTCCCATAGAGGAGAGTATTCAGTAAACCCTGTATATCCCAAAATTCCTTTAGCTGCTTCCCACACCTTTATCATCAGGCCTAGGGTAGGAATATCTCGCATAGCGATCCCTGCCTCCAAAGCCTCTACCACTGGCCTACCCAAAAGTTGCTCACGAGTGTTTTCTTTCCTCGTCCATTGCCTTCGATGTCTCCTCCACCCAGGTGTTGCAACTGTGCTGCTAAAAAATAGCTAAATGGGTGCGGGAGTGCTACTCCCCCTTCGTTGTTTGGAGATTGCAAAGTCCTCAAGCTCATGCGTGATTGTCCCCCCTTCCAGACCAGTTCTCTAAATGTAGAATCGATCTTGTAGAACCATTTCCTATGAATCCATATTGGAGAGTTGTGCAAGATATACAGGAGTTGCGGCAAGAATATCATTTTAATTAAGTTGCATCGGCCTGCTGCCGATAGGGGGAGTTTCTTCCATATTTTAATTTTATCCTTAAATTTAGTTAGCAATGGAACTAAATTATTTACTATATACTGTTTAGGGTCTTTAGTGACACAAATACCCAGGTATTTAATTTGGGTCACTACTTGTATACGTACGGCTTCTTGGGGTAGAGGACTATCCAAAGTGTCAAGTGGTAATAAACAGGATTTCTCCCAGTTTATCTTTAGTCCGGAAAGGTCCCCAAACTTTTTGATTCTGGACATTACTTCCCCTATCGAGTTCTGGACGTCTCCAAGAAGCAAGAGAAGGTCGCCTGCGAATAATATTATTTTTTCTTCCTTCACCCCTCTCCTAAATCCCCCTATCTCCCCATATGACCTAAAGACACAGCAAGGGGCTCAATTGCCAGGGCAAAGAGGAGGGGAGACAGAGGACATCCCTGCCTCGTCCCCCTTCTCAATCTAATCCCAGCATAGCTCTCATTATTTTTCCTTACCTTTGCTTCTGGTGAGCTATACAACAATTTTACCCATTTTACAAAGACCGGTCCCACCTGGAATTCCTTAAAAACTCTCCACAAATAACCCCATTCTAGAGTATCAAAGATTAAATGAGGTGTTCCTGCCTGGCATTAAGCCGGCTTGGTCTTCATGCACTAGGGTTAGGATAACCTGATTGAGGCGCAGTGCCAAGATTTTTGCGAGTATTTTAATATCCACCTGAAGGAGAGAGATGGGTCTATACGACTCGGGAGGCCCAAATCCTTGCTCATATTGGGAATGAGCACTATAATTGTTTACCTCATGGATGCTGGTAAGGTGAAAGTCTCAAAAAGGTGGGTGTATAGGGTAAGCAGCTGAGGTAGGAGAGTCTCACTGTATTGTGAATAGAATTCAATGGGTAGTCCATCAGACCCAGGTGACTTGGATCTAGCAAAACTGGCAATTGCCATTGCAATCTCCTTGGTCGTTAGTGGTGCTTTAATTGTCTCTATCTGGGCTGGAGTCAGTTGTGGAAAGGTGGAAGTGATCAATAGGTGTTAAAGCAGTGGATGTGGTGGTAGTGTATAGAGAGCTAAAACACCTGTGGAACATTGCTGTTACTGCTATAGGTTCAGTTACCATCTCTCCCGATGGGTTTCGAAGGGAGATCAATACTGGGGGCCTGTCCTCGCTGTGAGCCATGTATGCTAATAGCTTTCCCGCTCTCTCTCCATGTTCAAAGAATTTCTGTCTAGAGAGAAAAAGTTTTTTTCCAGAGATTTCATGTTGCAACTGATTAACTACTCTAGATTGCAGTTTACAATGGGAAGCTTTGTCAGGAGTTGGGTCAGCCTCATATTGACGTTCTGCAAGGGAGAGCTCCTCCAGTACCGTGTCTGCCTTTTCAGCTGTGGTTGTTTTGATTTGGGATATCAGAGTGGCCCTCGCGTGTAATTTGAATGAGTCCCACATATTCGCAAATGAGGCAGAGTGAGCGTTGTCCTGGAAGTATCTTTTCCAGTCTTCATCTATCTTACCATCATCTGGTAACAATGAGAGCCAGAAATGGTTTAGTCTCCATTTCCAGGGTTGTTTAACTATAGGGACAGCCAAGGTTATCCAGTATAGACTATGGTCCGATAAGAGTCTAGGGCAAAAGGCTGCATCTAGTAGGCAAGGCACGAGTATTTGTGATAGAAGAATAAAGTCTATACGGGCTATTGTGTTGTGGGTGGAGGAGAAGCACGAGTATGCTCTGGTGGTGGTTTAGCCCTCCACAAGTCAGCCATATTGAAGGATGATATCAATCTGGCAAATTTGGTTGAAGTACAGGGCCTAAGAGTTGAGGTTGTGCTCTGTCCAGGTCAGGGTTCAGGGTAGTATTGAAGTCTCCCAGTCAGATGGCCGGAATCGTCGGGTATTGTGCCATAAAGTCAAGTCCCTCTGTCAGGATGTCACTATTTAAATATCAATGCAGGTTATTTACACTGCCTTGAAAAGTATTCACCCCCCTTGGCATTTTTTGTGTTTTGTTGCTACAAAACCTGGAATTAGCATGGATTGTTTGAGGATTTGCATCATTTAATTTACAGAACATGCCCACAACTTTGAAGATTTTTTTTTTATTGCGAAACAAACAATAATTAGGACACAATAACAGAAAAAGTCAATGTGCATAACTATTCACCCCCCTAAAGTGAATACTTTGCAGAGCCACCTTTTGCGGCTATCACAGCTCCAAGTAGCTTTGTATAAGTCTCTATGAGCTTGCCACATCTTACCACTGGGATTTTCCCCATTCCTCCTTGTAAAACTGCTCCAGCACCATCAAGTTGGATGTTTTGTGCTTGTGAAAAGTAATCTTTAAGTCTGACCACAGATTTTCTATTGGATTGAGGTCTGGGCTTTGACTAGGCCATTCCAACACATTTACATGTTTCCCCTTAAACCACTCAAGTGTTGCTTTAGCATTTTCCTGCTGGAAGGTAAACCTCTGTCCTAGCCTCAAATCACACACAGAGTGGTACAGGTTTTGCTCAAGAATATCCCTGTATTTAGCACCATCCATCTTTCCCTCAACTCTGACCAGTTTCCCAGTCCTGACTGCTGAAAAACATCCCCACAGCATGATGCTGCCAACACCATGTTGTGGGGATGGTGTTCTTTGGATGATGTGATGTGTTGGGTTTGCACCAGACATAGCATTTTCTTTGATGGTCAAAAAGTTCAATTTTAGTCTCACCAGACCAGAGCACCTTACAAGAAAAAGAACCACTGCTCCAGGTGTATAAAGATAAGGCTGATTGGAGTATCTTGCAGAGTGCTAGCCCCAGCCCTGCTCTGTGGGAAACTTGTAAAGAAGAAAGAAATGGATGTACATCCAGAACTTCCGATTGCCTTTTATTTTTTTTCACAGAGATGACACCAAAGACATCAAACTGCAGTCACATAGATACGTTTCACACATACATCTTATGCTTAATCATTACCAAAGACCAGAGCACCTGTCTCCAAACATTTTTGGAGCCTCCCACATGCCTTTACGCAAACTCAAAACGTGCCATTTTGTTTTTTGCTGAAAATAATGGCTTTCTTCTGGCCACTCTGCCATAAAGCCCAACACTGTGGAGCATACGGCTTATTGTCGTCCTATGTACAGATACTCCAGTCTCTGCTGTGGAACTCTGCAGCTCCTCCAGGGTTACCTTAGGTCGCGGTGCTGCCTCTCTGATTAATGCCCTCCTTGCCCCGGTCCATGAGTTTTGGTGTGCGGCCGTCTCTTGGTAGGTTTGCTGTTGTGCCATGTTCTTTCCATTTGGTTATGATAGATTTGATGGTACTCCTAAAGCCGCGTACACACGGGCGGACTGTCTGGCCAACTTAGTCCGTCGAAACACATTTCAGCGGACAGTCCGCTCGTGTGTGGGCTTCAGCGGACTTTTTCAGCGTGCAGTCTGGCGGACTAAGTATTTCGGAAATTTCCGTCATATTGTCCGTCGTACTTTGGTTTCAGCGGACAATCCGCTCGTGAGTAGGCTAGTTCGACGGACTAAGTATGGCGCATGCTCAGAAAGGATTTACACAGCGAAAGGTTGCATTGCTGTGTATTGGACTTCCTATTTCTAGTCCCGTCGTACGTGCTGTACACGTCATCGCGCAAACTTTCGACGGACTGTTTGTGCATCCGTGTGTGGTCAAGTCCGTTCAATCGAAAGTAGGACGGACTGTCCGTCGGATTGTCTGATGGACTAAGTTGGCCGTACAGTCCGCCCGTGTGTACGCGGCTTAAGGATCATCAAAGATTTGGATATTTTTGTATAACCTAACCCTGACTTGTACTTCTCAACAACATTGTCCCTTGCTTGTCTCGAGAGGTCCTTGGTCTTCATGGCAGTGTTTGGTTAGTGGTGCCTCTTGCTTAGGTGTTGCAGCCTCTGGGGCCTTTCAAAAAGGTGTGTATATGTAATGACAGATCGTGTGACACTTAGATTGAACACAGGTGGACATCGTTCCACTAATTACGTGACTTCTGAAGTTAACTGGTTGCACCAGAGCTCTTTGTGGGCTTCATAACCAAGGGGGTGAATACATACGCACATGCCAATTATCATTTTTTTTATTTTTGAAAAATAGTTTTATACGTATATATTTTTTCTAATTTTACTTCACCAACTTAGACTATTGTGTTCTGATCCATCACATATAATTCAGATTAAAAAAACACTGAACTAAAGGCTGTCATGTAACAAAATAGGTAAAAAGCCAAGGGAGGGAATACTTGTGCAAGGTACTGTACATGTAAACACTGGGCCTGCTGATGAGTCAAATGTACATGGCAATAGGGCAGAGCTTGTCAGCAGAAACAGAACTTTACGCTGAGATATCGGGACACAGCACAGGACTAAAACTTCAAGGGATAAGGGAATTTAAACTGGGATATTTGGCAAGTACAAGGCAGCTGCTTTGAGCCACACAACAATAAAGGGGCTGAGGGCAGCTGTCCCTTTTGCCCTGCCTTAAAAACAGTCCTGATTAGCTCTCTAAGTTTGATTAAAGTGTTGCATTAGGTTGATATGCCTCTGGTAGAACACCACCCGTTTTTTAATGAATGGCCCACCGCTAATTAAACTACATTCTCTCCATACAATGGCTTGCTGGATTCCCAGAAAAAAAAATGTCCCTGGAATTTCTTTTCGAAATGTTAACAACTATGTAAACAATATTTTCATCTTTGTTCATGCATGTAACTCTACGGTAATAGACTCGATGATGTAGTAGTGGTCATCTTCATAGGCCAAGTAATGATCTCCATTTCTGCAAGACAGGGGTGCAAGCTGAAGATCTCCAGATTTTCTTCACAGCTGAAAGCTGTTGACCTCATGTAACAAGTAACAGACATGGAACAAAATCTTCATGTCTGATCTCAAGTTCCCCTCTGCACCCAATGCCATTGTTCAGTACATTACTGTACCTGGAAACTTCTTTTTTGATCTTCCCCATTTTTCTTTAACCTCTAGACAAAGCCATCTATAGGTTCCTAAGAATTAAATAATGTCCAAATGATTCGATCTCGTGGGAAATATAATTTCCTGTACAAGCAAGTCTTCGGATAAAAGCCAACTTCACGGTATGTTACTTTCTGAATTCAGATAGTGGTAACAGTAGGATGCATCCTATGGCCCCTGCCACACTTAACGGTTTCTACTACTGACTAGTGATAAGCCAAAATGCCCTAGGTTCATATCCACCAGTGTTCCGCTAACGGCAAGGAAGTTTGAATGCTAAACCATTAAAATCAGTAAAATAGGTCATTGGGGTGTCAAAAACACATTTGATATTCCATGTAGCTTGGGGAACTTTTTTCAAGCACTGACATTTACTGACAGGAGATTTAAATTGCTGACTTTTTTTTTTTTGTGGAAAAACCCACAGACCCCAATGACCCCCACAAAACATAACCGACCCGGGAGGCGTGGCTTGGAGCTCAACAGGAATGGACGCTGACTAGTTGAGCTCTGCTGAACCGTGGCTTAAAAAACCCCTTCCAGCCTCACAAATCAGGCGATGGGCAAGAGAGACAAACTACCTGCCAGTCCTCGGCAATAGCGATCACTTTCCACACCCGGATCACAAAGTATCCCGGAATTTGAATTCCAAACTCACAGGACCAGGGCCGTGCTGCAAGATGGCGCTCATGAGACACAGTGAAGACTCCTTGTGGGCCTCAGAGGACACGGTAAGGGAACCCGACTATGCAGACCACCCCTTGAGATACTCTGAGATGACCAAAATAGCTGCTGACATTAAAAGCACGTTTTCATCTGCCATAACAGATCTAAGGGTGGACTTTTTAGCTTTATCAGACCGGCTATCCCACACAGAGAGAGCAGAGGCCAAGAGAGATAGAGCTATGGATAAATTGTCTGCGTCTGTCTCATCCCATGCCACACACTTAATCCTCATGAACAGACATTAGAAGACCTTGATAACAGGGGACAAAGACAGAGTATCAGGGTGAGAGGGATCCCTGAAAAGGTGGAACCTGCTCAGATTAAACAAGCTCTGCATGCGGTGTTCAATGACTTACTACAACACCCTATAGAGACAGACATTGATTTTGTAAGGGCACACAGGGCTCTGGCAGCGAGACCAACTGACCCAGCCCCTCCAAGGGATATTATATGCATTGTTGGTTCACTTACCTTTTTCCTTCGATTTGCCTTCTAAATGTTTTTTTTCTTTTTCTGAATTTCCCACTTCCTGTTTCTCCTCAGTAAACTTCACACCATCATCCGAGCGGTGTTTAGTCAGCCGGAACAGCTTACTGAACAGCTTACTGAGGAGGAACAGGAAGTGAGAAATTCAGACAAAGAAAACAAATAAAAAACATTGAGAAGGGAAATCGAAGCAAAGGTAAGTGAACCAACAATGCACTAGCTTAAAGGAACCTATTTAGAAAATAAAAAATGAACCTTTACAATCCATTTGATTGACTTTCCGGAGTGGTATAAGGAATTTCGCTAACCTCCACAAGGGGTCTCTCCACCCCACACACCACAATCTTCACCCTCCAAGCCATCCTCTACCAAGAAGATTAAATCTGATAAATATTCTGGAACTGATGCGGGCAAACCCATCTATCCAGCTAAAGGCTCCAGGTCCCACTATTATACCTGAATTGGACACAAAACCTCATGTTGTTTATACTTTTCCAGACTGTTAAATCAGGTCCTTTCTTTTTTCTTTCTTTTATTCTGGATTCCATATGTCATCTACTCTCACCTCACTAGATGATTAGGCTATGTTTCCACTATTGCGTCCCCAAAGTCGTGCAATTTTTCCGCGATTTTACCTAAATTTTTTGCCTCGACTTGAAGCAATGCCTGCGCAAGTCGCATCACAGTGGGACCAAAGTAGTGCAGGGACTACTTTAAAGTTGCGCAGATATGAACGGTACTCATTGGAAATCATGGGGTCATGCAACTTTTCATTTCAAAATCGCATCAAACATCAAAATCGTCGTTCAAACAAAAATTGAACCTCAGCTTTTCGGAACCCTCCTCCCCTCCGGTGTCACATTTGGCACCTTTCAGGGGGGAGGGGGGTGCAGATACCTGTCTAAGACAGGTATTTGCACCCACTTCCTGGCATAGACTCCCATGGGAGTCTATGCCTCTTCCTGTCCCGCTGCACTGTCTGCTGGGACACACAGGGGTCCCAGAGACAGCAGGGACCATTCGGATTGCACTGCGTGACGCACGCATGCACAGTAGGGAACCGGGAAATGAAGCCGCAAGGCCTCGGGTGACGACATCGCTGGAGCCTGGGATAGGTGAGTGTCCTTAATTTAAAAGTCAGCAGCTGCAGTATTTGTAGCTACTGACTTTAAAAAAAAAAAAAAAATCGTGGGACCTCCGCTTTAAAGCGGGAGTCCACCGGGACTCCGCGTTTTTTTTTTTTTTAAAAGCCAGCAGCTACAAATACTGCAGCTGCTGACTTTTAAAATAGTGACACTTACCTGTCCAGCGCGCCCGCGATGTCGGTACCCGAAGCCGATCTCTAGGTCGTCTGTCGGGTCCTGCCGCCGCCATCTTGGGTATGGGAATCAGGAAATGGAGCCTTTCGGCTTCATTTCCCGGTTCCCTACTGCGCATGCGCGAATCGCGCTGCGCAATAAGGACGCTCCCCGCTGCCTCTGGGATCTGTGTGTTTCCCAGCAGGCAGCGGGGCACTTGCGGGAAGGGGCGGGCACTTGCGGAAAGGGGCGTAAGTTACGCCCCTTTCCGCAGAGAGCTATCCCGGAAGTGGGTGCAGTTACCTGGATTATCCAGGTAACTGCACCCCCCTCCCCCCTGAAAGGTGCCGATTGTGGCACCGGAGGGGGGGGAGGGTTCCGATGAGCGGAAGGTCCACTTTAGGGTGGACCTCCGCTTTAATATAGAAACAATGCTTACCAGGATCTGCTGTTTTTCTTGGATGACTATTTTCTTTTTTCACAGAGTGGCTATCTGTACAAGATTGCCATCTTGTGACAAAAATCTGGTACTACATTGTGAAGACTCATTTACTGCTACATATTGCTGAAAGACTCATCCCAGGCGGTTGTCACGGGTCAGGTCATATGATAGAGTTTACATACCTGTACTCCAGTCCTCCAATCCTACACAAGAAGGGGACAGGGCTTAATTGAGGGATTTTGGGCTATGGGCCCGCTCAACATTACCCCCCATATCTCAATAGGTGTTGGTGGGTGGTGTCGGACTGGGTTCTGCCTGCTTAAGTGACTAGTTTGATTCTGGAATCTTCCGGAATGGCACAGGCAAATGTTTATTGTTTCTAGGCCAGTTGATTCCAGACCAACACACCTTCTAAGCCGTTTAGGCTCAGTTATCTCCTTAGAGGTATGTGTATTTCATGCTCTAGATTGCAACACGTGACATCTATGGGGTATCTGCCCATCAAACCTATATTTGGATTCTACATTACCCCGTCTGGGAGGTCTATGTTCAAGTATATCTGATTAAACTAATTCCATGTTATCTGTGGATACCCAGTTATATAGACACTCATTCAGTATTTACAGTTATCTTATAGTGATTTCAACGTAAAAAAATTTGATCTGTCAATTTCTGATAGATCAAAGCACACTTTGTCTTAGTTTTGTTTACATTTAAAGTGTTGTTTGTGCCTATTCATGTCACCATTCTATAGCTGGAATGGTTACATGAATAATCTATACATGTGCTTCATACAAACGGTGGGAGGCTTTCCTCAAGGTAGTCTGTTAATATTGCTTCTTTTCTCTTTTTGTAGGGTGGACATTTTTGTGAAAAACCTCCCACAGCTTCCAACAGTGAAGTGGGGTTGGGCTGATACCCAACACGACTTCACCTAACTTTCTCCTTAAGGCTGGGTTCATACTGGAGCGATGCGGGAACGCCGCAAATCCGCTGCGTTTTTTCCGCATCGCATGCCTCCCGCCGGCAGTTCACACTGCCCTATGCGGACTGCTGCGACTGTCAGTGAAATGTTAATGACACCCCCAGATCAGTTCGCATATCGCAGTGCGATCTGCGAACTCGGACAGGAATCGGATCGCATGGTGTGAACACCCATGCGATCCGATTCTGCTGCGGACCAAAAAACAGGTCCCGTGCGAGTTTGCGGCAGGTGCGATGCGAATTCAGCCATACTATCTGTATGGCTGAACTCGCATCGCACAGAGATCGGATGTGATTTGCACTGCAGTGCGGTGCGAATCACATCCGGTTCTCGCTGCCGCAGCGGTGTGAACCCAGCCTAAGGTTGAAACCAGGAGATGTATTTTTACTATTTTTTCCTCAGTGTGGCACTCTCTTTGACAGTTACTGGATTACTTTCTCCTCTTCTTTCTTTCTAATCTTTCTGTCTATTTTCGGTCATAAGATCAGGGGTCAAGTCCTGGGGAAAAAAGTGTGGGAACTCCCACCCAAGATCCACTCTCCCACGAAAAAAATAAATAAAATGATACGCTCATATGCACGAACACTTCAAAAGTGGTATTTTTCATCCAATTATCATATTGTGTGTATGAAGCTTAACTGTTAGTACATAAAAAAAAAAAAACAATCCTCAATAAACATAAATACGGTAATTCTCTGAATAATCAGCATTCATTCAATTGTGCTTCCATGCAAATGTGAACATCATGTTCTGATTTTTATTGGGGAATGTTATTTTGTATATAGAGTGTTTATGTGGTGAGTTTACACTTTTCATTGAACAGAGTTTGGATAACACAGGGTTAAATGGAAAGGTCATAAATTAACTGCACATTATCTGGACAGAATGCTTGGGGAGATAGTGATGTGTTCCTGCTTAGGAGATGTATGTTTGCTTGGGGGGGCTGCAAACTCTGCAGGACTCCAACACACACTCTCTGCTATTCCAACCCTTCACATATTTCCACATAAACTTCCCTCCTGGCATTAAACTTTGCCAGGTATGGTGTCCAGCTTACCACCCCAACCTGATGTTCCTCCCTCAGCTCACCTCTCTCCCTGCATGTCCTGTGAGCAGAATAGCTGTGCTCCTCCTCTGGGTTCTCTCATCATATGTAGGGTTGCCACCTTTTCTTCAAGTCAAACCCGAAGACTTTAGCGGCACACTTTTTTTTATAGTATAAACTATACATTTATTTTGCAATTAAATAACATTTCTAATCATATGAAGTTAATCACAAGAGTCCCCCTTTACATCAGAGTCCACAGAGTTCCGCTTTTACATCTGAACCTCGCAGGGGAACTTGTAAGGGGGAACACTGTGGCCTCTGGTGTAAAGGGCAACCGTGTTATAAAGGGTGCTCTGAGAACCCTTATTTACCTTAGTGTACTCACTCAGAGGCAGAAGATAGAAGGGGGAGACTTCAGTCACAGACAGGGATGGATGGTGAGCTCACTCACCCCTTGGCAGTCAGCACCTCTCATCCAGATGTATCTGAGGCTGCTGGACTTCAAATTTCCAGCCTCCCACTTCCCTTTTTTCCGAGGCACAGCACTGGGGATTGGAGTGTGGGCAGACACATAGGGGTAGGGGAGGGAGGAAAAGGAGCAGATCAAGCCCTTTCTCCTCTCCCGTCTGTATGTGGAGGGAACTGTTAGTGTTGGCTTTGGGCAGTGTGAAAGAGAGTGTAACAGACACTCTCAGCTTAGACAACTGCAGCCAGCAACCTTGCTGTGAGGCCATAGTCCAGTCTGAATAATGTGTCCGGGTTTCAGGCAGTCTGAAACCTGGACGCATGGTTCCAAACCCGAACTGTCCGGGTGAATCCCGGACAGGTGGCAACCCTAATCATATGGCACTGAAGATAGAGGAGTGGGGATTCAGCGGGAAACACAGAGCAAGTATGCAGGAGACTGGGGGGGGGGGAGATGAGGAGACAGAAAATCAGGAGGGGCCGGTGGGGAGGAGCACATCATGAGAGGTCTGACTAAATACAATCTCTTAGCAGCAGGGACCTGATCTACCCGTCAGCTAGCTGTGATTGACAGGTAGATCGAAGAGGACGCTGTCATGGGGCCCCCTACTGGCAATGCCGGAATGGTCAGTCCACCGCTTACTATTGCGAGCTGTGTCGGCGCCTGCTGGTGTATCACCTGCCACACAGCTCACATACTTCAAAGTCTTGCAGGACTAATGAGAATGCTAATGAAAACTGAGTTCCTGTTGTGGAAAAAGTACAGGAACTCCGTTCCCATGTGTTCCCGCAGGACTTGAGCCCTGCATAAGGTCAAAGATGGTAAGGTATCCTCATACCTAACTAAGGCATCTAGTGGTGACATTAAAGAGGAAGTAAACCCTGATGAGTTTACTTCCTCTTTGATTCCCTGCAAAGGTAAAGCATAATGAGCTACTATGCATCGCATAGTAGTTCATTATGTGTCACTTACCTGACACAGGAGCCAGCGAAGTCACCTCTGTCCCCTGTAGTCCAGAGCATCCATCTTCTCGGTGGGTCTCGCAGCTCCGCCGCTGTCATTCGACGAAGCTGTGATGACGTCACTCCCGCATGCGCTTGGGAGCCACCACTAGCAGCATATCGCAGTTGACAGCGGCGCACTCAGTGCGCCTGTGCGCCGCTGTCTACGGTGTATGCGCCGTAGACAGCGGTGCCTGTCTTTCAGCAAATATCTCCTAAACCGTGTAGGTTTAGGAGATATTTCTTGGACCTACAGGTAAGCCTTAATTTAGGCTTACCTGTAGGTCAAAGTGGTTTGTAAGGGTTTACAACCACTTTAAGCGCATCTTATTCTATGTTGAATTTACTCAGAGAACTACACAAGACAAAACCAGCGGTGGAATTTCTCCAGGAGACCCACTTCAATACAAGTACTGTACCGAAACTTCAAGGCAAACACTACACACAAGTATTTCACGCAACAAACCCCACATCTAAGTCAAAAGGAGTCTCCATTCTCATACATGCTGACTAGGGATGAGCTTCGTGTTCGAGTCGAACGTACGTTCGACTCGAACATTGGCTGTTCGGCCGTTCTGCGAATTCCGAACGTTTGGGCTGTTCGCGTCAAAATTCGAGTGGCGCGCGCGCGGACCACAATGCACTGCGTTGGCGCAGTGCATTGCTGGCTCATGATTGGCCAAGCATGCACTGTGACCCCGCATGCTTGGCCAATCGTAGCGCCAGCAGCGAGGAGAGCCATGATTGGCCACAGGCATCCTCAGATGGCAAATCCAGTTTTCCTTACAAAAAACGACGTAAAATTTAAAAACTCCTGACTTCACTCACTTTAGTTGACACCTGGTGCTTGACCAATGCCACAGGTTGAGATTTTACATTCTACTCAGCTTTGCACAACAAATTTACACATATTGACTACTTTTTCCTACTCCAAGCGGGACCTACACGTTTTGTGAACCTCCATAATTGGCATAGAAACGTTCTCAGACCATGCACATATATATATACTTTATCTCAAAAGTGAGTACACCCCTTACATTTTTGTAAATATTTTATTATATCTTTTCATGTGACAACACTGAAGAAATGACACTTTGCTACAATGTAAAGTAGTGAGTGTACAGCTTGTATAACAGTGTAAATTTGCTGTCCTCTCAAAATAACTCAACACACAGCCATTAAAGCGGAGGTCCACCCTAAAGTGGACCTTCCGCTCATTGGAATCCTCCCCCCCTCCGGTGCCACAATTGGCACCTTTCAGGGGGGAGGGGGGTGCAGGTAACTGTACAGTACAGGTATCTGCACCCACTTCCGGTGTAGATTCTGCAGAAAGGAACGCCCCTTTCCGCAGAATCTACGCCCCTTTCCGAAAGTCCCCCGCTGCCTGCTGGGAAACACACGGATCCCAGAGACAGCGGGGACCATCCTTATTGCGCAGCGGGACTCGCGCATGCGCAGTAGGAAGCCGGGAAATTAAGCCGAAAGGCTCCACTTCCTGATTCCCATAACCAAGATGGCGGCGGCAGCACCCGAGAGATGATCGAGAGATCGGCTTCGGGGTGCCGACATCGCGGGCGCGCTGGGCGGGTAAGTGTCCTTATTTTAAAAGTCAGCAGCTGCAGTATTTGTAGCTGCTGGCTTTAAAAAAAAAAAAAACTCCCGGCGGACTCCCGCTTTAATGTCTAAACCGCTGGCAACAAACGTGAGTACACCCCAAAGTAAAAATCTCCAAATTGGGCTCTAATGCCGCGTACACACGATCTGGCTTTTTGACAGCAAAGGTCCGACGGAACGAGTCCATCGGACAATTCGATCCTGTGTGGGCTCCATCGGACCTTTGCTTGCCAAAAATCCGGCGGACTTTAGAAATAGAACATGTTTTAGTCCGCCGGACTGAGAAATCCATTCGTGTGTATGCTAGTCCGATGGACAAAAAACTACGCTAGGGCAGCTATTGGCTACTGGCTATGAACTTCCTTATTCTAGTCCAGTCGTACGTCATCACGTTCGAATCCGTCGGACTTTGGTGTGATTGTGTGTGGCCAAGTCCGTTCATTCGGAAAGTCTGTCGGAACTCTGCCGAAAGTCCGTCGGAAAGACCGTCGGACCTAGTCCCTCAAAGTCAGGTCATGTGTACGCGGCATCAGTGTCATTATTTTGTGTGGCCACCATTATTTTCCAGCACTGCCTTAACCCTCTTGGGCATGGAGTTCAGAGCTTCACAGGTTGCTACTGGAGTCCTCTTCCACTCCTCCATGATGACATCACGGAGCTGGAGGATGTTAGAGACCTTGCGCTCCTCCACCTTCCATTTTAAGGATGCCCCACAGATGCTCAATAGAGTTTAGGTCTGGATACATGCTTGGCCAGCCCATCGCCTTTATCCTCAGCTTCTTTAGCAAGGCAGTGGTCATCTTCGAGGTGTGTTTGGGGTCGTTATCATGTTGGAATACTGCCCTGCAGCCCAGTCTCCAAATAAAGGGGATAATGAGGGGATTATGCTCTGCTTCAGTATGTCACAGTACATGTTGGCGTTCATGGTTCCCTCAATGATCTGTAGCTCCCCAGTGCTGCCAGCACTCATGCAGCCCCAGATCATTACACTCCTACCACCATGCTTTACTGTAGACAAGACACACTTGTCTTTGTACTCCTCACCTGGTTGCCGCCACACACGCTTGACAAAATCTGAACCAAATAGGTTTAGCTTGGTCTCATCAGACCACAGATCAAGATGATAATCCATGTCCTTAGTCTGCTTGTCTTCAGCAAACTGTTTGTGGGTTTTCTTGTGCATCATCTTTAGAAGAGGCTTCCTTCTAGGACAACAGCCATGCAGACCAATTTGATGCAGTGTGCGGCGTATGGTCTGAGCACTGACAGGTTGACCCCCCCCCCCCACCCCTTCAACCCTTGCAGCACAGCAATAAATATGTGGGTATATACTACACGTTGATATGCAAAGTGGTTCCCCTTTAGGGCTCAGCGATATATCAGCCTGCATTGTATTGCCCTAGTCATCACTTCCAGTGAGTAGAATAGCAATTAATCTTATTTTTGTTTTTATTTTATTTTATTAAATTCTGCCATGTATCCTTGTGGATGGTGCTGGAATGCACACTATTTATCCTGTCAAACGTCATGATGTACTGTGGACAGGATGGGCCTATTCTTTGTGATAAGTTTTGATACAACTGTAATTCTGTGAGTATAATACTTACCACCTGTTTTGTTTTGTGGTTTCAGAATACTTATGCAGCCCTGGCCAATCCCAGGGCACAGGACCCTGAAGGCTGCTGGGAGTCTGTATAAATTCTCTAAGACACTGAGCTTCTGTATCTGTTCCTGGAGAGGATCAGTTCAGTCTGTGGGGCAGTTGCCATGTGCTTTCTGTCTGTGAGGCCTCAGGTGAGCGACCTGTGGGCCTAGATTTTGAAGCTACAGAGAACAGACTGAGGAACTGCCTGCTGAAGATCTAGTCTGGTATCACTGGAGAAAAGGTGTCCCTTGGAAGTTGGAAGCAGGCAAAGACTGTTGTGAGAGATCTTAAAGACTTTTGGGCTGCTACCACCCCTCTTGTGCTTGAGAGTCAGTGTGTTTGCTAAAGAGGACATTGGCTGGTGTCCTGAAGAGCTTAGTCCATCTAGTTTCGGTGAAGGGTCTCGCTATTGGTGCTCTAAAGAAAGAAGCCTGTTTTTAACTGCTATATATATATATATATATATATATATATATATATATATATATATATATATGTGCTATAAGTCAAGGCTACAGTTATTACATGCAAGGACTTCAGCTTCCAATTTTCAGAAAAGAGTTTATTGTCCTCAAACTGTATATAGTTCTGTTTTTGCAGTATCCAACTCAATTCCCTCAACCCTATCCCAGTTACTCCAAAAATAACAAAAAGAAAACCCCTAGTCTGGTTATGGAGAAAAAGTGTGACTGTTTGTGTGCCTGGCTGTGGGGCAATCCACTGGGGAAGAACCTGGGCAAATTTCCAGCGGCTCCTTCAGGCGTAAGTGCTACATTAGATTTATTATGATATGCCTCTTATAGAACCAAGCCCATTTTAATGAATGTCCCATCCCTAATTAAAGTACATTCTCTGCCTACAATGGCTTGCTGGACTCCCTGGAAATTTTTGGAAAATGTTGGCAGCAATAGAAATGAAAATACAATCAATGCTGGAGAAAGTGCATGTAGACGGGAAGTGGATAAAAGAGGCTGGGCAAAATCAGCAGCACTAAGAAAATGAAAGGGATGAAAACAGTATTTTATTAGTTTTAAAATGAATAATTGTTTGTGATACATAAATATCTTTGCAAACAAAATGTCATCCAGTTAGGGTTGAGATCTATTTAAATGACTACCATGCAGTCCTATTGATAGAAATTCATGGCAGCCCCATCACCAAAATATAGAAACGCATTTCATGCACGTGGCAGGGGATTTTCAGTAGGTGGGGTAGAGGTGTCAAGAATTTTCATGTCTCGGCAATGTAGTACAGGATCTTTACCTAGGCCCATCTGGTAGACATATAGAAATATTTTTTCATGTGGCTTCAAGTTGATAGTTAATGTCTCTTCAACTTCAGTGGCCTCGGTCCAGTTCTCCTTCTCTGTGTTTGTACTAGAGCCACCATATTCAGTTGTAAGTGAAAACTGGGACTTAGCAATCAAAGAACTCAAGCCTCCTGTCTCAGCCGAGACTGTTGCTGATATTTTCCAATTGTGCTCTATACTGGAAGTCTTCTCCTTCTCATACCCAGTCTTCTTGGTGACTTGCTTCTTCCATTCAACAGGGGTCTGGGAGTCATTGCTGATGGTCTTGATGCACACCCACTCACCGAAAGATGAACCCTTGGCAATAGCCAGACCTCCAGGAAGAAAGCTGTAGATACTGGTATGGAATGAGAAGGTTTCAGCACCCTCGTTTGTGTTGAAGTTGGTACATCTTGTGTACTGAATTCCCCATTGGTCATCAGGCCTCACAAAATAGTAGTAGTTTTTCACACCAAAATAATAAATGCCATTTCTACATTCAGGGTGTAGCGTGAATTCTTCACCTTTTTCATCTTTGTTCATGTTGGTTGTTCGGCGATAGACCCCACGGCTTTGGAAAATGATATAGAAGTATCCAAAAGCTGATAAATAATGATCACCTCCTTGACAGTTGGGGTGTAGGGTGTAAACATTGGAACCTTCATCTGTGTTCATGTTTGTAACTCGACGGTAATAGTTTGACTGGATGATGTAAAAATGATCATCTTCATAGGCCAAGTAATGATCTCCATTCCTGCAGGAGGGGTGCAAACTGAAGATCTCGAGATTTTCTCCACGGTTAAAATTCGTTGACCTCATATAACAAGTGAGGTCTGGCCTGATAATATAATAATACTTGTCAACACCACAAAAATCTGCTCTGCTTTTGCTCTTAGGGACAATCTTCACCATGGCTGATATGCTGGAAAGAAGACAACGTAAAAACAAATTAATAAATTATTGTTCCATGCAAATAAAAGTTGCACTCATTTATCGGTTAAGCTGTAAATATACCACACAGGACTTTTTATATGCGTAGTGCACCCCTGTAGGAGCTGCTGGTGAATGCAGTCCTTAGTTTCTTAGTTAGTAAGATTGAATAAAGACACCAGTCCATCCAGTTCAACCTGAGTGAGTGTCTACAATTGTCCCTATCCCTGTACATTGTACACTCACATTGGTCCCTATCCTCAAGAATCCCACAATCCGAGGTCCCCATTCATATACTAGGGCCAATTTTGGACAGAAGCCAATTAACCTACCTGCATGTCTTTGGATTCCTATTTCCCCACTTAGAGCACACGCAGTCAGGCACCCAGTATTTTCCTCACTCTTCCACTGGCTCCAAAGAACAGTCATGGGGTTGCTGTTTTTGTTTTTTTATTGGGAACAATGAACTTGGATAGGGAGAGGGAGCATGGGATACCCCAATAAACTGTAGAATTGAATAACTTGAGGATTCCTCAACCTTCTGGCTGCACAATACAACATGGAATGTCCCACAGCATCTCTATGCTGATGGCGACTAGTACACCTTCCAGAGTTTAAAAGCTACACACAGTTTTTAACTCTTCAGCACTGGGGGGACTAGAGCCCCCCAGCAGGACTAGATCCAGGATCTCTGTCCTGCTGCTCAGGCCTCAAACTACTTATGGGCTCTTTCACCACCAACTTGCCACAACTCCCTAGGGATTGGCTGGAGTCCCATAAATATGCAGGCTGAATGCCCTCCAACTATGATTTTAGAATCCTCTAGAAATCAGTGCATTGGGCCCCATCTGCAGGCAGAAGTTCCATCTGAATCTAAAAGTGGAAGAGGAGCTTCTAGGCGCCTTTCATACTGGGCAGACTCCATTTTTATCAGCAGGGGATCTGTCTGTGGATCCCGTGCTGGTTGGAGCATAATGGGCAGGTGACAGGTCCATGTCTGCTCAGTCTATGCAGAGCAGACACGGACACAGAGCCTGTTCTGCTCTATGGGTGGCCAGGAGTAGACGGACTATGTTGTCCATTTAATCCCGGCTGCCCTATGATCCAAACTGCCTAGATGGAGGGGGACGGATCTCCTTCTGTTTTTTTAGCAGACCAGATCAAATTGGAAGTAGGTAAACACAAGTTCATGAAAAAAATTCCTGAAAAACTGACAGGTGTACCTGACCGGACCCGCTGTGTGAAAGGGGCCTTAGGTCAGCACAGTGCTTTGCCAAAAATAAACAGAAGCTTGTGGTTATGAGGTTCAGCCAAACTGCAGCACACATGGTAGGTTGGCAATGAAGCATGTAATATACTGCTGGTATGTTGTATGTGTGTCTCTAAGGGGTTATCCAGCTTTGGGTATGCATTCACATTTAACTTTTCCTCCTGGGCTCTTATTATTTATTGCTGGAGCTGCAAACTGCACTGTATCAACTGTAAGATAGTGGTCTATTCATGGAGTCTCCGTTTTCTCTTTTCATAAAGTTGGGTGGTATAGCATTACACATTAAATCTGCTTTCACCTTTGGTCTACAACTCCATTAGGAAGCCTTGGTAGCACTCATGTGTTATACAAACACTAACCATTTATTGAGTCAATGACCCATATCAAGTTTATACCAATATGCTTGACACTGCCCTGTCAGCATACTTTCTTCAGGTGAGCTACTGTACTTTCAAATTGGCAAATCAAGGATGACAGCCCCAACCTTGCACCTTCAAACAAAGGTCAGCCATTAAAGCGCCAACATTTCAGTCCTGACAGGTTCTCATAGATGGGCAGCTGAAAAATCATCACACTACGTTAGAAGCAAAATGCATGTCTCTTTTAATGTATTATTGCAACATTCATTTTAGCACCTGTGCAGTGATTGATTAGAGAGTGGACACAACTGAACACATCATTGGTGTGCCCCATCACTAGACAGGGAGCAGCCATGACAGGCAGTTAGGCAGGCCATACATATGCAATTGTATGGTTGAAGGAAAGGAAATTGCTCTATTACCTCATCAACACAGTCAGTGCTCTTGTGTTCTGCCAGCGGGTAGCGCAGGGAGCCCTTTCCACCAGTAGAATACAATTATCACTGCTGGCAGCTATAGTTAATTTGATGTGCGGGGCTCCACCCATCTGGCCGTATCATTCATTCACCCCCAGGGCCTGCAAGGGAGAAGGCTGCCAGATGCAATATCCATCATGCTTTTATTGGGACAGTGTCACAGCCAGGGCCGGCTCTACCATGGGACCCAGTTGGACCATGGTTCCTGGAGGCATTTTAAGAGGGCGGCAGCCGGAAGCATGGGTGCCGCAAATTTGTCAGGAGTAGTACTGAGCAATCGTACCTTAGTAGCCACCCAGCCGTACCCTACTTGTCACGAGGGGGTCAGATCAGTCAGCAGGAGCAGGGCCGATCCTGGTCGTCTGTGTGCTGCACTGGTTACTACAATCTGGTCTGGCCGCACCTAGAGTATGCTGTCCAGTTCTGGGCACCAGTCCTCAGGAAGGATGTACTGGAAATGGAGCGAGTACAAAGAAAGGGCAACAAAGCTAATAAAGGGTCTGGAGGATATTAAATATGAGGAAAGGTTGTCAGAACTGAACTTATTCTCTCTGGAGAAGAGACGCTTGAGGGGGATTTGATTTCAATTTACAAATACCGTACTGGTGACCCCACAATAGGGATAAAACTTTTTCGCGGAAGGGAGTTTAATAAGACACGTGGCCACAAAATTAGAAGAAAAGGTTTAACCTGAAACTACGTAGAGGGTTCTTTACTGTAAGAACGGCAAGGATGTGGAATTATCTATAATTCTAAAAATGCAGTCCACATATGTTTGGTGTACCACCAATAGTCTGAGTGTCTAGCACCAAACAATATCCAAGAGAGGTTTAAAAGAAAAATAAATGAATATAAAACAGTCCAACATAGGGTACATCAGGATATTTCCAATAGTCTATTTATGAGGTACATGCAGGGCGATAGTAAAGGAGTCCTCCCGTGCAGCTGGCAATAATCAGAATCCTACACCTTCACCGTTTGCACCGCTGTGTGGATCCCCTTAAATGGCCGCTTACCAGAAGCTTGCAACTTAGAAGCCTGTCTGTTTAATCACGTTAGGTAGGCACCTCTTATTTCCTCCTGCTTCCTCCACTCTATTCTGGTGTCCTCGTTGGTATTAAGCGTGAAAGACCTGGTGGTGAGACGTTCGTTTTTGCAGTACTGACAACCTGTGTAGATGTTTTTATCACATTGTTTTTAAAGTAAGCGCAATATGTAAGGGGGGAGAGGGTGTTTACAATAAAGGGTATAACACGATGTTGGACCCCTTGCATTTCTTTCACACTTAATACCAACGAGAACACCAGAATAGAGCGGAGGAAGCAGGAGGAAATAAGAGGTGCCTACCTAACGTGATTAAACAGACAGGCTTCTAAGTTGCAAGCTTCTGGTAAGCGGCCATTTAAGGGGATCCACACAGCGGTGCAAACGGTGAAGGTGTAGGATTCTGATTATTGCCAGCTGCACGGGAGGACTCCTTTACTATCGCCCTGCATGTACCTCATAAATAGACTATTGGAAATATCCTGATGTACCCTATGTTGGACTGTTTTATATTCATTTATTTTTCTTTTAAACCTCTCTTGGATATTGTTTGGTGCTAGACACTCAGACTATTGGTGGTACACCAAACATATGTGGACTGCATTTTTAGAATTATAGATAATTAGTATTAATTTGAATATGCAGTAAAGCGCTGTTAGTGCTTGATTCTTTTTTAGGTCAATCACATTAGTTATATTGTTAAATTGATACATAATAGCTGCTAAATGATAAGAAGAGAGAGATTGGTTTTCTAGCAATACAATCTAATTTTACTGTTTTACTTGAGCGCTGAGGTCAGATATATGTGCATGTAGTATATATGTTCTGGTTTGTTGGGAAAGGATGTGGAATTCCCTTCCACAGGCGGTGGTCTCAGTGGGGGGCATCGATAGTTTCAAAAAACTATTAGATAAACACCTGAACTACCACAACATAGAGGGATATAAAATGTAATACTGACATATAATCACACACTTGGACTTGATGGACTTGTGTCTTTTTTCAACCTCGCCTATTATGCTGGCGTCTAGCAACCAGTGACGACAGAGGCCACGGCCGTCCCAGCATTCAGAGCACTCAGCATTCGCGCCTAGTCAATTATCTCCACCCATCCACCCACCTCTTCCATCTCCTTTAGCGTGGCTCAGAGCCTGAGGGAAACAAGCACATCCGAAGAGAGCTTCCTGTGCCTGAGTGTGAGCTGAGCAGCTGTCCACAGTCATCCTGAACAGCACCTGCCGTTGCCTGTGGTGTTGCAGCCTGTCACTGTGTCCATGTTCTGGAGGCTCGGCATTGAGCCTCACCCTGTCCATTCTGCCACCAGTAAGTTCCCCATAGCAGCATTGTCTGCAGGAGTCCGAATCCGTGTACTGTATGTACACTGTCACACATCACAAGTTGTATGAGACATGAGAGCTTGTGAAGGACTTGCCTTGCCCAGCCCTAATTAACCACTTCAGCCCCGAAAGATTTGTCCCCCTCCTGGCCAAGCCCTTTTTTGAGATACGGCACTGCATCGCTTTAACTGACAATTGCGTGGTTGTACGACGTTGTACCCACACAAAAGTTATAGCGTCTACAAAATAGGGAATAGATTTATGCCATTTTTATTTTTATTTTTTACTAGTAATGCGATTTTTAGCTATTTTCTACCATGGGAACACAGTGGCTCCTGCTTACAGTTGAGGCTTTGCTATTTTCTACCAAGAGGACACAGTGCTCCTGCATATAGTTTAGAACATTGTGCTATTTCTACGGTACGAAGAGGACATAGAGCTCCTGCAATTTGGGACTGTGCTACTTCATCTAGGGGACATAGAGATCCTAAAAAGGGGAACCTTGTTGTTGATTCACTGAGATAGATATCACTCCGGTGGGAGTACAATCCAGGATCTGCATTTCTGTGTACATAAAGAAGGAAGTTGTTCTACCGAGTCAAGTTGGGAATCCCATAACTCCTCATCCACTTCCAAGTTGCTTCCCCTTAATAAAACAGGGAAAAAAATCCCATGGACTGGTTACTGACTCTGTGAAAGTTGGAAATGTGTGTTGCCTGGCTGTAAAGAAATAGGAGGACCCAAAATCCAGCGGGAAGGGGTGCGCTACAAATGATTTTTCCCATTAAATTATAAAAACACAAAACTAACTTTTTCTGCGGTATTCCCTTTTAATCCAAAGATACTTTTTCTGCCAATAGATGTCCTCAGTCTAATGGCCACCATCATTCAACCCATCTCCTCTGAGCCCACCCTAGCTTGTGACTGAATAGTAAAAGGAGAAGCAGCACAGTGATAAGCTTATCTCTCTGTCACTCTTCTTTCTCACGTGTGTAAGCACATTATAGGATTTGTTACTTGTTCTGCTTCTTCCTCTTACTCTCTAGCTCTGCTGTACAGGGACTGCAAGAAGCTAATCATTTTAAATATATAGCATAAGCACACCACATAACAAAAATGCTACTAGGTATATACATACAATTATACAATAAGTACAAATAACCAAGTATGTCATATCACATCAAGCATAATACAGCATAGGTATTCGCTCCACTGTTGAATCACACAAACAAAAATACATGCGTGTATTGCATGTATATATTGTAGGTACAGTGGACAACATATAGAACATATAGCAGCTGATGTTCAGAAATACATACAGGAGTTCAGTATCCAGAATAACACTCATAGAAGGTTCTTGAGAAAGGGGGTTCTTACATCCCAAAATTTTGTTTTTTCTGCTCCTCTCTATTTTTACCAGGGTCTGGCTCAACTATGCTTTGCATTGCTCAATTCCAGGTACAGAACTCCTGTATGTATTTCTTAACATCAGCTGTTACATGTTCTATGCCTTGCCCACTGTACCCATATACATGCATGTATTTCTGTTGGTGTGATTCAATAGTCGAACGATAACTTATGCTGTACTATGTCTGATGTGATATGACATACTTGGATATTTGTACCTATTGTATAAGTGTATGTATATAACTATTGCAACTGTAAAGCTAAAGCATTTTTGTTATGTGGGGTGCTTACACTATATATTTAAAATGACTGTACTAACAGATTGATACAGTGTGGAGAGGTTTGAGCACTGTAAAAACACAAATACTGTAGCTTCTGACTTTTACCATTATGGCACTTACCTTTCCAGGCATCCAGCGGTGTCCTCACCCAAGCTGATTCTTGAATCGGCTCTCAGGTGCTGGCGCCGCCATCTTGGCTAAGGTAAAATCTTGGCTAAGGTAAAATGGCAGTGAAGCCGAACGGCTTCACTGCCGGTGTCCTACTGCACATTCGCGATTCACGCTATGCTCTGTGAACGGGCCGGCTGTGGGGGGAAGGAGGGAGAAACGTGCCAAATGTGGCAGAGGAGGAGGGGACGAAACAGACAAGTGGAGCTTCCCCTTTTGGGTGGAGCTCCGCTTTAAAAATTACATTTACTGATGTATTCATGAATACAGAGTTGCATTATTTTGTGTCTTTTATATCTCTCTACAATTCAGCTTTAAAGCACCAATTGGCATTTGAAGGTGGTCATCTGATCTTAAACTACAAGTACACCTTTTATTTAAAAAAATAAATAAATACATGTACATCTTTTTGCAAGTAGAAAATGTGCATTTATTGTTTTTTTTTTACATTGCATCCTGTAAAGCTTTGCCATGCTAGGCTCCTGCTGACTCTCCGTCATCTGTCTGCTTGTAGCTCCCATACAGTCAGACAGTTACTGAACTGCAGGAAGAATCATTGAACCAGAGAGCACTCAACAGTGCCCTCGTAGTTTATTGAGAACTACAAGCTGGCAGCTGTGGTGGTCAATGGTACTTGTATACTCACAAACTCCTGGACCCGCTGCAATCAGGCTTCCGCCCGGGTCATGGAACAGAAACGGCTCTCCTCAAGATTTGGGATGACGCCCTCGAAGCAGCAGATGACGGAGAGCCGTGTCTCCTCGTACTGCTAGACCTAAGTGCAGCGTTTGATACAGTAGATCACAATACTCTACTCGTCCGCCTCACAGAAGTAGCCGGAGTCCAAGACATAGATCTCCATTGGTTCGCGTCCTTCCTAGGAAATCGGTCACAGACAGTGAAACTAGGAAAATTCCTCTCCGAAACTCGGGCAGTCACCTGCGGAGTCCCTCAAGGCTCTCCGTTGTCACCCGTTCTCTTCTACATTTACATTCGCTCACTCCTTCAAATCATCAGATGCTCAGATCTCTGCTTCCACTCTTACGCTGACGACACGCAAATTTATTTCCGGATCAATGGAAAAAAAGATCACCAACAACAACTTGAAAACTGCCTCAAATCAATAGAGGACTGGATGACCACCAACTCCCTCCAGCTGAACCAATCAAAGACAGAGCTTCTTATCTTACACCCAAATCATAAGCCCGCAACCAAAACCTCCTGGTCTCCACCAACCGTCTTTGGGCAGACTATCTCCCCAAAGACCAAAGCGAAGAGTCTCGGGGTTATTTTAGACGCACAAATGTCAATGGATGCGCAAATAGGATCTGTAGTCAGTCGATCTCACCATCTGCTGCGCATGCTTCGCAGACTCATCCCTTTTATCCCAAAGAATGACAAAGCAGTGGTAGTTGGAACAATCATTAATTCACGACTGGACTACGCAAACTCGCTTTACATAGGATTACCACAATATCAACTTGCGCGATTACAACTGATCCAAAACACGGCGGCAAGGCTGATAACAGGAAAAAAACCCTGGGAATCCATTTCTCCTTCACTGAGGAGCTTACATTGGCTAACCGTAAAAAATCGGATCATGTTCAAGACCCTTTGCCTCACCCACAAATGCGTGCATAGAGAAGCTCCGCAATACCTAATGGAGAAAATAAATCATTACACACCAAACCGCAGTCTTCGATCAGCCAACAAAAACCTCCTCCTCGTGCCCAAAGCCCGGTATAAATCCAAGGGTGATCGGAGATTCGCTGTCCAAGGGCCTCGGCTATGGAATGCTCTACCAATCAACATCCGCCTGGAAGAAAATCACCTGGCTTTTAGGAAAAAACTCAAGACCTTCCTCTTTTAGCAGATGATCAAAGCTCGCCACAGCGCCTAGAGGCGATTCAGTTCGCATTGTGCGCTATATAAGTATTTCATTCATTCATTCATTCATTCATACATTTGCAGAACTCTGTGAATGAATGATGATGCTGTTATGTGGTCGGAGCAAAGATCCCCTGCCCACTGTCATGGAAATGGCAGCGGGGGGGGGGGGGGGGGGTGAGGGGATGGTGGGCAGGTGCTGTACTGTAACATGTTACTACGGATGAGCTTCGAGTTTGAGTCGAACCCATGGTCTGTTTGGCAGTTCGCCGAATTCTGAACATTTATGGGCCGTTCGTGCCAAATTCGAATATTATGTCTCAGGGTGTTTAGTACACGCCCCACACTATATAAGGCCCCCTGCATGGGGGCCTTGTGTAGTGTGTTGCGGCGGTGGTTAAAGACAGAGAGAGAGAGAGAGAGACAGTGTCATTTAATTTAAATAGTGTAGGCAGGTGAGTCAGTTAGCTGCAGTTACAGTGTGTAGAGGATATATATGCATCCCAGGTGTTGTATATATATTTATACACTGTATTCAGTTTAGCTAGATCCATTCCTGTTATTCTCTTCATAATATACTGACAGGCAGGGAGCTGCAGCATTTTCACTTAGTGTACTGTGTCCTTTGCACAGTGTGCACCTAAAGCTTACCTGAATACAATTGCTGGTGTTCTCATACAAATACAGGCAGGGAGCTGCAGTATTTTGTTTTAGTGTCCTTTGCACAGTGTGCACCTAAAGCTTACCTGAATACAATTTCCGGTGTTCTCATACAAATACAGGCAGGGAGCTGCTGTATTTTGTTTTAGTGTCCTTTGCACAGTGTGCACCTAAAGCTTACCTGAATACAATTGCCGGTGTTCTCATACAAATAAAGACAAGGAACTGCAGTATTTTGGGGTTTTTTTTAACAGTAAAAAAGGTTTTTATTTGCAAGTATAAAAGATAACAGTGACACAGTTCATGGGCATCAACTACATGCGTTAGGTCATTAAAGGTCTAATACAATAGTTAAGGTACAGCTGGTAGTCTTATTTGTACTTTGATAATCTTTAACAATTTAAGCATAGCATCAGTAATATTCTTGGTAGCATCCTTTGTGCAGAAGGGGAAAGGAAAAAAGAGAGGGGTGTTAGGAGAGGGGAGGGAAAAAGGGAGATAGGGGGACGGGGGGAGTAGGGGAGGAAAAGGGAAGGAGGGGAAGAGAGAGGCGGGTCTACTCAGGTGCATAATAGAGTAACATTCTTATCCGTAGCCAGAAATCAAGAATAAGGATCGTCGCTATCAACTATAGTTTCCCTATGAGCTCTAAGGCTCTATCCATGTGCGTCAATCCATTAGGACCAGACCTTATCAATTTTTTTTAGGGCAGTTTATACTCTTGTAAAGTGAGCTTATACAGTGGCAGGACAGAGTTTATCGTGGCTTTCCACATATGCTGCGTTGGGGGAGTGGGTTGCTTCCATTTGAGGAGAATATCTCTTCTTGCGTAATAAAGTATATAAACCGGAAATAACATCTCATTCCTAGAGGCTTCAACATTTCCCATATCCCCAAGCAATGCCAGGGCCAGGTCCATAGTGAGGGACCAGTCTCCAAAGGTGTCCAGTACATTCAGTATGCTTTTCCAATATGGACGTAATACAGGGCATGACCCTACCATATGGAAGAACGTGCCAGGAGACAAGCCACATCCAGAACAGAGGGCATTTGTTCCAGGGTATATGCTAGCTAAACTCTCTGGGGTATAATAGGCCCTGTGCAGGAACTTTACTTGGATAAATTGATCCTTTGCTGAGATCATTTTAGTGGTGTAATCAGATACTATATCCTCCCAGCACTCCTTGGTCAGGCCTGCAATGTCAGCCTTCCACTTGTTAAAATTTTTTGTCAGGGTTGTCATATGTGCAATGGAGAGGTAAAAATAGATTGCATCAGTGCAGTATTTTGTTTTAGTGTCCTTTGCACAGTGTGCACCTAAAGCTTACCTGAATACAATTGCCGGTGTTCGCATAAAAATACAGGCAGGGAGCTGCAGTATTTTGTTTTAGTGTCCTTTGCACAGTGTGCATCTAAAGCTTACCTGAATACAATTGCCGGTGTTCTCATATAAATACAGGCAGGGAGCTGTAGTATTTTGTTTTAGTGTCCTTTGCATAGTGTGCACCTAAAGCTTACCTGAATACAATTGCCGGTGTTCTCATACAAATACAGGCAGGGAGCTGCAGTATTTTATTTTAGTGTCCTTTGCACAGCGGACACCTAAAGCATACCTGAATACAATTGCCGGTGTTCTCATAAAAATACAGGCAGGGAGCTGCAGTATTTTGTTTTAGTGTCCTTTGCACAGTGTGCATCTAAAACTTACCTGAATACAATTGCCGGTGTTCTCATACAAATACAGGCAGGGAGCTGCAGTATTTTTAGTGTCCTTTGCACAGTGTGCACCTAAAGCTTACCTGAATACAATTGCCGGTGTTCTCATACAAATACAGGCAGGGAGCTGCAGTATGTTGTTTTAGTGTCCTTTGCACAGTGTGCACCTAAAGCTTACCTGAATACAATTGCTGGTGTTCTCATACTAATACCACAGGCAGGGAGCTGTAGTATTTTAAGTTAGTGCACTGTTTTCTTTGCATAGTGTGCAACTAAAGCTAACTGAAGACAATTGTTGGTGTTCTCATACTAATAATACTACAGGCAGGCAGTTGATTCTGCTAGCTGCAGTATAATCAGTATATATATACATCCCAGCTTTGTGCAGCTACATCTCCCTGTAGGCCATTAGTATGTCTGGGAGGCCAACAAGGAGACAGTCACGAGTCAATAAAAGAGGGCAAGCAGGCTCTGTGTCTAGAGGCAACGGTGCTGGTTGGGGACACGGTGCATCCTTATCAGCACATGGCTATGGGACACGCTTGTCCTTTTTTTCAGCAGCTGGCCGTGTTGAGCCACAACATGTCGAAGACCTGGTAGAGTGGATGACCAAGCCGTCCTCATCCTCCTCATCCTCTCTCACCCAGGCTCAGGGTACTTTGTCTGGCAAAGCAGCTGCCAACGCGGCCTCTTCCCTCGGCTCAATGGCATCAGTCACTCCTTCCCAAGCCCCACCATGTCCTCCTGAGGAGTGCCCTGAACTGTTTGACCACAGTGTTGGGTACATGCTCCAGGAGGATGCCCAGCGTTTTGAAGGCTCTGATGATGATACCCAGCTAGAGAAAGGCAGTAACATGAGCCCAGAGAGAGGGGGTGCCCAAGAAGGACAGCAATCTGGCAGTCATGTTCCCCCAGCTGCAGCATACTGCCAGGTTTGCCCCAGTGATGAAGAGGGAGGGGATGATGAGGTCACTGACTCCACGTGGGTGCCTGATAGGAGAGAGGAGGAGGAGGAGGCAAATCTCCAACGAGGCAGGATGCCCTCCAGGGGCCAGCTTAAGGTCAGCACACCGGCTGAATCACACAGCAGAGATCCGCTTGTGCAGGGCACTGCCTCTGCACGTTATTCCAAAAGTTATTTGGTGTGGGCCTTTTTTGAGACAAGTGCATCAGATCGCACAGCTGCTATTTGCAACATATGTCTCAAGCGTATCTCACGTGGCCAAAACATCAGCCGCTTGGGCACCCCATGCTTGACCAGACATATTTCGACCTGCCATGCAGTTCATTGGCAAGCATACCTAAAAGACCCACACCAAAGAACAAAGCGGACCTCTCCTTGCTCCTCATCAGCTGGGATCTCCAACCCCACTATACTTTCAGTCCTCTCTGAAACCTGCACTGAGAGGAATGAAGGTGTAGATTTAGGTGTGTCACAGCCAAGTACTTGCGGGCAATCTGCTAGCGGTACACAAATGTCTGATTGTACCAGGCACATTTCCCTGCCCCAGCTGCTGCATCACCGAAAGAAGTTCACTCCCAGCAATCCACATGCCCAGCGGTTTAATGCTAGCTTGGCTAAATTGATAGCACTTCAACTGCTGCCTTTTCAGTTGGTAGACTCTGCCCCCTTCCCCTGAGTTTGTGGAATGTGCAGTACCTCAGTGGCAGGTTCCCAAACGGCACTTTTTCGCATGGGAGGCGATTCTGGCTCTCTACCTGCATGTGGAAGGTAATGTCTGGGCCTCGCTGGACAGGGCAGTCAGCGGTAAGGTGCATAATATAGCTGACTCATGGTCCAGCAGGCATGGACAGGGACGTTACCTATCTTTCACAGCGCATTGGGTGACTCTGCTGGCAGCTGGGAAGGATGCATGACATGGTGCAGTAGTGTTGGAGGTGGTTCCACCACCAAGCCTCCAAAATGCTACTACTGGTGATTCTGACACACCTCTCTCCTCCACCCCCTCCTCTTCTTCCTCCATGGCCTCTTCCTGTGCTTTGTCCTCAGAACCAGCAGTGCTCCATAGGCATTCAAAGGGCTACGTAAGTACGCAGGCAAAAAGATGCCATGCGGGGCTTGCGCTGGTGTTCTTGGGGGACAGGAGCCACACTGGGGCAGAGATTCTGTCAGCTCTGCAGGGGTAGGCTGAGAAGTTGTTGATGCCATGCCAGCTAAAGCCAGGAATGGTGGTTTGCGACAATGGCGCCAACCTCCTCTCCGCCCTCTGACAGGGACAACTGACCTATGTGCCCTGTTTGGCTCATGTCCTTAACTTGGTGGTGCAGCGGTTCTTGGGCAGGTACCCGCTCTTACAGGATGTCCTGAGGCAGGCCAGGAAAGTCTGTGTGCATTTCCGCTGGTCATATAATGGCAGTGCTCGGCTGGCTGACCTCCAAAAGGAATTTAACCTGACCAAGAACCGCCTAATCTGTGACATGACCTGTGACATGGAACTCAATGTTGGCCATGCTGCAGCAGCTGCACACACAGCAGAGGGCCATCAATGAGTACCTGTGTGACTATGGCACCAGGACAGGGTCAGGGGAGCCTGTTTTTTTTTCCCCACGCCAGTGGGCCATGTTCAGGGATGCATGCACTGTCCTGTCACCATTTGAGGAGGCCACGCATCAGTGACACTGTCCCTCTTGTCCACCTGTTGGAGCACATGCTGCATGGAATAATGGACAGGGCACTTGAGGCAGAACAGAGGCAGGAAGAGGAGGACTTCCTTACCTCTCAAGTCCCCTTTATCCAAACAGTGTTCCTGCTGGCCCGCCGATCACACAGGAAGACACAGGAGGATTGTATCAGCATGGAGGTGGAGCCTAACACTTAGCTTCAGCAGCAGTCTTTAAGGGATCATTTACAGTCCCAAGAAACCCATGGACCTGTACGTGGCTGGGAGGAGGTGACCTGGGAGTCATGTCGTCCTTAGTGACCCAGAGGACTCCGGACCAAATGCCTCAGCTAACCTATGCTGCATTGCCTCTCTGATCCTGCAAAGCCTGCTGAAGGATCCTCACATTTGTCGGATCAAGGAGATGAATCATTACTGGCTGGCAACCTCCTTGATCCATGTTACAAGGTAATGTTGCGGACCTTAACTAGCCGGAGCAGAGGATGAAACATCTTCGGGAGGCCTTGCAGAAAGGTCTGTGCAATGCGTTCCCAGAGACTGGGAGGTTACAAATTCCTGGTCCTGGACAACATGTTGCTGAGGCTTCAGTCAGTCACAGAAGGAGCGGTGGAGAAGGTGGCTGTCTGACTGATGCATTTAGACAATTATTTAGTCCGCAACCCCAAGGTATGATTGGTTCCAGCAACCATCGCCAGTGTCTGATTTACATGGTGCAGGAATACCTAGGGGCAAGATCAGACTTGGACACCTTCCCCACCGAAAATCCTCTGGATTACCGTATATACTCGAGTATAGGTCGATTCGAATATAAGCCGAGGCCCCTAATTTACCACAAAAAAACTGGGAAAACGTATTGACTCGTGTATAAGCCGAGGGTGAGACATGCAGCAGCTACTGTTACAGCTTAAAAGAGTGGAAAAGAGGGTCAACAATGCCCATCTGCAGCTGCATACCTCCCTGTGTCCATCCCTGTGTCCCTCCCTGTGTCCATCCCTGTGTCCATCCCTGTGTCCATCCCTGTGTCCCGTCCATCCCTGTGTCCATCCCTGTGTCCCGTCCATCCCTGTGTCCATCCCTGTGTCCCGTCCATCCCTGTGTCCCGTCCATGCGTGTTTCCCGTCCATGCCTGTGTCCCGTCCATTCCTGTGTCCCGTCCCTCCCTGTGTCCATCCCTGTGTCCCGTCCCTCCCTGTGTCCATCGCAGCCTACCTGTCTCTTTGCCTTCTGCAGCCTCTGTGTGCCATGCCGCACCTCTCCTCCTCGTCTGACAGACGGCGGCCATTCCACTGTTCAAAAGCCGCACCTCTCTGTCTGTGATAGGCGGAACACTCAATTTCCCAGCAGTCAGTGTTCCGCCTATCACGGACATCCTCTCATCCTCGTCCGTAGTATGAGAATGAGCGGATGTCCGTGATAGGCGGAACACTGACTGCTGGGAAATTGAGTGTTCCGCCTATCACAGACAGGGAGGCGCGGCTTTTGAATAGTGGAATGGTCGCCGTCTGCCTACCTGATCTGCGTGACTCGAGTATAAGCCGAGGGGGGCACTTTCAGCCTAAAAAAAGGGGCTGAAAATCTCGGCTTATACTCGAGTATATACGGTACTGGGTCTTGAGGATGGATCACTGGCCAGAGCTTGCACAGTATGCAATTGAGCTACTGGCCTGTCCTGCATCCAGCGTTCTTTCGGAACGCACATTTAGCTGCTGGAGGCTTTGTAACCAATCACAAGGTGCGCCTGTCCACCGAATAACCTTTATAAAAATGAATCAGTCTTGGATCACCACCAGCTACCAAGCACCTGATGCTGATCTAACCCTATAATTTTTTTTGAAATGTCAGATCCCTTCAAGACTGCCTTTGCTGATGCTGAGTGACTATCCTCTTCCTCCTCAATGATCATGCTGATAGCTTGCAAGAACATTTTTGGTTCTGGGCACCGCCACCAGTGGCTAAGGCCCAATTTTTCAGCCCCTGTTTAACGGGGTCGTGTAATTACAATTTTTGATGCAATACTGTGCAGCAGGGCTCATTCCTGCACTCCAACTAGAGTATCTGTGAGGGGTTGCAGTGTTGTGGCACCAGCACCAGTGCCTAAGGCCCAATTTTTCAGCCCCTGTTTAACAGGGGCGTGTAATTAAAATTTTTGATGCAATACTTTGCAGCAGGGCTCATTCCTGCGCTCCAAGTAGGGAATCTGTGAGGGGTTGCAGTTTTGTGGCACCAGCACCACCACCACCACCAAGGCCCAATTTTTCGACCACTGTTCAACAATGGCATGTAATTGCAATTCTTGATATAATAGTTCACAGCAGGGCGTTCCAGCACCTGCCAAGAGTAACTGTGAGGGCTTACAGTGTTGTGGCAACACCAACACCTAAGGCCCAAATTTCTGCAGAGTATATAGGGCAGGCCCCTACTTTCAAACATCCAACTTACAAACGTCTCCTACTTGCAAATGGAAGGAGACAACAGGAAGTGAAATTAAATCTACCCCTAGGAAGGGAAATTCTCTTCTGTAAGAGTTAATATGGGGAAAAAAATGTGTTTCTTCTCCACTGATGCTTTATCACCAATCCTTATTTCACTAAAAACTCAAAATTTTCAAAAAACATTTGTCATTTTGACAGAAAGTGAGGTGAAATCTTCTGAAGAGGTGCACAGACAGCAAAATACATGTTAGCGGGGTGATGACCCATCCCTATGTTTTCCAAAAAGCGCAAAAATATTTTTTTTGGCTGGAGCTACACTTTAAAAATATTCCAAATTACAAACAGATTCTACTTAACAACAAACCTACAGTCCCTGTCTTGTTTTCACCACCTGCATACTGCTGTTCAGAGTATATAGGGCCTGGCGGCCCCACGCCTTTCCTTTTTTTTTATTTGGGTGCGGGGTTCCCCTTATCATCCATACAAGACCCAAAGGGCCTGGTAATGGACTGGGGGGGTACCCATGCCGTTTGTCTCACTGATTTTCATCCATATTGCCGGGACCAGTCATTACATTAAAGCCGCAAGCAATTTTAAATTACTTTTATTCCTTTAAAAATGTCATTTTGTGCAGGGACTGTTCTAAGCATAGGAAACACATGCCACTTTACAGGCATACTATAGACACCCCCCAGGTACCATATTTAAAGGAATATTTCACTTTTTTTTTCACTTTAAGCATCATTAAAATCACTGCTCCCAAAAAAATGTCAGTTTTTAAAACTTTTTTTGCATTGATATATGTCCCATGGGGCAGGACCCGGGTGCCCAAACCCTTTTTTAGGACAATAACTTGCATATTAGCCTTTAAAATTAGCACTTTTTATTTTGAACATTCGAGTCCCATAGACTTTAACGGGGTTTGAAAGTTTGCACTTTCAGTCCGTTCGCAGGTTCTGGTGCGAACCGAACCATAGGGTGTTCGGCTCATCCTTACATGTTGCACCCTAAATACGGGTGTAACATATACCATGCTACAAAGGCAAACTTATCCTTTAAAGACGTTGGAAGAATCGAACAGAGGTCAGCAAGGTTATGTTCACCCACAGACCTCAGTTGTTACCCTTGGCTGATAGATATCAAACAGAAAAGATCTATGTCCTTATTTGGTTTGTCCATTTACTTGCTATTGCTCCTATGAGGACAATGGTACTATGGGTGTCTGAAGACTGTCCTAACGCATACACATACTATACAAAGATGTGGTTGGATCATTATTAAACGTCCAACCAAAATCTTAATATAAATAATTATCAAAAAAAACATCCTTCTGTATGAAAAAAACAACATTCCCATAGGCTAAGAAAACATACATTCATTCTACTTACGATGTGAGATTTGGCGGAGAGCTGCAAATGTTCTGTTGTCTTCAGTATTTGGAAAGCTCAGTAAGACCATCTCCTTTTTATACCTTTAGGTTGCACAACACCTGTGCCTGGAGGGGAAAAGTCATAAACTGTCAGATACATTAGCGATGGTTTCGTATTTCCATCTGCAATCATGTCAAGTGAAGCTTTATTGTAATTCTACTACACGTGAGGACATGAGGTGAAATGTCGTATCTCACAGGGCCACGGTGCTACATACAAATTAAACATAATTATAAATAAATATACAAAGAATAAAAACACAGCGAAGAACTGAAAAAAAATTAAATTATAAACCTATACACATCTGGGAACTACGTAACTAACTCTACTGTATATTTCTAAAAGTCTTTGTAGCAGCAAGTGTTTATAAAAGTGTCTATTGCATATTCAAGAGTAAAAAGGAGGGGAAGTGAGATGTTCCTGATCACAATATATAGGTTGTAGAAGTTTCAAAGGGGATTGGAGTTGAGGGCTCTCGCAGCCTGGGGGGGAAAAAACTGTTGCGCAGTCTGACAGTCCTGGTTTTGATACTCTGGTACCTTCTACCTGATGGCAAGAGCTGAAAGAGACTGTGGGAGGGATGGGTAGGATCCTTCACTATACTGGTAGCTTTGCTGGAGCATCGTGTATGGAAAATGTCCAGGATGGAGAGGAGAGAGACACCAATAATCTTTTCAGCCGTCTTCACTAGCCACTGCAGGGTCTTGTGGTCAGCAGAACTGCATTTCCCATTCCAGACAATGAGGCAGCTGGTCAGCACGCTTTGAATGGTTCCCCTATAGAATGTAGTAAGGATGGATGGAGGGAGACAGGAAATCCATCACAACCTCCTTTGTTTTTCTTACATTAAGGAACAGGTTGCTTGTACTACACCATTTAACCAGTTGCGCCACTTCCTCTCTGTAGAGTGTTTCATCATTGTTGCTGATGAGACCTACCACAGTTATGTCATGTGCAAACTTGATGATATGGTTGGAGCTGAACTTGGCAGCACAGTCGTGGGTCAGCAGTGTGAAAATCAGCGGGCTGAGCGCACATCCCTATGGGGCACCTGTGCTCAGTGTACTAGCGCTCGAGGTGCTGCAGCCGACACGGACTGACTATTATTATTATTATATGAAATGCTTAGCTAAAGTCAATGAACAGCTTTCAAACATACGGTAAGAGTCTTTCTGTTCTAAGTGGGTAAGGGCCAAGTGAAGGGTAGAGGAGGATACTGCATGGTCCGTGGAATGGTTTGGACGGTATGCAAACTGATATGGAACCAGAGTGTTTGGAAGACTGCACTTAATGTGATGCATGGCTAACCTCTCAAAGCACTTCATTATTGGAGTTAGTGCTATGGGACAATAATCATTCAAGCAGGACACAGGTGTCTTCTTTGGCACTGGAATTATGGTGGTGGATTTAAGACAGGTAGGGACAACTGCCTGACTCAGCGAAATTTTAACGATATCTGTAAAGACATCTGTCAGCCAGGGGTGGACTGACCATTGGGTCACTCGGGCACTGCCTGAGGGCCCCGTGCCACTAGGGGGCCCCATCAGGGTTGCCAGCCTCAGTAAAACCAGGGAAAGTATGTAAAAATCTGTGTTTTTTTTACATCTGTCTCTGAAATGTCCCTTACCGACATCCTTTTGGTCTACAAATCCAGAGATTATAGCTGCCCCACCTCTCCAGTACCTTCTCAGCTAATAGAAACATGTCTGTGTATACTGTGTGATTGTATACTGTGTGTTTGTATATACTGTGTGGCCCCATAATGTCTGATTGCCTGGGGGGCCCCATAATCTCCTATTGCCTGGGGGCCCCATGAGTTGCCAGTCCACCCCTGCTGTCAGCTGTACAGCACAGTCTCTCAGCAGACGTCCAGCTATGTCATCAGAGCCAGTACCCTTCCATCGGTTGATCCTGAACAGGGTCTTCCTTACGGCGGATGGAGAAAAGCAGAGCACCCGGTCGTTTCAGGATATGGGTAGTTTTTGTGACATTACAGTACATCTTCTGCAAAAGATGTTTTGCAGTGCACAGATACTAGGACCATACTGGGGGCAATTTAGACAGGAGACAGTTGACCTACCAGCATGCCATTGGAATGTGAATATTCAGGCTAGGGCTAGTACATCCCAGGGCAAGTTTATGGAGGAGCCAAGAAACCTAAGTGCATGTCTTTTAGGATGTGTCTTTGGAATGTGAAAATACTTGTTAATTGGCTCCTGTCTAAACTGGCCCTAATATATCCAATATAAATGCCTGTAATAAACATATTATTTAATGTTGAATATTAGGTGTGAAGAGCTGGTGCCAAGAATTCCCACCACAGCAGTTGTGAAAATTTAAGGGACAATGTAGTCTAAAATACTTTAGTCGAGCATAGATGATTTACCGATAATGCTTGGGTAAATAATACGGATCAGCACAATCCAAGCTGCTGAGTAATGAGGGAAGTTTTCTTTACTCTTTTCTTTACTTTAATGTACACTAGCTAAGTTCTTTGTAACTCAACCTAACGCGATTTTTGCTATTCACGTTTGGAGGCAGAGTACACTTGAGCGTTAGGATCACAAGGCACCTGGTGGTCATGTTCTACATGCTTTGGTCCAGTGAGCTTTCAGTGTCCTCCTGAGCTTGCTTGCAAAACCATGAACAGATTGCTTACCAAAGCATCAGTCCTGTCAAGTACTGCAAAGTCTGTTTCTTCTCACAAGCCTTGAAAACTTATGCCGCGTACACACGATCGGAAATTTGGCCAGCAAAAGACCGATGAGAGCTTTTTGTCGAAAAATGCGACCAAGTGTACACTCCATCATAATAAATGCTGGCCAAATTTCCGCCAGCAAAAGATATGAGCATGTTCTCAATTTTTCTGACGGAAAAAGTTTTGTTCGGAAATTCCGATCGTCTGTAGCAAATCCGATGCGCAAAATCCCTACTTATGCTCGGAAACAATTCAATGCATGCTCGGAAGCATTGAAATTTATTTTCTCGGCTCGTCATAGTGTTGTACGTCACCGCGTTCTTGACAGTCGAAAGTTCAGCGAACTTTTGTGTGACCGTGTGTATGCAAGCCAAGTTTGAGCGGAATTCCGTTGGAAAAACCATCAAAGCTTTTTCCGACGAGAATTCCGATCGTGTTAGCCAGTAGACTGAATATTCAATCATCTGAAGAGGGCTCCTCAATTTTTAAGAAAGTATCCTTTTCATCTTAATTTGATGCCCAATCTGAAGTCTCTGTATGCGTAAGAAAGCGCAGATTCATGACAGTGTAAGGAAACCAGTGGGGGTTTATGCATGTGCACATACTTCTGTGCATAGGGTAACTGCTAGACATGCATTAGCAAGTTGGGCACATGCATGAAAACATTTGTATGTATACTCAGCACTGGAATGTGTGCCCAGTGACCTATGTAAACTGAAACACTGCTGAAGAAAGAGTCCTAAGTGGTCTTCAGCTTTTTTATATTCAACCTGATATGCTTATTCTGTCTGTAGGCAGGTGCCTTCTTTGGGACAATGCTTGATCAGGATCTACTTTATATGTTGATGTTTATACTGCCTTTTATGGGTTAATGGTGTAGTGTGCTACAGGCTGTTAAGAAGTTAGGGTGGGGTTTTAAGGCTGCCAGCACCCAGGTGTTAATGGCTCTTCCTCCTTGTGGTGGGCTATAAATACAAGGGGAGGTAACCTAGCTTGGTCCTGGGTTCTTGAATGGAAAAGTACAAGGAGGACTGCAGCCACATATACCCAGTCAGGGTACTGAAGACAGATCATGGACTTTATTGAAAGGATTATATATTATCTATGAGGTATGAACTGGGCAACCCAAAGACAGGAAGAACTAGAATGTGTATGGAGGAATCTAAGCTGTTTCATATGGTTATATTGCCGTTGATAAGGGAAAACAATGTGATGTTGGGTGCTAAGGCAACCAGCCAGCGGGAAAATGTGGTGACTTAGCCATGGATGTTGGAGGACTCTGGTAGTAAGGGGGTTTACAAGCTTAACCCTTTCCCTAGCGACCGATGCCCCACACACTCTCGGATGGATATCACCACATAGGGAATATCCCACGCATCATGCCTCTAGGTCAAGGGAAAGAAAGATAGAGAATCCTCAGTGCAAAAGCTTGGAAACACGTAGAGATTTCATAGCTAAGTGTCAATGAGAAATCTTAAGTTGTCACTGGGATAGAGGTGACATGTGTCTTGTGCTGATGGAGAGGGATACAGGCCCTGCAGTATCCCCTTGGAAATGCTGCATATATTGAGAGAAATCAGAGCACAATGAAGAAATGCACTGAGAAGTGCATTGTACACAATGGGGCTGATTTACTAAAGGCAGATAGACTGTGCACTTTGCAAGTTGCAGATGCTCCAGAGAGTAGTAAATGACCAGAAGCTCTGCTGACTAGGGATGGCCGAACAGTTCGCCCGGCGGTCGTTTCGCGGCGAATTTCGGCTGTTCGCGGTCCGCCCCATCGGCGGACTATTGGTGCCATTCGCCCGGCGGACTTCCGTGTTTACTGTGTAAAAGAACTTTGACCTATGATGACACATCCATCATGGGGTACAGGACAGCCAATTGAGATTTTACAGCACATGGACACTTGGACATTCCCTCTAACTTATAAATAGACCCGATCCAGCGGCCATTTTACATTCTTTCTTCTGTCACTATAGGGAGAGGTTGCTGTGTGGAGCAAGGAGAGATTGCAGTGACCCAAATCGCTAGCTATTTGGTACACAAATGTTCTTTTCAGGACTGGTATAGGTGTTAGGTTTAGTTCAGGATAGGCAGTGCTGTGCTAGTGATTGTTGCAGCAGCCTAAGGCCGCGTACACACGGGCGGACTGTTCGCTCAACTTTGTCCGCTGAACAGTGTTTCAGCGGACAGTCCGCCCGTGTGTGGGCTTTCAGCGGACAGTTTCAGCGGGCAGTTTGACGGACAAAGTCTTTCGGAAATTCCGAAAAACTGTCCGCTGAAACTTGGTTTGAGCGAACAGTCCGCCCGTGTGTAGGCTACTTTCGAAATGAGCAAACTGTTCCCGCTCGGAGGAAAGTCCGCTCATTTCGAGCGCGTGTCAAGGTAGGCGGGGCCCGCGACGGAGACGTCGTGGGCTCCGCCGCCTGGAATGGACTTAAAGGGGAACCCCAACGCCGAAAAAATCGGCGTGGGGGTCCCCCCAAAGTCCACAACAGACCCTTGTCCGAGCACGCTACCCGGCCGGCCAGGAAAGGGGGGCGAGCGAGCACGCCCCCCCTCCTGAGCCGTACCAGGCTGCGTGCCCTCAACATGGGGGGTGCCTTGGGGAAGGGGGGGCCGCGCGGCCCCCCCACCCCAAAGCACCTTGTCCCCATGTTGATGAGGACAAGGGCCTCTTCCCGACAACCCTGGCCGTTGGTTGTCGGGGTCTGCGGGCGGGGGGCTTATCGGAATCCGGGAGCCCCCTTTAATAAGGGGGCCCCCGGATACCGGCCCCCCACCCTATGTGAATGAGTATGGGGTACAATGTACCCCTACCCATTCACCTGTAAAATAAAAGTACCCAAAAAAAAACACAACACACGAGAAAAAATATTTTATTGCACAGCTCCGGGGGTCTTCCGTCTTCGGGGGTCTTCTCGCCGGACTCCTCCGCTATCTTCTTGTAGCTCTTTTGCTAGCGGAGGAGTTTGGCTTTCTTCCTCCCCGCCGCCGGCCTCTTCTCCCGACTTCGGGGGTCTTGTCCCCCTCTTCGGTTCTTCTGCCGGGCCACCGCGCCTTCTTGTAGCTCTTTTGCAGGCGGTGGCCCGGTCTTCTGTCGCCGCTGTCGCCGTCGCCGCCTTCCGTTCTTCTTCTTCTTCTTCTTCTTCTTCTTCTTCTTCTTCTTCTTCTTCTTCTTCTTCTTCTTCTTCTTCTTCTTCTTCTTCTGGAGATGTTGACACGACGCTCTCTCCGGCCGGAATGCCAGAGCCGCCCTGCTCTGCCACTTATATAGTGACAATGGGGCGGTGTCACATGGTATATGTCACATGGGTTGGTCACATGGGTTGATGTCACATGGTGACCCCGCCCCCTTATGATGTCATAGTCCCCATGTGACATCAACCCATGTGACCAACCCATGTGACATATACCATGTGACACCGCCCCATTGGCACTATATAAGTGGCAGCACAGCGCGGCTCTGGCATTCCGGCCGGAGAGAGCGACGTGTCAACATCTCCTGGAGAAGAAGAAGAAGAAGAAGAAGAAGAAGAACGGAAGGCGGCGACGGCGACAGCGGCGACAGAAGACCACCGCCTGTAAAAGAGCTATAAGAAGGCGCGGTGGCCCGGCAGAAGAACCGAAGAGGGGGACAAGACCCCCGAAGTCGGGAGAAGAGGCCGGCGGCGGGGAGGAAGAAAGCCGGACTCCTCCGCTAGCAAAAGAGCTACAAGAAGATAGCGGAGGAGTCCGGAGAAGACCCCCGAAGACGGAAGACCCCTGGAGCTGTGCAATAAAATATTTTAACCCTGTGTTGTGTTTTTTTTTTGTACTTTTTTTCACAGGTGAATGGGTAGGGGTACATTGTACCCCATACTCATTCACATAGGGTGGGGGGCCGGTATCCGGGGGCCCCCTTATTAAAGGGGGCTCCCGGATTCCGATAAGCCCCCCGCCCGCAGACCCCGACAACCAACGGCCAGGGTTGTCGGGAAGAGGCCCTTGTCCTCATCAACATGGGGACAAGGTGCTTTGGGGTGGGGGGGCCGCGCGGCCCCCCCTTCCCCAAGGCACCCCCCATGTTGAGGGCACGCGGCCTGGTACGGCTCAGGAGGGGGGCGCGCTCGCTCGCCCCCCCTTTCCTGGCCGGCCGGGTAGCGTGCTCGGACAAGGGTCTGTTGTGGACTTTGGGGGAACCCCCACGCCTATTTTTTTCGGCGTTGGGTGTCCCTTTAAGTCCATTCCAGGCGGCGGTGCCCGCGACGTCTCCTTCGCGGGCCCCGCCTACCTGTACACACGCTCGAAATGGGCGGACTTGCCTCCGCCTTACGTGGGCGAGTCCGTTCATTTCAAAAGTTGAGCGAACTGTTTGGCAAACAGTTCGCTGAAACAGTCCGCTCGTGTGTGGGCAAGTCCGCTCATGCAAATTTTGAGCGGACTGTTGCGGCAACTGTTTGACGAACAAAGTTTCAGCGAACAGTCCCCGCGTGTGTACGCGGCCTGAGTCTCTTTTGTCAGTTTAGAGAAAGGGACAGGACGGTGTGTGCTGCAGGGACACTCAGTTTAGTCATTAGCTGTTACTATCAGGTCCAGAAAAGTGCTATTCCAGTTATTGTTCCAGTAGCCTCTGTTTTGTCAGTTTATATAGGGACAGGCAGGAAGCTGTGTGTGAGGCAGTGAGGGTCAGTTTAATCAGTAGCTGTTACTATATTAGGTCCACAAAGGTTCTTTTCAGGACTGGTATCAGTGGTATGTTAATAGGCTTGTACACGTATAATATTCTTTCTTCCAAATATAGAAAGAATATTATACTTGACTGCTGCCCTTCTGCTGCAGTCTGCTAATCAGTCACACACAACCTACTTGTTCCACAAAGGTCCTTATAAGGACTGGTAATAACCTGGTGTAGGGTGCTATAGTACATAGGGTTGAGTGAGGTACAGTCTGCTATTCTATAAGGACTGGTATAGGTCCACAATACATAGGGTTGAGGTGCACTACTGTTGACCGCTGCCCTATACTGCAGCAGTCCTTCATCGGTATAGGGACTGACGTACAGTCTGCTAATCAGTCACACACAACCTACTTGTTCCACAAAGGTCCTTATAAGGACTGGTAATAAGACTGGTGTAGGGTGCTATAGTACATAGGGTTGAGTGAGGTACAGTCTGCTATTCTATAAGGACTGGTATAGGTCCACAATATATAGGGTTGAGGTGCACTACTGCTGACCGCTGCCCTATACTGCAGCAGTCCTTCATCGGTATAGGGACTGAGAGTTTTGTCACAGGGTCATTTAAAAAATGACAGGCAGAGGAAGAGGCAGGGCCTTCCACAGGGGTGGTAGGGGTAGGGCAGGAGCAACAGGCTTGAGCCAAAGTGGGAAGTTGCAGAAGGTGTGTTCAATTCATTTAAAGGACACACCAGACTTGGTTGAGTGGCTCACTCAGCCTTACTCTTCTGCACCCTCCTCATCCTCTCAATCTGCACCCTCTTCTTCACTCTCTGCTATGTGCACCCCCAAAGACACTACCACCAACAACACCACCACCACCACCACCACCACATACCTTCCGCTTGAGTCACAGGAATTATTTTCTGATCCATAGCAAGACATTTCTGATGCGCAGCCACTCTTGGTATTGGATCAGGAAGAGGAGGTAGCAACAACCGCTACTCAGCAGTCTGACGACAGTACCCAGATCAGCCCAAGGAGGAGGTTGGTCCCCGGTGTTGCTGCCTACTCCGAGATCTCTACTTATAGCGGTGGGGAAGGTGACATTGATGATGACGTGTCTAGTGATGTCACGTGGGTGCCCACAAGAGAGGAAGAGGAGGGGAGTTCAGAGGGAGATATGGACCAGCAGATAGGGAGGAGAAGCAGGAATAACTTACATTGCACAGGAGGGACAAAGCAGACTGCAAATGTATCAGGAGCGAGACATCGACCATGTACGGTCACATTTGGCGCTCCCAGGACACCGGCACATGGCTCCGCAGTGTGGGCTTTTTTTAACGTGTCCGCTGCTGACAATAGCGTTGCCATCTGCAATCTTTGCAGTCAACGCATTAGTCGCGGTAAGCCCAACACTCACCTAGGGACGACCGCCTTAAGAAGGCACATGAGCAGCCATCACTGAGCCCAGTGGGAGCAACGGAACACGCAAAGCCACACTCCAGGCTCTCACCGTCCAGCCTCGTCTTCTACTTCTCCTTCTCCTCTCTCCTCACAATTGTCCTCCACTCCACCTTCCATCACGCCAAGCTCACAATTTTCTGCAAAAAGGCAGGCTTCCGTGGGCCTAATGTTCGAGCGTAAAAAAAAAGATGACGCCGGATAACCCTCTTGCCCAACAGTTGACGGCTGGCTTGTCAGAACTCATAGCCCGCCAACTACTGCCATATAAACTGGTGGACTCGGAGGCCTTTCGCAAATTTGTGGCCATTGGAACACCACAATGGAAGGTCCCAGGAAGGAAGTATTTCTCAGAGAAGGGCATCCCAGAGCTATATGGCCATGTTCAGTGGCAAGTGAATGTATCTCTGGCACACAGTGTCGGTGCCAAGATACATCTGACCACAGACACGTGGTAGGGAAGGTATATCACTTTTACTGCCCACTGGGTGAACCTTCTGACGGCCGTCAAGCATGTAACCCGTGGCACCCGTGTAGATTTGGTTTTACTGTCACGGATTGCATGCAGGCCTGACTCTTCTTCTCCTCCTCCTCCTACTCCATCCTCCTCCCTCTCCTCCTCGGCTGACTCCTCCTTTTCCGCTGCTAGCGTCTCTTCCGCTGCGCCACCCAAGCTCCCCAGAACCTATTAGACATGCCAGGTGAGACGTTGCCATGCCGAGCTGCGTCTGTTGTGCCTGGAAGCCAAGAGCCACACTGGCCCAGCACTCCTTTCAGCTTTGCGTTCACAGACAGATCAGTGGCTAACACCGCTCAATTTGACAGTTGGTAAAGTGGTGTGTGACAACGGTGCCAATCTGCTTAGCACATTGAAACAGGGCAAAATCACGCATGTGCTATGCATGGCACACGTCTTAAATTTGGTCGTGCAGCGATTCGTTGTCAAATACCCTGGGGTCCAGGACATCTTGCGGCAGGCAAGGAAAATCTCGACCCATTTCAGAAGATCTTACACGGCCATGGCTCGCCTTGCTGACATTCAGCGGTGACACAATCTGCCGGTCAGACGTCTTATTTGCGATTGCCCGACGCGATGGAACTCAACCTTCTATATGCTTGATAGGCTGCTCCAGCAGAAACGTGCAGTTAACGTCTACCTGTATGAACTCTGCGGCAGAACAGGTTCTGGGGAGCTGGAGTTTTTTTCACCGCACCAGTGGCTGCTCATGCGCGACGCATGCAGACTTCTGCGGCCTTTTGAGGAGATCACCAAACTGGTCAGTTGCAATCGAACTGTTGGCTTGCCCCTCATCCAGTGTCCTGTCCGAAAGGACGTTCAGCGCAGCAGGGGGGATTGTGACCGATAAGCGTATTCGCCTAGCTCACGACAGTGTTAACTCCCTCACATTTCTAAAAATGAATGAGGCATGGATCTCGGAGGAATTCAACACATGTGACCAGTAGACCATGTATATGTCTATAAACAATTTTTTTAATCGAGCACAGAGACCTTCTTTCTTCATTTGGCTCACTTCCTTGTCCAAAAAAAGCACACCGTACTATATGCCCGTACCCTCCTCTTTGAAGAGGTTGAGCGGTGTCATATTTCTACTGGGGCTGCTTATTATGAGGGGCTCCCACCATCCCTGTGCTGTGCTGAGATCCTCCTGGGGCTGTACCTCTGCTGTGCATATTATGAGGGGCTCCCACCATCCCTGTGCTGTGCTGACTTCCTCCTGGGGCTGCTTATTATGAGGGGCTCCCACCATCCCTGTGCTATGCTGACATCCTCCTGGGGCTGCTTATTATGAGGGGCTCCCACCATCCCTGTGCTGTGCTGACATCCTCCTGGGGCTGTACCTCTGCTGTGCATATTATGAGGGGCTCCCACCATCCCTCTGCTGTGCATATTATGAGGGGCTCCCACCATCCCTCTGCTATGCTCATTATGAGGGGCTCCCACCATCCCTGTGCTATGCTCATTATGAGGGGCTCCCACCATCCCTGTGCTATGCTCATTATGAGGGGCTCCCACCATCCCTGTGCTATGCTCATTATGAGGGGCTCCCACCATCCCTGTGCTATGCTCATTATGAGGGGCTCCCACCATCCCTGTGCTATGCTCGTTATAAGGGGCTCCCACCATCCCTGTGCTATGCTGACTTCCTCCTGGGGCTGCTTACGGTGCAGGTGTCAGTGCTGTATATCACGGTGCTGATGTCAGTACTCTCTATCACGGTGCTGCTGTCAGTGCTCTCTATCATGGTGCTGGTGTTAGTGCTTTATGTCACGCTGCTGATGTCAGTGCTCTCTATCACGGTGCTGTTGTCAGATGACTCTATCACGGTGCAGGTGTCATTGCTGTATGTCACGCTGCTGATGTCAGTGCTCTCTATCACGGTGCTGGTGTCAGATGACTCTATCACGGTGCAGGTGTCATTGCTGTATGTCACGCTGCTGGTGATCATCTCCTGCACCCTCTTCTTTGCCTACCTTGACCTTCCCTCTCCTCCATTGCCTTCATGCGCTCCACAGTCCTGAATTGTCACAACAATTTCCCATATAAAAAAAAGAATGCTTGTAGTTGTCGATCACAGATTCACCTCATACATGTGTTATGTCATTGGCCATGTGGTGGGACTATGTTTGCACAGCTATTAATTATTTTGTGGCTGCAAATTTGACCTGTAGATTTGCAAAGTTCGCCTCCCATTGAAGTCAATGGGACCCGCTGCGAACGTTCCTGTTCGCGAACTATCGGCTATGTTCGCGAAACGTCCCGTCGGAAGTTCGTCCATCACTACTGCTGACTTCCATCATCCAATCATGTGCAAGCACAATTGCTGTTTTTTCTTTTTTTTTTTTCCCTTGCACATGATGGGTATTTTTTCCAAAGTGAAGCTTCAAGTCATTTACTAAGCTCCGGAGCAACTGCACTTTGCAAAGAGTTAACGGTGCAAAGTAGAGCATGCTCACTTCTAACCCGGTATGCCACCTTAATGGTGATTTCACATGAGCACGGCCTCCACCTGTGAGTGCATAAGCGAGCGCCGTTAGTGTGTCCCCGATAGGATGTGTTAAGCCCCACCCACATGCCTCTCACTTCAACTTGCTCAGCAGTTCCGAACCTCAGTTTGTGCCCGACTCTTCCTCTGTCCCCTGATCTAGTATCCCACTGTCCACCCTTCGCGAGGGACTCAATCTAGTTCCTAGAAGAAATTTTTGGAAAAGAAGCCTCGTCAATTCAGTTAATTAAATAGATTGTTGAAATGTACCATCATCCAAAATTATAAGGAATATAGGTCGGGAAGCCTGGTTCCCACACCAGGTTTACCGAAAAACAAAAGCGAGCTAACGAACTATTGCGGTACAGGTAAGGACATTAGTAAGAAATATTTAAACTGAAGTTAAAAAACAGACAAAGTTTATTCAAGTAATAAAATCATTAAACAATATACAGACTGGTACAGGTGGTGACGTATTTCTACTAGTTTTGCTCTAAATGAGTCCGTTAGCTCGCTTTTGTTTTTCGGTAAACCTGGTGTGGGAACCAGGCTTCCCGACCTATATTCCTCAATCTAGTTCCTGTAACCTGTTTGGGTACCATGGTGTTTTTGCTCTTGGATCCTGCTTTGGGATCCTCACTCCTCTGGCCTTTGCACCTAGCATCAACACAGATCCGATAGTGCCTGCAACTCTGATACTCATGCCTCTCTGTGCCCTCACACTCCCTGTCATCACTTTTATAAGTGTTGGGTAGGAGGTAAAAGAAGTGCCCCTCATTTACTCAATCTCTACCAGGTACATGATATTATGATCTTTAGTGCATAGTTACATAGGTCTGGCTTACCACAGGACCCAGATGCAAAGATGCAATTTTGGAAGTATGTACAACAGCTGTCCCGGAAGGAGTCTTGAGTTTGTGAACACAAACAGCAGTGCAGTGCCTGTGAAGAGCTCTTGCTAGCATCATACCGTATTTGCTGCTATGTTCATAATATTTATGAGCAGCAACGGTGGCAAATGCGTAGATCAAGAAGTTTAGAACACAGTTTGCGAGTTACATAAGGTGCTGCAATACCGCAGGGGTTGCCTGATATTTATGACGCAGCTTGGCCTGCTGTCAGGCCATAAGGACCCGTTGAAAATCCGCCTGCCTCTCCTTCTCAAATTGAATGCCTAGTGCAATAAACACACCATGAACAATGGCGTTATGCCCAAAGGACACCATCGCTGATCCCCTCTGTGGCATTTTCAGGGAAATAATGTGTGAGCATTTCCGTAACCTTTGCCACAACTGAAACATCATCTAAAAGGTTTTCATGAAGTTTCCATGACCAGTTTCTGGTGACTGAGCCTGGAAGCAGGAAGGAAACTGTGATCTGAGTGTGGTCAGAGATGGTGATCTGCTCTATGGTGGAACCTGTCATATTATCTAAAGTGTTGTGGTCCATGAACAGCGGGTCAATTCTGGTATACAGAAGGTTTCACGTACTTTGGAATAATAGCTATGTTCTCTCTCAGAAGCGTGCATAGCCCTCCAACTGTCCATCCAGAAATTAGTTTTAAAAGACTTTTGTAAATGTTTTAGGAATGCATATGAGTGTGTGGGTGATTTTGGGAGGTGTCTAGAGAAAGGTCAGGACCAATGTTAAAATCTTTTCCCAAAATCAGTTTGCCTTCCCGAAAGGCCACTTCGGCCGCGTACACACGCGGGGACTGTTCGCTCAACTTTGTCCGCTGAACAGTGTTTCAGCGGACAGTCCGCTCGTGTGTGGGCTTCAGCGGACAGTTTCAGCGGACAGTCTGACGAACAAAGTTTTTCGGAAATTCCGTAAAACTGTCCGCTGAAACTTAGTTTGAGCGGACAGTCCGCCCGTGTGTAGGCTTGTTCGTCAAACTAAGTTCCGCGCATGCTCAGAAAGAATTTACACGGCGAAGGTTGCATTGCAGTGTATAGGACGTCGTATTTCTAGTCCCGTCGTACGTGCCGTTCACGTCATCGCGCAAGTTTCAGCGGACTGTTCGTTCGTCGTGTGTGGCCAAGTCCGTCCATGCTAATTTTGAGCGGACTGTCCGCTCAAACTGTTTGACGAACAAAGTTGGGCGAACAGTCCCCGCGTGTGTACGCGACCTTCGTGTTCCAGGACCGACTCTGTGAAGGTGAGTTGGTGAGAGTTTTGGGCATAGAGGGTGGCAAAAGTGTATATCTGACCCTAAATACCGTAGTCTCTTTTAGGTGTCCTCGCAGTATTCCAAGGGCTGGAAAGGGACGTTTTTGTGAAGGGCCATGGCAGTACTATGAGACTTTGCAGGAACCACAGAACCGGAGAGTTGCTGAGAAACCATTGAGAAAAAAGATGGGTGCAGAGTTTAGGGACAATGGTGTGGGTGAAGTGGGTTTCCTGCAGAAATAATACCTGTGCCCCCAGCCCATGTTCATGTAACCAATACAGTAACTTAAGAATATCCTCAGGGAAATCCACAGGTTCAGGTTTAGGAAATGGGGGAGGTCATCCTTGGTGCGCTGAGTAACAAACTGGCCATCCTTCCAGGCCTGTAGACTAAAGGTAAACCCCTATGTGTAAGTAATACCCTCCATCTTCAATGCCTCCAGAAGGGATGAAGCATCCTGTGTTGCATTAAGGTGCACCTGGATAGATCCTGGTAGAAGAAAAGGTGAAATCCGTCAAAGTCAAAATAAGGCCTTTTCCTCATGTATTGCATAATGCGCTCCTTGAAGGTATAATTATGCAGTTTACATATAACATCCCTGGGGTTAGACAGGTCCTGTGACTGTGGGGGAGGGGGGTGTACCATGCGTCCTATCAATTTTAACAAGATCTGATGAGGAGGCCTTTTCCCTTCTGGTGGCAAAGCATTGTATATTATCTTTGGTGGGGAGTGACCAAATATGTTGTTTAAGGTCTCTATCCCCAATGATGTCGGACATGTCTGAGCTCCTGTCCTGGGGGGAGACTGGGGAAACCGAGTCAATCACCAGCCTGGGAGAAGGGGATGGGAGATGCCGCGATCAGGTGCAGAGGCTGGGCTGTGGCTACAGTGTCTCAGTGTTGCTCCCAGCTCTGGCACCATCTTGGATGCCTCTCCAGTCTTAGGGAAGAAAGAATCTATGCTGCCCCGGCATGGAGCTGCGGTCCATTGAGGCTGGGATGAGGCTATCTGACGGTGAGACATGGTCAGGTGGGCCTAAAAAGCTACAGAAACCCCTGATTAAAGGAGAAGTAGAGCCAACGCTCATTTGGCTGTACTTCTCCCATGGATCACAGAAGTGCAGTTCGTTCTGCACTCCTGTGACCAATTTTCAGCAGATGGCAGGCTGAAGCCTGCTGTTAGCTGACATCATAGAGACGGTCCAGGCGCAGGAAAGATCGTGACCACATGGTTGGCATCCACTCACAAACCTGGACTGGCACTCGGCTTAGCCTCTCAGCAAGCTGCTGAGAGGCTGAGTCGGATGCTCCCGCCCCCCTCCACGGCCCAGCACTCCTGTGAGCGTGGGGGGGGGGCAGAGCAGACGGGGGTGACTGACAATTGTCAATTAGCTCCTGTCTAAACTGGCCATAATATATCCAATATAAATACCTGTAATAAACATATATTTACTGTTGCAGATATTGCAGTATAGAGAGGCTGAGCCGGACGCTCCTGCCCCCTCCACAGTCCAGCACTCCAGTGAGCACTGGGGGGCAGAGCAGACAGGGGTGACTGATAATTACCAGCTTTCTGCTCATGGAGCTCTGAGAACAGAACGATTGGCAGTGTTCGATTACTTGGTTCTCAGCCTTAGAGCCAGCGGGGGACCAATGCTGCATCCACCTAGATAAGAATGATATAAAAATATTCCCATACTTCTCTTTTAAGACTAAAAATTCTGTCTGAGTGGAGCTCTGGCACCCTGCTTCCTCACTCCTCCATGTCCAGGCCACTCACCAAGACAAAAATATTTGATGCAGCCTACATCCACAGAAGATCTATGGTTAGTTCTCCAAGATGTTTGGAACAACCTACTTGCCGAGTTCATTCAAAAACTGTGTGTAAAGCCCCGTACACACGAGAGGACTTATGTCCGACAGACTTCCGAAGGAGTCCTGCCGGAGTTCTGCCGGAGTTCCGACGGAGTTCTGACGGACTTTTCGACTGAGCGGACTTGGCCACACACAATCACACCAAACTCCGACGGATTCGAACGTGATGATGTACGACTGGACTGGAATAAGGAAGTTCATAGCCAGTAGCCAATAGCTGCCCTAGCGTCGGTTTTAGTCCGTCGGAATAGCATACACACGAGCGAATTTTTCGAAGGGACCGGGTCCGGCGGAGTTCCGTCGGAAAAATTTGAAGCATGTTCCATTTTCTAAAGTCCGTCAGACTTTTGCGAATCAAAAGTCCGTTGCAGCCCACACACGATCGAATAGTCTGACGGAATCATTCCGTCTGACTTTGGATGTTGAAAAGTCCGCTCGTGTGTACGCGGCATAAGTGTACCTAGAAGAATTGAAGAATTGATGCTGGTTTGAAGCCATGCATTTTTTAAATTGATAAAAATAAACAATTATGCCACGTACACACGACCGGACTTTTCGAGGGACTATGTCCGACAGTCTTTCTGACAGACTTTCGGTGGAGTTCCGACGGACTTTCCAAATGAATGGACTTGGCCACACACAAGCACACCAAAGTCTAATGGATTCGAACCTGATGAGGTACGACCGGACTAGAATAAGGAAGTTCATAGCCAGTAGCCAATAGCTGCCCTAGCATCGGTTTTTGTCCGTCGGACTAGCATACACACAAACGGATTTCTCGGTCCGGTGGAGTTCCGGTGGAAAAATGTAAAACATGTTATATTTCTAAAATCCGCCAGATTTTGGGCAAGTAAAGGTCCGATGGAGCCCACACAAGATCGAATTTTCCGATGGACTCGTTCCGTCGGATCTTTGCTGTCAAAAAGTCTGGTCGTGTGTACGCGGCATTAGAAAATCGCTTTTTCTATGGCCAGCTTTACTTTCTATTTTGTTATTTGATAACAATAAACAAATTACACTTCTTTTTCTGAAAGCATTCTTAATTGGCAGCATTTCTTCACATCTGCCAAAAACATTTGCATTGTACTGGACATCTTCTTGACATATTGGTTTGCAGTGTTCACCTACTAGGGCCAATTTAGCTAGGAGATAATTGACCTACCAGCATGTCGTTGGAATGTGAATATTTGGGCTAGGGCTGCACATCCCAGGGCAAGATTATAGAAGAGTCAATTAACCCAAGTGCACTTCTTTTAGGTTGTGTCTTTGGAATGTGGAGTGAAAATGCTGGTCAATTAGCTCCTGTCTAAACTGGTCCTAATATATCCAATATAAATACCTGTAATAAACATATATTTACTGTTGCAGATTTTGCAGTATATTTACTGTTGCAGATTAGCTGTAAAGAGCTAGCGCCAAGAATGCCCACCACAGCAGTCATGAAATGTTAAGAGATATTGTGAATATAGTCTAAAATGGACTAAAATACTTTAGTCAAGCATAGATAATTTATTAATAATGCTTGTCTAAATAATGGGGATCAGTGCAGTCCAAGCTGCTCTAAAGACTGGCAAGCTTACAGCCAGGTACCCTAATGTTTACTTGTAATAATAGCTAAGTTCCTTGGAAGAGGCCCTTTTCAACATGGGGACAAGGTGCTTCGGGGTGGAGGGCGCAGGGCCCCACTGCCCCAAAGCACCCACCCCCTCATGTTGAGGGCATGTGGCCTGGTACGGTTCCGGAGGAAGGGGGTCTCTCGCTTGTCCCCACCCCCTTTTTAATGACCTGGCGTGCTGCGTGCTCGGATAAGGGTCTGGTATGGATTTTGGGGGGACCCCACGCCGTTTTTTCGGCATGGGGGGTTCCCTTTAAATTCCATGCCAGACCAAAGAACCTGGTATGGTTTTGTAGGGGGAACCCATGCAGATTTTTTTTTAAATGTGGAATGAGTTCCCCTTCAAGATCATCAGAGCACAAGTCGCATGCCAAAGTCAAATCAGTTAAGATCGCGATCTGACTTTAATCCGACTTGCAGTGATATTCAATGGGCTGAAGTAGGATCAAAGTCAGACCAAAGTAGTGTAGGGAGCATTTTCAAAGTTGGACCGACTTGTGTCTTAATAAATTACTTTAAAAATCTGTGTACTGTGTTTTAATTTTGACATTTTTTGAGGTAAATGGGTAGGGGTACAATGTACCCCATACTCATTCACATAGGGTGGGAGGCCAGGATCTGGAGGCCCCCTTGTTAAAGGGGGTTTCCAGATTCCTATAAGCCCCCCACCCACAGACTCTGCCAACCACTGGCCAGGGTTGTCGGGAAGAGGCCCTTGTTCTCATCAACATGGGGACAAGGTGCTTTGGGGTGGGGGCGCAGGGCCCCCCTGCCCAAAAGCACCCACCCCCCCATGTTGAGGGCATGTGTTAAGACCGTGATCCCACTTTAATTCGACTTCCAGTGATATTCAATGGGCTGAAGTAGGATCAAAGTCTGACCAAAGTAGTGCAGGGAGCATTTGTATTTTCAAAGCCGGACTGACTTATGTCAGACCAGTTAGGGCGGTTCTCATAGAGAAACATTGATCTTCACACGACATGCGCCATGAACTCCCATTGTTGGAGCGTTTGTCATACCAGTGTGAACCTGGACTTAAAATATAAAAAAAAAAAAAAAAAAAAAAATAGTGTAGCGCTTCAATGGTAATAGGTGTAGTCAACATAAATTAAAAGGATAATCATGTAACAGAGATCATATAGATGATATAGATGGCTAGAGAAAAAGTCCAAAAATGGGCACAAATTTCACAATGTAGCTGGCACGGGGGTGACCGAACCGTCACAAAGGAGGAAGAGATCACACTAAGCGGATGTATTCATGTGAATCTGCTTGTCTGTAAACATCAAGGAAGGTAGATAAATACTTCTTACCAACTCTGTTGGACTCACACAGTCGTATGACAGTTGAGTCTGAAAGGCTTGAGGTCACAATCTGGGACCAAGGAGTATGTGGAGGGAGGTCCGTTGAACTGGTGGAGGAACTCCAAACGGCTGTATGCCCGATGATGTATTTCACAGATGGAACATCAAGGTAGTTTGTAGTCCAGCTCAGACGCGGCCCGTTACACTGATACTCCAATCTCCCCCGAGTGGGGAGGAAGATATTTGGGGGTTTAGACCAAAAAGAAGGGAAAAAAGAAAAAAGGGCTCCACATGGTGCGGGTCAAACGGTATAAAATGGTAATTTATTAAAGTCAAAAGGTTATTAATGACTTGGTGATCACAAAAAATGGAGTAAAATGAAATTAAAAGCAATGTAGGGTGCCAACAGCTAGCCCAACGCGTTTCGACACATATGTCTTTGACAGGGGCATTCACATGAATACATCCGCTTAGTGTGATCTCTTCCTCCTTTGTGACGGTTCGGTCACCCCCGTGCCAGCTACATTGTGAAATTTGTGCCCATTTTTGGACTTTTTCTCTAGCCATCTATATCATCTATATGATCTCTGTTACATGATTATCCTTTTAATTTATGTTGACTACACCTATTACCATTGAAGCGCTACACTATTTTTATTTTTTGTTTGTTGAACTTTGTTTGTTTTTGGTGTTGGCTGCTGTTTTGGCTGTTGAGGCCTTTCTTTTATATATATTTAACTATAGCGCAGTGTTTTCCCCCTAATTGTATGAACCTGGACTTAGGCTGCATATTCAATCATCTGAAGAGGACTCGTCAAATTTTATTAAAGTATCCTTCTCACCTCTGTAGCGTTACCCCCGTACCCCTGTAAGGGTTTGGCGATGACTGGGTTCCCCACTCCTACGCAGCCAGGCAAGCTTTCATCCAGAGACAAGGAACAGTGTTTGAGCTTTGTTTTTATGTTTTATTAGGGGTAATAACTTGGATGGGGAATAGGAATTATGGGATGCTCAACTTGATAGCAACAAAAACCAGGGACAACTTACTCCCTATATACAACTCTGATTCATTTTCTTCTTTCTGCACAACTTTGATTGATTCCTCTCCTGGTTTGGGATTCAACCGGCAGCCAGACTCTATATGCTACTTAACTAATGTACTTTCAATATAATCATACATATATATTCGTATTAAATATTTTTATAGAACTCCTTATGGACTGCTAGCTGAACCATCATTGATCCCACAAAGGATATGTTGCACTTGTTCTGCAGTCCTCACACTTCCATCTGACATTTATGGGTATCACTCCCACAGTTCCTGCTATAGACAGTCACAGACAGCCCTTGGTCCTCAGCACCACCTGTCAATATTTTGAGCTGACTTGTTGGTAAAAAATGAAAGGGGTAATACCCTAGTTTGCTTTCTCTAACACACTTTTTGTCAATTATCCAACTATATTGATGTTTATATATTTTATGTAGATATTCAGATTGCACATGCTCCTGAGGAAGTGGAGAGAAGCCCACGAAACCCATTGAGCATTATAGGGTTCAATTTTTTTTTTTTTAATCATGTGTTTAGATGTTTATATTTTATATTACGACAACAATGTGATCTTTCACGCAAACAGCTCCAAATGCTATATTCCCATGGCAGTACGTTATGGCCTACTTGTATATTTTATGCATATATTTGACTATTTTCTAAATTGCAGTTACCATGATGCAATATTTGTTATTTTATATTTTGTTGAGACCACTCAATAAAATACTTGTCTTCATTAATAATATATTTTTGGTACATCAATCTACACCATGTTTATATTATATACCAGCTGTTGGTTACACACCTCATTTAACTGCTTCAGCCCCAGAAGATTTTACCCCCTTTCTGACCAGAGCACTTTTTACAATTTGGTACTGCGATTTAACTGACAATTGCGCGGTCATGCAATGCTGTACCCAAATAAAATTTGTGTCCTTTTTTTCCCACAGATAGAGCTTTCTTTTGGTGTTATTTGATCACTTCTATGGTTTTTATTTTTTGTGCTATAAACAAAAAAAGAGCGACAATTTTGAAGAAAAAACTATATTTTTAACTTTTTCCTATAATAAATATCCCCAAAAATGTTTTTAAAAAACACATTTCTTCAGTTTAGGCCAATATATGTTCTTCTACATATTTTTGGTTAAAAAAAAATCACAATAAGCGTATATTGATTGGATTGCGCAACTATGGGAAAGATTTATGGAATTTTTATGGCATTTTTATTATTATTATTTTTATTTTTACTAGTAATGGTGGTGGTCTGCAATTTTTAACAGTACTGCAACATTGCGGCAGACAGATTGGACACTTTTGACACATTTTGACACAGCTAAAAATAGCCATTGATTACTGTATAAATGTCACTGGCAGGGAAGGGGTTAACACCAGGAGGCGTTCAAGGAGTTAACTTGGGAATCTGAGCTAGCTGCACACCCGTTATCAAATTGGAAGGTCAGGTAAATTCCCCTGTTTTTTTTTTTTGATCAAAATAACAGCTTTATTGAGCATAATGAACAGGATAAAGTTACCAAAGTGTAGCGCAACAGGCACTACCAGAACAAACATGTGCATTTTACATACAGGTGCATGAGATATACAGATAAATGTGATACAAAGCGCGTGGATCACTAATCAGCAGAAAAACTTTAAAAGGTGTGGAGTGAGGGGAGGGAGACATTCCCCATGACAAACCCAGGGGCATCCTGAATAGGAGTCATCTAACTCTCAGGTAGAAGCATCCTCCAACCATCTGTCCCAGATTTTATTATATTTATGAGGACAGCCCCTGTGAGTGTACAACAGTTTCTTGTGGGGGAGAGTGGCATTGATTGCCCTAATCCATTGTTGTATCGTGGGGGGGCGTCCTCTCAGCCATGTTTTGGCGATCTGCAACCTGGCCTGAAACAGCGTCTCCTGCAGGAAGATGTTAAGGTACTTTTCGCCTTCAGATAGAGAGAGGAGCCCCAGTAAACATTGTCTAGGGCACAGAGACACCGGGGAACCCATGCGGTCATGAAGGAACTGGACCACCTGTGCTCAGTATCCCTGTATAGTCGGGCAGGCCCAGAGTAATTGATAGAAGGATGCATCTGGGGAAGCACAGCGAGGGCAACGGGGATCGTGCTCAGGTCTGTATTTGGAGATACGATGAGGTGTGAGATATGATCTGTGCAGGATATAGAGGTGAGTGAGGCGATCCGAAAGTTTAGGTGACACATTTTTGTGGTTCGCTAGAGCTTCGTCCCAATCTTCATCTGACACCGCGCCCAAGTCACCCTCCCACCGAGAGCGTACCTGATAAGCCACGGCCGAGGCAGTGGGGGTCAGAAGGTGGGCATACAGCTGTGAAATTAGTTGCTTATGTTCGTTGCCCAGCACTAGGTCAACCAATGCTGGGGTTCCGATTCTCGGGATGCGGTTAACAAACTGGGTATTGAGCGCGTGTCGGAGTTGAAGATAGCGGAATAGCATGTGATTGCGTAGAACGAAGTCATCCTTGAGGACCTGAAAGAATTTAACCATCCCATTGGAGACCACCTGCTATAGATAGATGACACCCTTATTTACCCACAACCCGGGGTCCGGGGTGAGGGCAAGTTCTGGCATGTCTGAGTTGTTCCAGAGGGGCGTATGAGAATGGGGGGAGGGGGCCTGTCCTAGTCGCGTTGCGAGCCGCCAGATTTTACGGTGGTGAGAAAGCATAAGGTGCTTATCCCTAGGGAGGGGCAGGAGGTGGGAGCTACAGAACAAGAACTGGAAAGGGTGAATCAGCGGGCCTGAAGTCTGCGAACACACTAGAGTGGTATATCGGGCTCTATCCGTTTGGTTGAAATGAAAAAAATGGGAGAGTTGAAATGCTATGTAGTAAAGGAAAAGGTCAGGCAGGGCGGTACCACCAAGATCCGAAGGGCATTTTAGGACCCGCCACGTCAACTTGTGCCGGGACGAACCCCAGATGAACGTGTTGAGGATAGATTCCATAGCTTTGAATATGCGAAGGGGGGGGTGTATCGGTGCCTGCCAGAAAACGTAAAGAAGCTTGGGAAGGAGTATCATCTTGACCAAATTTATTCGGCCCATCACCCCGAGGGGAAGACGGGACCAAACTTGAGTTTTGGATTTTAGGGTGTCAAATAGGGGTTCAACATTGAGGGTAAGGTAGTCGGGGAGGGACCTGGAGACGTGCACACTGAGGTATTTAATGGAGTTTGCTCTAGCAAGCGGAAGTGCCGCCTGCTCGGCGGTGGGGGGCCCCAAGTCTAGTGGGAGTATTTGGGACTTGGACCAGTTGATCTGGAGCCCAGAGAAAGATCCAAAGGCTGTAAAGGTTCGCAGGGCCGACTGCAATGAGGGGCCGGTGTCCGCCAGATAGAGGAGCATATCGTCCGCATAAAGACTGACCACCTCATGCAGACAGCCACAGCGAAGACCTCTAATGTCTGGGTGGGTCCTAAGGGCTATGGCCAGGGGCTCCACCGCCAGGGCATATAGCAGTGACGAGATGGGGCAGCCCTGGCGTGTCCCCCGAGAGAGCGGGAAGGGGGGGGAAATCCTACCTTTTACCTGGATACGCACCATGGGGGCATAATACAGCAACTGGATCCATTTAATAAAGTTGGGACCTATTCCAAATCTGCGTAGGCATTCCCATAGGTAACGCCACTCCACAGAGTCGAACGCCTTAGTGGCGTCCAGGCTGACTACCACTCTGGAGCCAATGTCAGAGTGCTGGGCCTGGAGGTTCATGTGAAGCCTCCGGAGATTAAAGGCCGCGTTCCTTTGGGGCATGAACCCATTTTGGTCGGGATGTATCAGGGAGTGAATTACTTTATTTAATCGCAGGGCGAGAATTTTGGCCAAAATCTTTACGTCTAATTGAAGTAGGGATATGGGTCTGTATGATTCGGGAAATGTGGGGTCCTTGCCCGGCTTGGGTATGAGGACTATGAGGGCTTCACCCATAGATCTGGGGAGGGAGCCAGAGTCAAATATGTGCGAATACAATTTGGTCAGTTGGGGGATCAAAGTCTCACTGAACTGGGTATAGAACTCCAGGGGCAGACCATCAGAACCAGGGGTCTTGGAAGTAGGGAGTTGTGACAGGGCCTCCGCTACACAATCAGTAGTGATGGGCGCTTCAAGTTGGATTTTTTGCAGAGGTGTGAGGGAGGGGAAGGAGACACCGCCAAGGAATGCTATGAGCTCATCCTGGGAGTACTGTGCAGTAGAGGAGTATAGGTCCAAGTAGAAGGACCCAAACTCCTCCGCCACCAAATCGGGATCAGTGATTTCAGTACCGGTTGCAGTTCTCAGGGACACCACCACCGGGGGCCGGTGATCCAAATGGGCCATGTAGGCCAGTAACTTACCCGCGCGTTCCCCATGTTCAAACAGATGTTGTTTAGTAAAAAAAGATACCCTGCCTGGCCTTTTCGTGGTGAAGATGGTCCGTGAGCCTAGTCTGCAGCTTCAGAAGGGAGGTGTTAATGCCGCGTACACACGACCAGACTTATGTCCGACAGACTTCCGAAGGAGTTCTGCCGGAATTCCGACAGAGTTCTGACGGACTTTTCGAATGAGCGGACTTGGCCACACACAATCACACCAAACTCCGACGGATTCGAACGTGATGACGTACGACTGGACTCGAATAAGGAAGTTCATAGCCAGTAGCCAATAGCTGCCCTAGCGTCGGTTTTAGTCCGTCGGAATAGCATACACACGAGCGAATTTTTCGGTAGGAACTGGGTCCGGCGGAGTTCCGTCGGAAAAATTTGAAGCATGTTCCATTTTCTAAAGTCTGTCAGACTTTTGCAAATCAAAAGTCCATTGCAGCCCACACATGATCGAATAGTCTGACGGAATCATTCCGTCAGACTTTGGATGTTGAAAAGTCCGCTCGTGTGTACGGGGCTTTAGCCTCCGACGGGTCAGTCTGAAAGGCCAGTTCAAGAGCAGGAAGCCTTATGCCTGGATATGCGTGTGGTGAGGATCATGCGGGCATGCACCTTGAAGGCCTCCCACATGGAGCCGTACGAAGCAGAGCCCGTGTTTGTGTGGAAAAAGTGTTCCCACTCACGCTGGATAGAGTCCAGGTCTGACAGGACAGTGAGCCAGAAGGGGTTAAGTTTCCAAACACGAGGTCCAGGGGGAGTTGGTAGTCGCAGCTTGATCCAGTAGGGGGAGTGGTCGGAAAGTACCCTGGCCTCAAACCCTATGTCTAGGAGGTGGGGGAGGAGAGGGGGCGAGAGGAGTATCAAGTCTATGCGGGACATGGCAGAGCGTGAGGGTGTGAAACATGAAAAGTGTGTTAGTGTGGGGTGTCTATGTCTCCATGTGTCCGTGAGGGCAAATTCCACGATGAATCTCTCAAACCTAGTGACACCCAGCGACGGGGGCGAGGAGGCTAGTGGGCTCAACCTATCAAGTGTGGGGTTTATAACCATATTAAAGTCCCCTGCCCAAACAGCAGGCACCAAGGGATACCAGGCCATGAATGCAACACCCTGCTGCAATACAGCAAAGGCGAATGGCAGGGGGACGTAAAAGGCAAGGATGAGGAGTTCCAGACCTCCAATAGTAGCGTATAAAAACAATGAGCGACCCTGGGGATCTGATTGTAGTTCATGCAGTTGAAATGGAACGGTTTTAGCGACCAAGACCACAACCCCCCTGGGAATTCAAGGTGTGCGGGGCTTGATAAAGCCAGCCCACCCATGGCTTTTTGAGACACATCTGCTTTTGTCCCGCTAAGTGGGTTTCTACCAAGATCGAAACATCCGCCCTTTGAGATTTAACATGGGACAGGACTGCCGCCCGCTTAGCCCTGTCTCCCAGGCCCCTGACGTTCCACGTCATAAGCTTAAGGGACGCCATAATGTATGTGTGGAACGTATGCATATGCAGACCCCCCCCCCCCCGGTCCCACCAACACATTTACACATAAAAAGGACAGGCCCAGCAAGTGCACATCCCGCCCCAGCAGCCCGGGTTGCCAAGCGAGAGGCCTTCCCGGGGTAGACAGGGTCAGCAGCTGAGGGCCACGACTAGCGCCAACATGGCACAGGTCAGGGGGGAGTCCAGCAACCTCGGGCACACATAGCAGCGAGTGTAGGCACCATTGGGAGGAAAGGAGTACAATAAATAGCATAACATGAGTCCATTTGCAGCAGAGGATATGAGGTAGTAAAATGCACATAACAATAAAAAACAAAAATACTGCATTAGCACTGGTCCGGCTAGGCAGGTTCAACTCTCTGGCCACCTCCGAAAACAGAGGGGCAGAGGCCGGCCAGGGAAACTTGGTCTTACAGGTAACAGTCAGTCGCAGCAAGTACGCCAGCATCCTGGGGTAAGCCTCAGCAAGGGGGCGAGTAAACTGAAGGGCACACATCAGTTTCTGGGGGGATCAGCCAGTCCCAAACAGAACGGGCAAGCGAGAGCCGCCCGAGGCACAATAAAACGGTATAAGGCATATGGCATTGGACCGGGGCATGCAGTGCCAGTGCTGAAGTGCAGGGACAATGCGAAGTCACCAGGAGAACCAGGAGAAGAAGGGGAAGCATGACAGGGGGAGTGCAGCTGAGGAACTCACATGTCCAAGTCGTGTGCACAGTCCGTAGGCCAAACAGGGAGGATCGGAGCATCCACGCCGGGAGTCGGGCATCACTGGTCAGGCCGGCCGGCCTCTCCGCGGCGTTCCAGCCAGGAGAAGACGGCCTGCGGGTCCTCAAAGAAGTGCACCCTGCCATCACTGGTCACACGGAGACGAGCTGGAAAGAGCATCGCATAGGGCAGGTGGAGCACGCACAGTTGGCGCTTCGCCTCAGTGAACTTCGCTCTCTTCTTCTGTACCTCCGCAGAGAAGTCCAGATACACCGCCACAGTCACGTTGTCGATCGGGAAGTTGCCTCGCTCCCGGGTAAGCCTCAGAATGGTATCGCGGTCGTTAAGTTAAGGAACTTGGTGATGATGGTCCTCAGTGGGGCTCCTGCTGGAGGCGGCTTTGCAGCAAGGCGGTGGGCGCACTCCACCACAAAGGAAGAGGAGAATGCCTCTCGGCCGTAGGTAATAATTAGTAGGTTCTCCAGGTATGTGGGGGGGGTCAGCACCCTCACATCGCTCAGGCAGGCCCACAAAATGAAGGTTGCACCTCCGAAGGCGATTCTCCATATCGTCCTGTTTGGAGAGGATGGTATTCAGCTGGAACTGCAGCTGCTCGGTGGTAACTTGGAGAGGGTGCAGGCCGTCCTCCACGTGGCCGACCCGGCGCTCAGTCTCCGACACCTGCTCCCGGAGCCTGTGAATGTCCTGCCTGATTAGAGATATGTCGACCTTCACTTCTTCGATCCTGGAGGTGAGGGTCGATTGGCAGAGAGCTATAGCTTCAAGCACGCGGGCGGTGTCACTAGCAGGTTGCTCACCTCCCTCAGAAAGCGGGACGGTGCCATCTTCCTCATTAAGGTCCCGGTCGTCACGGCGGTATTTGTCCAGCCTGGCAGTAGCACCAGAACGTTTAGGGGGAGACATAGTGGGTAGTAGAGCAGCCCCAAGCCTTGGCAGCGTTCAAAGCTGGCGAGAAAGGCACACAGGATCGGGTAAAGGATATGCCTCGAGCGGAGCTCCTACACCGCACGTCCTATTCCATGTAGCACCAGACCATGCCCCCCTGTGTTTTTTTTTAGCACCAATGAGAAACAAAATAATTTGTAAAAAATTTTATAAATCAAAATCAAAAGTTAGTGTTTCTAACTGTGAGGGGATAGGACTGACTAGAGGAGGAGAGAGATCGCTGTTCCTACTTAGTAGGGACACACAATATGTCCCCTCTCCCCTGACAGAACAGGGATTTGTGTGTTTACACATACAAATCCCCAAGCTTGCGCTCGCGCCATCTGGTCCCCCACTTTGTAGCGCACGCACCCCCTGGTGGCTCTTAAAGGGTACAGCGTACCCATACGGGGTTTTACCCGACAGCATCTGCCGATGTATATCGGCGTGAGCCGGTTGGCAAGTCCCAAACCTTTTCCCCTTCTCTTATATAAACAGGGATGGAGGCACACTCGCATATGTGCCTCATCTAAAGTCCCATATAAAGTCCGGCTCCTTCTTCTCCTGGTCTGACAAAGGAGCCACACATGCTCCGAAATGCGCTACCGCCCCTTCTCTCCACTGACGCCATCAGCCTCGTGTGTCCCGCAGTGAATACAGGCTTTCCTGCTGCCTCCTCTCTCCAACACGTATGAGAACGCTTTACAGCTCTACACTGCTCTCTACCACCATGCTGAGGATGGACACATGCCACAAATGAGGACTGCTGATTTTATCATGTCTTTTAGCACTCAACAATCTTGTAAGAGCTTTTAACCCTTTGTGCACTCAGTTTCTGAGAGGCATCCCTGGGATCTTCCATTCAGATGTCGGAGGCCGTGGCTGGGTTATAGCCGAATGCTGTTGTGAGTTGGCCCTCTGGTAAGCGGCTTTCCATGTGGTGGTGGTTCTTCACATTCAAATTGTGGATCACAGAGGTGTTTCTATTCAACCATCTATTTGGACACACGTTTTGATCAGAGACTGTTATGGTTTTAATCCATTGTGTTTAATACTCAATTTGGATGGTATTTACCTTCAGGCCAGCCGGACCTGGTTGGACTCAATACGGGCGCAGTTTTTTGTTATTTATACTAGTTGGAGCAAAGGAACGAGCTGTGTAATTACTCGCCCCTGTTAAACAGGGGCTCAAAAATTGGGCCTTAGGTACTGTTGCTGGTGTCACAACACTGCAACCCCTCACAGATACACTAGTTGGAGCACAGGAATGAGCCCTGCTGCAAAGCATTGCATCAACAATTGTAATTACACACCCCTGTTAAACGGGGGCTGAAAAATTTGGCCTTAGGCACTGGTGCTGGTGCCACAACACTGCAACCCCTCACAGATACTCTAGTTGGAGCGCAGGAATGAGCCCTGCTGCAAAGTATTGCATCAAAAATTGCAATTACACGCCCCTGTTAAACAGGGGCTGAAAAATTGGGCCTAAGGCACTAGTGCTGGTGCCACAACACTGCAACCCCTCACAGATATTGTAGTTGAGCGCAGCAACAAACCCTCCTGCAAAATATTGCATAAAAAATTGTAATTACATGCCCCTGTTAAACAGGGGCTGAAAAATTGGGCCTTGCCACTGGTGGTGGTGCCCAGAACCAAAAATGTTCTTACAAGCTATCAGCATGATCATTGAGGAGGAAGAAGATAGTCACTTAGCATAACAGGATAGTCACTCAGCATCAGCATAGGCAGTCTTGAAGGGATTTCAAAAAAAATTCTTTGGTTACATCAGAATCAGGTGCTTGGTAGCTGTTGATAATCCAAGAGTGATTCATTTTTATGAAGGTCAGTCGATCAACTGAGTCGGTGGACAGGCGCACCCTGTGATCGGTTACAAAGCCTCCAGCAGCACTGAATGTGCGTTCCGAAAGAATGCTGGATGCAGGACAGGCCAGTAGCTCAATTGCATACTGTGCAAGCTTTGGCCAGTGATCCATCCTCAAGACCCAGTAACCCAGAGTATTTTCCGTTTGAAAGGTGTCTAAGTCTGATCTTGCCCCTAGGTATTCCTGCACCATGTAAATCAGACACTGGCAATGGTTGCTGGAACCAATCATACCTTGGGGCGGCGGACTAAAAAATTGTCTGAACGCATCGGTCAGATGGCCTCCTTCTCCACCGCTCCTTCTGTGACTCACTGAAGCCTCAGCAACACGTTGTCCAGGACCAGGAGTTTGTAATCTCCCAGTCTCTTGGAACGCATTGCACAGACCTTTCTGCAAGGCCTCCCGAAGATGTTTCATCCTCTGGGACGGAAAGATAAGGTCCGCAACCTTACCCTTGTAACGTGGATCAAGGAGGGTTGCCAACCAGTAAAGATCCCTCTCCTTGATCTGTCGAATACGAGGATCCTTTTGCAGGCTTTGTAGGATAAGAGAGGCCATGCAGCATAGGTTAGCTGAGGCATTTAGTCCGGAGTCCTCTGGGTCACTAAGGACAACATGATCTGCAGCCACCTCCTCCCAGCCACGTACAAGTTTATGGGTTTTATTGGGAATGTAAATGATCCCTTAAAGACTGCTGCTGATGCTGAGTGCTAAGCTCCACCTCCATGCTGACACAATCCTCCTCCTCTTCCTCTTCCTGTGTGATCGGCAGGCCAGCAGGAACACTGTCTGGATAAAGGGGACTTGAGAGGTAAGGAAGTCCTCCTCTTCCTGCCTCTGTTCTGCCTCAAGTGCCCTGTCCATTATTCCACACAACGTGTGCTCCAACAGGTGGACAAGAGGGCCAGTGTCACTGATGCATGCACTGTCACTGCTCACCATCCTCGAGGCCTCCTCAAATGGTGACAGGACAGTGCATGCATCCCTGATCATGGGCGGAGAGGAGGTTGGTGCCATTGTCGCAAACCACCATTCCTGGCTTAAGCTGGCGTGACGTCAACCACCTCTCGGCCTGCCCCTGCAGAGCTGACAGAATCTCTGCCCCAGTGTGCCTCCTGTCCCCCAAGCACACCAGCTCAAGCACAGCATGGCATCTTTTTGCCTGTGTACTTGCATAGCCCCTTGAATGCCTATGGAGCACTGCTGGATCCGAGGACAAAGCACAGGAAGAGGCCATGGAGGAAGAAGAAGAGGGGTGGAGGGGAGCGGTGTGTCAGAATCACCAGTAGTAGCATTTTGGAGGCCTGGTGGCGGAACAACCTCCAACACTACTACACCTTGTCCTGCATCCTACCCAGCTGCCAGTAGAGTCACCCAATGCGCCGTGAAAGATAGGTAACGTCCCTGTCCATGCCTGCTGGACCATGAGTCAGAGGTAATATGCACCTTACCGCTGACCGCCCTGTCCAGCGAGGCCAAGACATTGCCTTCCACATGCCAGTAGAGAGCCGGAATCGCCTTCTGTGCGAAAAAGTGGCGTTTGGGGACCTGCCACTGAGGAACCGCACATTCCACAAACTCACGGAAGGGGACAGAGTCTACCAACTGAAAAGGCAGCAGTTGAAGTGCTAGCAATTTAGCCAAGTTAGCATTCAACCGCTGGGCACATGGATGGCTGGGTGTGAACTTCTTTCAGCGGTGCAGCAGCTGGGGCAGGGAAATTTGCCTGGTACAATCTGACGTCGGTGTACCAATAGCAGATTGCCCACAAGTACTTGGCTGTGACACACCTAATTCTATACCTTCATTCCTCTCAGTGCAGGTTTCAGAGGGGACTGAAGGTATAGTGGGGTTGGAGATCCCAGCTGATGAGGAGCAAGGAGAGGTCCGCTTTGTTCTTTGGTGTAGGTCTTTTAGGTACGCTTGCCAATGAACTGCATAGCAGGCCGACATATGTCTGGTCAAGCATGTGGTACCCAAGCAGCTGATGTTTTGGTCACGCGAGATATGCTTGAGACATATGTTGCAAATAGCAGCGGTGAACTTTTGGAATAACACCCAGAGACAGCAGTGCCCTGCACATGTGGAGCTCTGCGGTGTGATGCAGTCAGTGTGCTGCCCTTAAGCTGGTCCCTGGAGGGCATCCTGCCTCGGAGATGTACCTCCTCCTCCTCCTCTCTCCTATCCAGCACCCACGTGGAGTCAGTGACCTCATCATCCCCTCCCTCCTCATCACTGGAGCAAATCTGGCAGTATGCTGCAGCTGGGGGAACATGACTGCCTCATCTCTCTCCACAGTTATCAGCTGTTCTTGATCATGCTCGTCTGACCTGCCTACTTAAAGCTGTCCAGCTCACTTCACCACCTGCCTTCGCCTTGGTCACATGACAAGAAACCATCTCCTGTGGATCTGTTTAAAGACTGGCTTGCTGACATCCCTTCTGGCTCCTTATCCTGCTTGCTGTTCCTCTACTTGGATCCCTGACTTCTGGCCTGGCTGATTACCCGATCTGGTTTTTGAACTCTGGCCTGGCTGACTACTCGGTCCGGTTACTGTACTCTGGCTATGCTTTGACTACGCTTTTTCTATTTACCTTTTTATTTAATAAACAAGTGTGATTTAATTGTACTTCTGCCTTGGTCTGATTCATGGTTTCTGACAGTAGGCGAAGGCCATGAATTCAGAAGATACAGTCAATCCACTTGTTGGTAATATATTTTCCAGATTGGATGAGCAAGATCACCGCATGGATCAGTTGCCATGGCATTAAAAACGCTCCTGAGTCGCACGGCTCACCTGGAATCCCACGCTGTGGCTGCTCCGGTACAACCTGAGTCACAGGCTGTCCCTGCTGCTGCTCCAGTCTCTGTGCAGGCACCTGCCTCGAGTATTACCTCTTCCCCAGCGATTTGGAGGTGATCCAGTTCAATGCAGAGGGTTTCTCAATCAGGTTGAGATATACTTCGAGATGCTGCCCCAGGCGTTTCCCATGGACAGAAGCAAAGTAGGTTTTGTGATATCTTTGCTTTCTGAGAGAACCTTGGCCTGGGCTAACCCTCTATGGGAGACACAAAACCCTGAGTTTGTGGCCTCCTTTAAAAGGGTATTTGACATTCCTGCATGCTCCGCTTCTGCTGCCAAGTGCCTCATGTCCATCAAACAGAGTACGAGAACTGTTGCCGACTACGCCATTGAATTACGTATTCTGGCAGCAGAGGTTGCTTGGAACAATGAGGCCCTCGTGGCTGCTTTTTCTCATGGTCTCTCAGATTCCACTAAGCAGCCCGAGATATACCCACTGAGCTGGAGAGCTTGATCTCGTTTGCCATCCTCATTGACTCCAGACTCAGAGAAAGACTTTCTCTTAAGGAGCGCTTTTTCTATTTACCTTTTTATTTTTATTTAATAAACAAGTGTGATTTAATTGTACTTCTGTCTTGGTCTGATTCATGGTTTCTGACTGCCAGATTGCTGTCCTTCTTGGGCACCCCCTCTCTCTGGGCTCACGTTACTGCCTTCCTCTAGCTGGGTACCATCATCAGAGCCTTCAAAATGCTGGGCTTCCTCTTGGAGAATGTACCCAACACTGTGGTCAAACAGTTCGGGGGACTACTCAGGAGGACATGGTGGGTCTAGGGAAGGAGTGACTGATGCTATTAAGCCAAGGGAAGAGGCCGCGTTGGCATCTGCTTTGCCAGAAAAAGTACCCTGAGCCTGGGTGAGAGAGGATGAGGAGGATGAGGATGGCTTGGTCGTCCACTCTATCAAGTCTTTGGCATGTTGCGGCTCAAAACGGGCAGCTGCCGGAAAAAAGGACAAGCGTGTCCCAAGGCCACGTGCTGATGAGGATGCACCATGTCCTTGACAAGCACTGTTGCCTCTAGACACAGAGCCTGCTTGCCCTCTTTTATTGGCTCGTGACTGTCTGCCTCTCCTTGTTGGCCTTCCAGACATACTAATGGCCTGCAGGGAGATGTAGCTGCACAAAGCTGGGACGTATATATATATACATATACTGATTATACTGCAGCTAGCAGAATTAACTACCTGCCTGTAGTATTATTAGTATGAGAACACCGTATTCAGATAAGCTTTAGGTGCCCACTGTGCAAAGGACACTAAAACAAAATACTGCAGCTCCCTGCCTGTATTTGTATGAGAACGCCAGCAGTTGTATTCAGGTAAGCTTTAGGTGCACGCTGTGCAAAGGACACTAAAACAAAATACTGCAGCTCCCTACCTGTATTTGTATGAGAACGCCAGCAGTTGTATTCAGGTAAGCTTTAGGAGCACACTGTGCAAAGGACACTAAAACAAAATACTGCAGCTCCCTGCCTGTATTTGTATGAGAACACCAGCAGTTGTATTCAGGTAAGCTTTAGGTGCACACTGTGCAAAGGACACAGTACACTAAGTGAAAATACTGCTGCTCCCTGCCTGTCAGTATATTATGAAGAGAGTAACAGGAACAGATCTAGCTAAACTGAATACAGTGTATAAATATATATACACAACACACCTGGGATGCATATATATCCTCTGTAAGTGAAGCTAACTGACTCCACTGCCTACTCTATCTAACTGAAATTAAATTACACTGTCTCTCTCTCTCTCTCTCTGTCTTTAACCACCGCCGCAACACACTACACAAGGCGGCCTTATATAGTGCGGGGCATGTACTAATCCCCCTGAGACATAATTGGCCAAAGCCACCCTTTGGCCAATCATGGCTCTCTGTTTTTTCTGCTCTGTGATTGGCCAAAGCATGCAAGTCATAGTGCATGCTTGGCCAATCAGCAGCCAGCAATGAATTATGGGCCGTGGCGCGCCACTCAAATTTGGCACGAACGGCCCTTAATGTTTGGAATTCGGCGAACGGACGATGTTCGAGTGGAACATGGGTTGGACTCTAACTTGAAGCTTGTCCCTACACACCCACAGCAGAGCCAGGGTTCCCCAACCACAGCATGGCCAGGGTGCCACCCACCCACAATAACCCATCCACAGCAGAGCCAGGGTTCTAGCCAGCCACCCACCCATGGTGACTCACCCACAGCAGGGCCTGGGTGCCAGACACCACTGTGACCCACTTAAAGGAGGGAGCAAGACCATCCACCTACAGCAGGGTACATCATCCGTGCCAGCCAGCCACCCACCCACAGCAGGAAGCCAGGCTAGCCACCCACAGCAAGGTGCACTGTCCGTGCCAGCTAGCCAGCCAGCCACCCATAGTAGGGAGCCACCCACAGGAGCCAGCTACAAAGGACACGGAAGCCGGCCAGCCACAGAGGACACAGGAGCCAGTCAGCCAGCCACAGAACCCATAGTTAAGGTAAGAGGAGCGTTACACAGTGCCAATTTTATTTCTACTTTGTGAGAGGATGGGGGAGGGGTTCAAATCATGTGAGGACCAGAGTGAATGAAGGTGTTCACTATCCACTCTTTTAGAAAGAGGCCCCCTCCAGGTCCCATTATACTTCTTTGTAGTCTCTAATGGGACCTTGGGGGGGGGGCTCTTTTTAACAGACTCTATAATGGGCACTGAAAGGGCCTCTGTTAGAGAGACCCCCCTCCAGGTCCCATTAGATTCCTTTCTAGTCTCTAATGCAGGGGTGCCCAACCATGGCCCGGAGCCCTCTGAAGTGGCCCGCGACCTCCTTCTGTGGGATGCCAGATTGGCAAGCCCAGATCATGGGTTGCAGACCCGCCATCTCAGAGCATTTGTGTTGTTAATGAAGCCGGCAAAGCAAGCAGCTGTGGAGCAGAGCTGTATAAGCTGATGCTTCCTGTATAGCGCCGTCTCTTGCCACAGATGGAGTGATACCAAATGCACTCTACCGGGCACAGCAACAGCAGGCGATACCTGAATGGAAGACTTATTAAAGGTCAGTTTATTACTAAAATTGCAGTCTATATATGGGCATATCTGTGCAATGGTTACTGGGCTGCTTTAAAACTGATCCGCAGGTACAGTGCACCTTCAGGTTACCTGCACTGAGCCATAGACTTCTGTTATTATCTGTGGGTTTGGTGAGCTTTCAGAAAGTGCGCCACACCTGCAGGATATAATAGAAGTCTATGGCAAAGTGTAGCTAACCCACAGGAAAACACAGGTGCACTGCATCAGTATGAAAGGCCCCTTTCACACTATCGGTCCAACTCAATCGGACCCTCCATTTACCTCTATGAAACGGCAGATGTAAACAGATCTGTGTCCTTTTACACCCGCCTACCTCCAATCTAATTCGCAAAAAAAACAAACAAAAAAAACAGAAGGGGATCAATCCCCTTCTGTCAGGGTGGATCGGAGGACCCATAGAGTAGAGTGGGCTGTGTCCGCTCTGCACGGAGCTGTCATCCGCCTGCTCTGCTCATTGTGGCCCGCGACCGGTTACCAAGTCTCTTAAGTGGCCCTTGCTCTTCAAAAGGTTGGACACCCCAGCTCTAATGGGTCCTGGACTCTCTATAACAGAGAGTCTCTAATGGACACTGTTAGAGAGAGACCCCTCCTTCAGGTCCCATTAGATTCCTTTGTAGTCTCCAATGGGTCCTAGACTCTCTAACAGAGATTCTCTAATGGACACTGTTAAAGAGAGACCCCCCTCCAGGTCCCATTAAACGAAAAAGGCAGAAGTTGTACTTTGTGAAAAATGTAGAGGTGGGGCCTGACAGGGGGCCCTTGTTTTATTTGGTCCGGGGGGCCCTGAGTGTTGTAAGAATAGAGAACCAGATATACCAAGCAGCTTCTCTGGGGGCTACAAAAACGAAATATCATTCACTTAGGTGGTATATCTACTTTAAAGTGTAAGGCCCCGTTCACATGGGGCAATTTGCTCTATGCCCCATGCAGGGCCATCTTTTACCAGCACGGGGATGCACAGGTGCTGCATGCAGCTCCACATTGGCATTCCATTTTAATCTATTGGGACATGCAGCTGCACGGAACGCATGCGGATGCATGTAGGTGCAGGTACACAAACTCACCCTGTGTGCGTTTGGGGACCTACACCTGGATGTCATATAGGGACACAGTGGCTGTGTCTGTGCAGCCTTGTGTCCCAATTGATTAAAATGGGATGCCGGTATAGGAATGCATGCACCACCTGTGTATCCACATGCCATTAAAAGATGACCCGGGGCATGGAGAAAATCTCCTTGTGTGAACAAGGCCCAAGGCCAATTTCACACTGGTGCACTTTTGTCACGCTAAAATTCATCTTTCTAGCATTACAAAAACATATGAAAACGACACCCCTTTAAATCCTATGCAGCTGTTCACATTAGTGTTCTGAATTTGCTCTGCCTTTTGAAAAGTCCTGTATACTGCATTTTTGGTGCAATGTGTTAAAAAAAAAAAAAAAAAAAAAAAAAGCCTTCCATAAAATTTGATTGTAATGTACCAAAACACATCGCAAATGCACCCACACATGCATGCTGTGAGTTGTGTGCAGTGAAGAGAGAGAGAGAAAAAGCCATGAGCCAGTGCAGGACCATGGAGAGTGGCATAGCTAGTCGGCTGAACATTGAGCATGAGCAGATTGGTGCTCTGCGTGAGCATCCTGACCTAAAATCATTTATTTTTATACATTATCTTTAATATCTTGACTAGATATCTCCCTTCCAAGTTGTATTCAATTGTAGTCATGTGTATAAGTTGATGCTTTTTTTTTTCTTCAAGTGTCTCATTCTTCTAATTGCATTTGCATTGAATTTTGACCACTGTAAATCTTGCATTGCTTGCATTTGCTGTATCAGTGTAGGGGATCTGTTGCCCTCTACTGTCTGAATTCGTAAATGCCTATACATAGAAATGGAGAGAAAGTTGTAGTTGTGGTGTTTTGTCCATGTTGCTAAATTCTGAACCAGAAGAGACATCTGTACACTAGTAGGGAGGGACTAAAGCGCAGAGTAAATAGGTCCTGAGTTACAGTGCCACATCACAGTTCCTGCCGGTGAGAAGGTCCAATCCAGGCTGGTTGCACAACAGTTGGACCGCTGATCTTGTCTTCAGGTCTCCGACACAAAGACAGAAACGGCATCATCCTCAGGGGCCCCTGCAACTGGACTTTGCTGCAACATTCATCTGGAGGAATCTCTATTAATAACTATATACTGTATGTACTGTTATTATTCTCTTCTTATATAAAGATTGGATTATTTCCATATCGGTGTGCATCTATATACATAGTTCTATAACTTCCAATTACTTTGAAAAGATCACTGATTCATTTCTCATTAAGGAATAGCCTTTTGTTCACAGAGGCCATGTCTTGGATGTTGGCACAATGGCAGCAGTGGGCAAATGGGCGTACCCCTATGTCCCCTTTAAGAGCCGGGGCTAGCAGGCACGCGCACGCAACGTACAGAATGACCGTGCCCGCGGGACACGATGTCCGCCGGTCTCCCGGCGATCGTGTCATGGAGCCGCAGAATGGGAAAGTGCCTATGTAAACAAGACATTTCCCCATTCTGCTTTGTGACATGACAGAGATCACTTCTACCTGTCATCGGGAGCAGTGATCGCTGTCATGTGAGTAGTAGCCCACCCCCCCACAGTTAGAATCACTCCCTAGGACACACTTAACTGCTTGATCGCCCCCTAGTGTTTAACCCCTTCCCTGCCAGTGCCATTTACATGTAATCAGTGCATTTTATAGCACTGATCGCTGTATCAATGCAAATGGCCCCAAAATAGTGTCAGAAGTGTTCTGATGTGTCCGTCACACATATACATTCTACCAGTGCCCATCATGTACAGCCTATCAGTGCCCATGACATGCAGCCTGCCAGTGCCCATTATGTACAGCCTGCCAGTGCCCATCAGGTACAGCTTACCAGTGCCCATCAGGTACAGCCTACCAGTGCCTGGTAATGTGATCTCATGCTGTGTGTCAGAGCTGGATCTGAATTGCCGTGCAGTGGCTGTAACGATGTCCCGCCTCCTATGACACATGGCGCAGTGATTCCTGGCATTGGATCAGTGTGCCGTCTATCACAAAAGACGATCTAGGAGGTGGGACATCATTACAGTGGCTGCACGGCGATTCAGATCTCTGACACACCGCATGAGATCATGCTACCAGCCACTGGGGAGGCTGCATCTCATGACAATTGTGAGAAGAGCAGGAGGGAGGGGAAACTGACAGGGGCGTGCCGTTATGATAGTGGGACCCTCACTCGAATATAAGTCAAGGAGGGCCTTTTCAGCATAAAAAAAGGTGTTGAAAAACTCAGCTTATACATGGTTATATACGTCAGTTTGAATTTTTTTTAATAAAGTTTAGTGTCACTTTAACCACTTGCCGACCATCCGCGGAAGTTATACTGCGGCAGAATGGCACGACTGGGCGAAACAGCGTTATCTAGCATCGCTTCGTCCTGTGGCCACTAGGGGGCGCGTGCGTGCCCCCTGCTCATCCCAGGAGCCGATGCGAGTGCGACCACCACTGGGATCCCGCGATTGCTCAGGGGCACACAGAGAACCGGGATCTGTGTATGTAAACACACAGTTTCCGGTTCTCTGAGGGGAGAACAGACAGATCGTCTGTACATACAGAGTATGAACAGCGATCTGTCATCTCCCCTAGACAGTCCACTCCCCCCTTCAGTTAGAGCACACACTAGGGAACACATTAAGTCCTTGATTGCCCCCTAGTTGTTAACCCCTTCACTGCCAGTGCCATTTTTACAGTAATCAATGCATTTTCATAGTACTGATCGCTGTAAAAATGGCAATGGTCCCAAATATGTGTCAAAATTGTCCGACATGTCTGCCATAATGTCGCAGTCCCGATAAAAATCACAGATCGCCACCATTACTAGTAAAAAGAAAACAATAATAATAAAAATGCCATAAAACTATGCTATTAGAGTAAATTAAGGGTTATTATACTATTAGTGTCAGATTTTCCACCGCAATGTCACTGTCCCGCTAAAAATCGCTGATCACCGCCTTTACTAGTAAATAAAATAAAAATGCCATAAAAAAATCCCCTATTTTGTAAACGCTATAAATTTTGCCCAAACCAATCAATAATCGCTTATTGCGATTTTTTTACCAAAAATATGTAGAAGGATACGTATCGGCCTAAACTGGTGGAAAAAAAAAACGTTTTTTTATATGTTTTTGGGGGATATTTATTATAGCAAAAAGTAAAAAATAATGCGTTTTTTTAATAAAATTGTCGCTCTTTTTTGTTTATAGCGCAAAAAATTAAAACCGCAGAGGTGATCAAATACCACCAAAAGAAAGCTATATTCGTGGTGAAAAAAGGACAACAATTTTTTTTGGGAGCCACGTCGCACGACCGCAATTGTCAGTTAAAGCGACGCAGTGCCGAATCGCAAAAAGTGGTCTGGTCTTAAGCAGCAAAATGGTCCGGTCTGAAAGTGGTTAAAGATCACCATTGTGATCTTTAAAAGGGTATGGATGAATTAAAGTGGGTGTATTCAGTGATTAAAGAGCAACAGGATAAACCATGCGATAATTGTATGTAGGGATGCACCATTACCATTTTTTTTTTTTAGTACTCGCCGATACAAATAACTGATACCTACCGTAGTAGGTGTCAGCTGTACAAATCATTGAGCCGCTACCATTTTGGTAGATGCTTAGTCTCTTTTTGATAATGTAGGAGGTAGAAATAAGTAAATTCAACCAAGGGGGATTTTTCCAGTTCCAGAGGTTCGGGACCGGAGGCCTGGGGGTTCAGAGACCCGGGCGCCTCCGGGGAGAAGGCTGGAAAGCCTGGGAATTCAGAGATCCCGGAGCTGGATAACCGAAGGTGACTCTAGGGAGGCCAAGGTCAGGTTCCCTGGAGCAGCAGTCATCATGTAACGCAGGAGGAAGTAGCAAACGGAAGAAGAATACTGGGAACAACTTTCTGTTAGTAGAACATGGACTGTTGTTGGGAGAGTGCAATGGGAGTGCAAACTCAGTGGAGCTATTCCGAAATTCTTTGCTGTGTATCCAAGGACCACAGTAGGAAACACTTCTCTGGGTCACGGAAATAGGTGGTGAGGTCTAGGACTTTGAATAATGCTGTGGAAGTTGAAACTCAGAGTGATGCTCAGCTGCCCATAGTGAGAGTGTACTTCAGAAATCAGAGAAGGATCGCTAACAGGGTAATTTAATCTACAAAGCTACGGTTACAATTTGATATTTCCCTTTTCTATTTCAAATATGGGATTCAACGGGGCATCTCATATGCTTCATTCTATTGCCCTACAAATGTGTCCCAAATAAAGCCATTTCAAAAGTTAAGAGTGTGAAGTGCTACTTTTATGGAATCACATGGGAGGATTGGAAACGGAACAAGCTGGCGTAAGGTAAAATGAACCAAATCAGCAGCTCCTAAGGGGGTAGTGCGCTACATACATTTTGCGCTTTTTCAATGTGAAATGTGTAAATATATGTTAATATATATGTGTAAAAATATTGACTAACAAAGCAAACAAAAAAAAAGTTTTAATTGTTTATCGTTTATAAAATAGACGAGAACCAGAAAAAAAAAAAGCGGGGAAATAATTAAATGGAGGAGAATAAGGAGTTAATTAAGGCTGATTAGAGTAAACTAAGGGTTATTAAGGGGTTAAACAGAGGAACATTTGTTCTTCCCTTTGACCTGCAGATGAAGAAACAGAAAGATTCAAAAAGAAACAATGTTCTTTTTATTTTAGTGTTTCAGCAGCTGAGCAATGTTGTTAATAAACATTGCCGACTGCTTTTTTTTTTGACAGCTCCAATTACCGGCCTTCTTTAACACTTCAGCTGTCAACAGGGGAGACCCACTGACAGCTCAAAGAACCAAGTCTGAAAGTATCGGTTTCAGGTATCAGTGCATTTGCACGAGTACCGATACTTGTGCAAATACTCGGTATCAGCACCGATAACTGATACTAGTATCAGTGCAAGCCCAATTGTATGTCACCCCCACCCCTCCCAATAATGTTTCTTACATTGGAGGCTACTAGGGTGCCCCAATAACATCCCCTCTTACACTGTTGGTCAGTCGGCCCTCCCAATACAGTGCCTCTATTATATTGCTGCTCAACGTTAAATTATAAGTACCCCCAAGTGCCATCATCATGTTCCCTGACAGAAGTTATTTCCTTCTCACCTTTTTAGCAGCAGTTAGACATAGCTGCCCACCCCCCAATCTAACGCTTCTATCCCAGGTGATGGCATAAACAAGTGCCTGCGATGGATGTCAGAGGAGGATCACAGTGGGGGGTGATTTACGAAAGCCGTACGCAATCGGTAGCGGCACATGGCGAGGTGCAGCTTACATTTCCATATTTTTGAAAAGGTGCACTGGTAACAGAGCTTGAATCCCCATGTACTATAGCGATCTTGGCGCCTTGGAGAATACAAGCTGTGTGCCACTATGGACATGGCGCACCACATCTCCAAATTCAGTATTGACAGAAGATGGAGGTGCCAATATTATGGGGTGATATGAGGAAGTTTAGTAACAACTGCCCAAGTAACAAATATGCCCAAAATAGAATGAGAAAGTAACTTTTTCCGAGAAAGCCTGCTGTGCCTGCAAGTACGTTTAGAACTGCGCAAGATCAACTGCGCAAGTGGCTCTTGCGCTCGTTCACATGAGTTTGTTCACTGCGTGGCCAAAATCTTAGCAAATGTTAAGCAACGTTCATGCAATCGCGTGGGTTGAACGGGCGCACCTCTAAACGTGACAATTTTTTTTTACACTGGTTTACTCCCTCTAAGCCCTTGTACACACGGTCAGACATTTCGATGGACAATGTCCGATCGGACCGTGTTGTCGGATAATCCGACAGTGTGTGGGCTCCATCGGACGGTTTCCGTCGGCGTATCCGACGGACCAAGTTTTCCAGCTGGGCTATAAAATTCTCCGACATGATCTGATCGGACTTTGTCCGATCATGTGTAGAGAATTCCAATCGGACAAAGTGCCACGCATGCTCAGAACAAATTCCTAGACCAAAGCTATTGGCTACTAGCCTGAATGTAGTCCCGTCCTAACGAAATAACGTCACCACGTTAAGTACGATCATATTTTCTGACAACTTTGTCCAACTGTGTGTATGCAACAGTTTCGGACAAAATCCGACGGATTTGGTTGTCGGAATGTCTGACCGTGTGTACAAGGGCTAATGCATATGATTTCCGTGGGCTAGCTTTTGCTTTTAAAGGGGAACTCCACACTCCATTCTCCAATGCTCTTGTCTCCCCCCCCCCCCTCTAATCCCTTGGATTTCCATGGGCTAACTTTTGCTTTTGAAAGGGAAGTCCACACTCCACTCCATTCTCAAAAGAGTGATCGCCCAACCCCCTCCTGAACCATACAAGGCCACATACACTCAACATAGCTGGCTGCCTTTGGAGCATGTTGGGCTCCATTCTCAATAGGCTGTGAGCTGCCTTCATCTATCCAAACCACATCCTTTTTTGGAGCATACAACAGGGCCAGCTAGGAAAGGGCCGAGAAGAGTGATCGCCCAACCCCCTCCTGAACCATACAAGGCCACATGCACTCAACATAGCTGGCTGCCTTTGGGGCATGTTGGGCTCAGCCCAAAACCAACCACAAAGCACCTTGTACCCACTAGTTTAAAGGGATTTTCCATGTTCCGTAAAGCCCCCCACAACTCCACCCTGTGTGGAAGAGGCCCTTGTCCCGCTGAATATGGGAACAAGGTGGTTGAGTTTTGGGGTGCCCGAGCACCTCCTGCCCCCAAGCATCCACCTCCCCTTTCATGGGCTGGCTTGCTGTGTGTTTGTTAGTGTGTGTGTGAGGGGTACAATATTGTTTTTTTAGTTTGGGGTGGTATTTTTCACATGGGGCTTCTCATTTTAAGCCTTAACAGATCCAAATGGCTTTGTATGTATTGGGGGGGGGGGGGGGCAGGCTATTTTTTGTTTTGGATTAAAATCTTGCAGCTGCAATGTAGATTTGTACGTTTTCTCTAAAGCCGTACATCTTTGAAGCAGCATTTTGGATACATGCTACAGATGCACCACTTGTAAGCCCCCCCCAAGTTACTAGCGTTTAAGAAATGTTGCATTTTTAAAGGCACTTCTCCTTGTTTCAGTTTTGGGGTTGTACAAATTGGTAACATCAATATATGTCCCTCAGGATGGGACCTGGGCTCCTACCCATACCCATTTTAAGGCCAATAACTAGAATATAAGCCAGCCAAGTGGGGACTAGCAAAATTAACAAGTCAGTTCCCATAGACAGTAATGGTATTTATTGTATAGCTTTTCCCCATGTTAGGCTCTTTGTTTGGCCCCCTGGACCGAGGGGTGTTTGTACCATCTGTAATTTTGTAGTATGCTGGATGATGTGCTTAATTTTGAACAGGCTTATTTTGTGATAGCTGCACTTGGGTTTGTCTGGGCATGCTCAGGGACTTTGGTTTTTTTTTTTTTTTTTTTTTTTGTGCGTGAACAGCACTTGGATTTTTCTGGGCATGCTCAGAGAGTGAAAAAAGGGGAGAGAGAGTTTAGTTTCACTTTGATTTAATTGTCTGTGCTGCATTATTTTGCAAAAGCTTCCTCAGGATGTTGTGACTAATAAATGTTTAAATCCTTAAGAGATGTCCGTTTGTGGGCACAGTCATTTTAACGCCTGTTAATTTCCTCTGCAAAATAGTCAGACCTCGGAACCATAGACTGTTAGTGTCTCAAATTAGCATACATGTGTTTTTTGCTTTTCATGCTCTTTTCCAAGTCCTGTTTTGTTGACCAAAAGAATTTGTAACAAATTTTTATGTTTTATGTGTTTTGTTAATAATTTGTTTTACAGATGCATGCTCAATCCAAGTAATGCATTTTAACCCCCTCCCCCCCAATTCTCATACAACATATTTCCCAGCTGCAGCTTAACTAGGCTGCTTGGCATGGCAAAACAAAAATAGGTGTGATTTGTCTAAAAGCTACTTTCCTAGTACCTTCATGGTAGCATATGCATGGATTGTGCATATGCTGCCACGGCAAGGCACCAAGAAAGGAAAATTACAGAGAGGTAAGTATTCAATTTTCCATTTCAGCGCAGTGGTTCTCAGCCTCAGTCCTCAAGTACAACCGACAGGACATATTTTGGGAATTTATCTTAGCTAAAATAGCTGTCCAAAATCCCAAGCCATTGAGAGACTCTGATTTAAAGCACCTGTGCAAGATGAAGGAAAACCTGCAAACATGGCTTGTTGGGGGTACTTGAGGACAGGGTCGAGAATCACTGATTTAGAGCACCGAACTAAAATCTAGCTCAAGACAATCCTATTCTAATTGTGGGCATTTGAGGGAAACCGAGTGAGTGTTAGAACCCCTGCTTGTCTTTTTTAGGTTGAGCTTTATGTCCCTTTTCTGAAAATTGGCTTCACTTCCTGTCGCATAGCCAAACAGGCAGTGAGGGTAAAACCCTACCAATGTCTTTCCTTGGGGACACACAGGTCAACCTAACTAGTGTCCCCATTAGACAAATTGCACTCTAGCACTTTGTTGTGTACACCCCACATTATTAAACAGTTTGCATCAGAAGACTCTTCACCGAGAAAATTGTATCCATTCTGAATCTCTTGTATCCAATTGATTTGTTAAAACCTTCAGATTCAGAATTAATCTGAATTTGCCTGATGGTATCTTTACAAGAAAGATGTGCGAGTAACAGCCCAGCCCTACCTCCTCGGGGGGAACGTATATGATCACCCCTTGCTGCATCAGTTCTTGCAAAATAGAGATCATGGCTACTGATTTTTCTGGGTCTTGAGCAGCCTGGGTTACACAAAACCATGCGGGGGGGGGGGGGGGGGGTGATATGAGCGAATTCCAGCCTGTAACCCTCTTTTATTGTTTTGAGGATAAACAGACTGTTTGTCACTGACTTCCACTGTGGAAAAAAGATCTGTAACCTTGCTCCCACAGTTGGAAGACCGTCACTGGCTCTTTGGGTTGGGGGTAGGGGGGCGGAATAACACTCCCGACTTGCCCCTTCCTCTCTGTGGCTTCCAGGGCCTTCTATATCCTGTTTCTTTGGTTTCCAAAGTTTTTGAAAAGCACGAAAATTTTTAGTGCCCTGGGGGTTCACTTTCTTTTTTACAGGAAAACCCTTCTTCTTGTCGGCCGTTCTGTCCAGTATGGCTTCAAGGTCAGGGCCGAAAAACAAATCTCCCTCAAACGGAAGACCGCATAATTTGGTTTTTGAGGCAGTATCCCCTGTCCATGTTTTCACCCATAAAGCCCTACGGGCTGAGATTATCAGGGCATAGGACCTGGCTGACATCTTAATGGATTCTGCCGAGGCATCTGCCATATACCCCACTGCTTTTAAGAGGACAGGCAAAGTATCAAGCAGATCCTTTCTAGGCGTTCCTGCCTCAATATGGGCTTTTAACTGTTCCAGCCAGTGCTCCAGATTTCTGGCTACTACTGTTGAAGCCATAGCTGGTTTTAGGTTTGCCAATGTTGAGTCCCAAGCCTTCCTTAGGAGGGAATCAGCCCTTTTGTCCATTCTTTAGGAGACCCATGTCCTCAAATGCAAGATCCGTATTCCTTGAAACCTGAGAAAAAGCTGCGTCAAGCTTAGGTTTTTTGTTCCATACCCGAGAGCTATCCTCTTCAAAAGGAAACCTGCGTTTGAGGGACCTGGAAAAGAAAGGGGCCCTCTCTGGGTCTCTCCATTCCTTTTTAATAGTTTCGGATAGAAACTTATGTACTGGGAACACTCTGTTTCACCTCGCCCAAACCTTGAAACATTTTGTCATGCAGTGACAGTTGGGCTTTATCCTCTGTGATGTTCAGAGTAGTGTGGATAGTTTTCAGCAGGTCATCCACCTCCTTTAGGGATAATTTATACCGGGTTGATGAAGCAGAAGCCTCCTTTACTTCCTCTGCCTCTTCCTCAGAAGCTGAGGACCCACTAGGCTCCTCCGAGTCACACACCACCCCACACCACCCCACCCCCGATGCAGATGCTGGGGAGTGAGAACGGGGCGCTGAGCTACTACCTGCAGCTGGGCGTCTGTCTAAACAAGACTGGAAAGATTCAAAAGTATCTGATAATTCTTTCCTAAAAGAACTTAGCAGCTCTCCTTGCTGAGACGCAGGAGTAGTGGAAGCTGCTTCTTCCTTGACCAAGTCGCTTAGGCAGGACCTGCATAACACCTTGGTCCAAGAATCACTAAGTATATTTTTACATGGACATTTCCTCTTGCTAGGAGGGGAGAAACGTTTGGTCTTTTCTTTCACCTTCTGAAATACAACAAAAGGAAAGACCCAAACCTCAGTTACAAACATGAACAAAGAGAGAAAAAAGACATGCTGTCAAATAGAACAGATTTAAAATTTCAGATTCTATTTGCTCTTCAGCCAGTGAACCCCCCCACAGACTCACTAAACAACTATTGAAAAAGCATTATTCCTAAACTGTAACATAGGAAAAGAATGCTGCAGGCTTCCCAGTACAAGGAAGGGAAGAAAAGACATGGCTCAAACAGTAATGACAGAGACCACTGTCCCTGCTTACCTGAGCCTGGCTGACAACCGTGGCTCCTGCCACCGCTGATTGATCCTCCTCCATCGTCAGAGAGGATACAATGGCGTTGAGTGCTCTAAAAAGTTTGAATTCCGCGCCATTTCTGGAAGTGATGTCAGCTGAATGACATCTTCTCTGTTCCAACGGCCGGAACCGGAAGCTGCATCGCACCGTCGGAAATGCCGCCCCCAGCTGGAAAGGCGCGCTCGCCATCCGGACCCGGAAGGCATGAGGCTGACACCAACGGCGCGAGATATGAATCCCGGCCGCGTCTCAGCCCCAGCCGCCAGTCTAGAAGAGGGTAGAGACTTCCACAGCCTGACCCCCCTGGGTATGAAGGAGAGCGGACACCGGAGCAACCCCCGCGCGTGAAGGGAGGAAGCTGGGCCAGGTCTGTACCAAAAAACAAACAACCGGTATGCCTCCAACTCTCCCCACCTGGAGAGAGCGCAGCACCGCTTGGTTCCCTGCAGCGCTTCCACCATGGCCGGAGGAAACACTACAACTGAGGCCATGGTGGAAGTGTCCGGTCTTTAAAGTAATCTGCAGTGCTTCCTGGGAAAGTGGGTGGAGCTGCGCTCTCTCCAGGTGCTGTCCTGAAAGACGAAGGGAGAAAAAGGAATTGCTAATTGCCTAGAAAGACACATCCGATGAGATTAAATTAACCAATTGTATTGGGCATGCGCTATTTTCAGTGAGAAAACCACAGTTGCCCTAGCGACAGTTGCAGTTTACATATGAAGGTATTTCTTATCGCTATTTGCGCTTCAATGTGCGCCGCTTTGTACATTTGATTAATGACTTTTCCGGTGCACCCATTAATGTATGAACTGGTGCAGTGCCTTCTTACTAAATCCCCCCCCAGTGACCAGCATGGCAGAACATGTTGTTGTGTCATGCTACTAATCTAAGCCGAGCTCCATATGAATGAAAAAGCATTTCTGATGGAGGGTCGGCAAGGCGGGGAAGCAATATAGACCTGTTGCTGACCCTCACTCTAATGTTAACAAAGAGAAGGTGCCCAGGAAGAGAGGAGTGAGGAGGCCTTTACTGCTTCTCTTGTGAATTTTGAGAATGAATTGTTGCTTGTAGTTACAGAGGTCAGTGCAGGCCTGTTTAAAAAAAAAAAAAAAAAAATCTTAACAGTTTGCAAAGACTGTCAATTTTTAAATTATAGCTTGGTCATAGTTCTACTTTAATTTCCAATAGCCAAGCAATGTTTTAGAAAGACAGCCTCTAGGTTTTATTTCAGTAAGGGCTTCCTCCATGTAACATTTTGTACCATTTTCAAATTGCCATTAAGGCTGGCCATACATGGTCGAATTTCTAAAGAATTTTTTTTTGAGAATCATAAAATTTGTGCGTTTTGTGATCTGATGATGCCACCATTGATTTCCAAATTCAACCAACCAGGCCTTCAATTTCACCACCATGTTGCTACAGAAAATAATTTTCATGGCTGGGAATCTTCTTTTCTTGCACATGACGCATTTCTTTTCCGACTACATTTCTCGCACGATTCTACCATCAGATTAGAAAATAGTTTTTCTAAAAATTTCCAACAATGTCCGATTACTCAAATACGATGCCCACGTGAAAAATCAGCTGTTGCTACAGCCCACTAATGGTGTGAAATACAAATGACAATTCGTTCAAAATTTGACCCATGTATGGACTGCCTAAGTCACATAAGAGATTTATATACACTTTTTTTCTTTTTAACCACTTCAATACAGGGCACTTTCACCCTCTTCCTGCCCAGGCCAGATTTCAGAGCCATCACACTTTGAATGACAATTGCGCAGTCATGCAACACTGTATCTGTATGACATTATAATTATTTTTTTTCCACACAAATCAAGCTTTCTTGTGGCGGTATTAATTCACTACTTTTTTGTTTTGCTAAATAAAAAAGAAAAGACAGACTTTTTGAAAAGATGCTTTTCTGTTATAAAGTTTTGTAAAATTTTCTTCTTCGTGGATGAGGCTGCACTGATTAGTGCCCTAATTAGCAGTGTAAATGTGCCGTCAGCCTTGCCGCTAGTCTGCTCTCCTTTACTCCTAGTGACATCACGTGAGGAAAGGAACGCCGATGATAACCAGATTTGTTTACCCGTGATTGGACACAGCTGATCACATGATAAAGGACTGATGTGATTGGCCCTTTACGTCAATCTGAGGGACACAGAGCTATAATTAAAAAAGGTACCTCATACCAAAGCAAAAAAAAAAAAAAACAAACAATAGAATTCCTTTATAGTTGTGTAAAAACAGCTGCACCCATGCAAGTGTAAAACTGTATTTTGAGTCAAAAGAGAAATATTTAGGGGGCGCTGATGTCTATATCTATTGTGCTAGCAATTGAATATAGAGTATCTACAATAATATGCACACATGAAAAATCCCAAAACACAAATTAAAGTGTTAAATCATATTGACTTATGAATCAAAATATAGTGAATGTGTTTTGAACAGTTCATAAAATCTTCAAGTGACATCCTGTGAAAAACCATCACCAGATATGCTCAGTAACATGTCCTACTCGCAAGAGGGCCATACATTTTTTTTTTTTTTTTTTTAAAACCTAAAAAGAAGAAGGTCAATAACTGCTTGTGCAATTAGGTTGTGGAGCTTGCTTTGCTGTATTTAGGGATAAAATCAGGAGATCTTTCATTATATCCTCCTCTCAACCATGGTCCACAATCAAAAGGAGGGAAGGGAACCAAAAGCAAAAGACTGTTTTAGTTAAAATTTGTTAAAAACAATAACAAATGCCTGCTTACATTTGTAGGTGCCTTGTCCCGGCACGGAGGATAGCCCATGGGCCCGCTGAAGGGCACTGTCGCCGCTTGGCTCGTACTCGAGGGCTGGCATGTAAACACAAAACCGGAAACGAGGGACCCGGAAATGACGTGGCCGGGGGAAAAAAACCTCAGAGATGGAAAGGAGGATAGAACGAAAGATCTCTCGATTTATCCAAGAACAGCAAACCAAGCTCCAAGACCTAATCACACAAGCGCTTATCGACCTCCTTTTGAAGCAAAGAGGCCATGGCCCTCTACTGAGGATCACAGAGAGAACCTGATGCATGCCCCGGGAGGCGATTTTTGGACACCCTCCAAGATCAGGAGAACCACGCTGCCTCTGTTTTTGGCTATGCACCAGTTATAAAATGATTGAGCAAGGAGACATTGTTGGCACAAAACATCAAGCTCTAGAAAGCCAGCTATTGCCATGACCCACCAGCTGTAAATTAAAATAAAGCACGCTGCTGCACACCATTTTATTTTCAGGTATTCATAGTTCATCTGAATATAAACACCAGTGGTAACTGCTCTGATCCTGTCACGCACAGTGTTATTTTTCTTTGAAAGAAGAATTTGGCGAGCCAATTGGAAAGCAGCTATAAAAACCGCATGTGATCACTAAATTGCACTGATATAGCGATCCGAGCAAAAAAAAAAAAAAAAGCACTGTCACTGTATAAATGACACTGGCAGGGGAATCAAAGGGTTAAGTGTGCTCCTAGGGAACAATTTCTAACTGTAGGGGGGGGATGACACTGTAGGAAAACAGATCTGCATTTCTGGCAGAATTCTGCCTTCTCCTCAGAACGATCGGTGAGCCCCAGATCAGGAACAAAAATGACGTACAGGTACGTGACTTTGCGATAAAGGGTTGCCCTGCCACAGTATATGTATGTGGGGTGGTCCTTAAGCGGTTAATTCTTCATCACTTGCCCTTCTCTGTTTAATCCTTGAAGCTATGCCCCTCTTTCTTTAATCCTTCAACCCTTGCCCCTCTTTCTTTAATCCTTCAACCCTTGCCCCTCTTTCTTTAATCCTTCAACCCTTGCCCCTCTTTCTTTAATCCTTCAACCCTTGCCCTTCTCTCTTTAAATCCTTCAATCCACACCCCTCTTTCTTTACTAAAGGAGCCCCTGCGCCTGAGAAAAGAACCCAGTTAGCAAGAAAACAGACCAAAACAAATTATAAAACCACAATTAAAAAGTGAATTTAGTGAGAAACATAATTTATTTACAATGAACTTTCACAAAGCCTTAAATTATAGAACTTCTGAAGGGCACGGTGAAGAGAACCAGTAGTTTTAACGGCATCCCCTTGGACGTCAGGGGAACAGAACTAGATGTCTCTTCTAAACAGTAGTAGGTCTATAATCATTATAATATATATTTCTATGTATTGTATATAGAATCTTTTTATTTTATTTTTTTTAGTGCAGCGTTTAAGTTTTCCCCACCCTGTTCTAGGAAAATGGATGGCAAAGTGCTGGCTTTGAAAAAAAGAAAAAGAAAGGAGTAGAAAACACAGACTTGGTTTTTTTGTTTTGTTTTTTTTTTTTTGTTTTTTTTTTTTCCTTCATTTTTTCTTTTTCCATCATGGGCATTCAGTATGAACAACAATTTTTCCTCTGTACAAGAGAATTTTGGGTCCAATACAGAAATATAAATATAAAACAAACAGACTATAAAAGAGGAAGGGGAGAGGGTTCAATCCTGCTGATCGATTTTCTTTTATGCCGGTTCCATAGGATGGTCTTCAGTTTACTAGGTCATGATCGTTCGAAATCAGTGCCGTCTCTGTACAGAAGAGAAGCGCTTTTCGATCGTTAGTGGTGACTGAGGTGGAGGCCGACCCCCTGTGACTAGGCCTCCCCGTCCGTTCTATTGAGAGCTTGCTCTTTCTAGGATGTGAAGGTCGTAGGGTTTTCTGCTTGTTCTCAGTCTAAACTTGTTCATTAAATTATTGTGTTTTTTCAGTGCAATCTGTGCGGCGGACACCGTGGGGAAGGTGGCGACGATGGTATAAGTGGAGGCCAAGTCTGTGGAAGGGTTGGGCTGTTCGGTACTCGTGTGGTTGTCTCCACTGCTGCAGTAGTGTTGGTTATGTTGCTGTTGGTGCGGTGCCTGCTGCGAGTGGGGGTCCCGGAGCCACCGGATTTTAGCACCTACTTTAAAGAGTTCGCCAAAAAGCATTTCTGCATCTTTGCGACTTATCCCGTCTGGCAGTTCTGTGATTTCTAAGACCTTACCGATGACTGCAGCCATGGAGAGAAAAAAGCAAGAGAGAGAACAGTAATTATATCAAATGTTCTACAACTTTAGCTGTAATTAGAGAGTGAAAGCCTAATGTATTGCATCAGACAGAAGTGTACAGGTGAAATCAGCACATTACAGCAAGACCCCTTTCACACTGAAGGCGTTTTTCAGGCGTTTTAGTTCTAAAAATAGCACCTGTAAAGCTCCTCTTTCAGCCTCCCAATTGCGAAAGCCCTAGTGCTTACACACTGGGGTGGTGTGCTTGCAGGCCCGAAAAAAAAAAGAAAAAAAGTCCTGCAAGAGGGCTTCTTTGTGGTGGTGCAGAAACGAGCCCCGCCATTGAAATCGATGGGCATCGCTGCCGAAGTGCTTTGCGGGCACTTTTAACCCTTTCCTCAGCCGCTAGCAGGGCTAAAAAGTGCCCAAAAAGCACTGCCGACGCAGCCAGGTTAGCAGCGTGAAAGGGCTCTAAAGGACACCAAGCTGCAGCAGTAATATCTTACACCCTGAGATATGGGTGTAACAAGTTTTAAAGGTGAACTAATCCTGTGAGGCTTTATTGTGGTGAATCAGCACCTACAGTATAGGCATCATAAAGGATACCTTTATGTGTTATAACCAGTAATGCTTGTAGTGGATAGATTTGCTTACCTTGAGACCAGCCAATTTTGGGCCAAAATTACATTTTAACATGCAAATTCGCTTACAGAAGTATACATAACAAACACCTTAAAGTACAACCAAAGGCAACATTTTATTAATTTTTTTGGATAGAGTGGAGATGGATTAGAATGTCAGTTTTTTTTTTTATTGCTGTCTGCGCCCACTATTAAAAAGAGATCCACCCTCTGTCCTGTTTACCGTGATCATTGAAGGAAAAAGTAAATCCCAAATCTTGGGTTGTCCCCAATCTTCCAATGGGGATATTAGTTCTGGTGATCTGGGGGTCACAAAGGAATCACCTTCATTTGCAAGAATTTGCCCTCACTTCCTGTGTGAACATTTTCAAATCCTTTAGTAAATCAGCCTATACATTTTGTTTGTATGTTCTGGCAGCATTTGTTTGACTACGACTAGAGAAGGGACATTCCCAAGATACGCTCCACTGGGGCAGGAGAATAGTTGAATGGTTTGATGTAATGTTTGATGGAATGGAAGTAATGTGTTGGGAGTTTGAAGGAAATATGGAGAGATCTACCTAGCTGCTGGGGGAAGCATACTTTTACCCACCGTGTTAAAGTGGTTGTAAAACCCCTTACAACCACTTTAACCTACAGGTAAGCCTTGATTAAGACTTACCTGTAGGTGCAAGAAATATCTCCCAAATCTAAAAGGTTTAGGAGACATTTGCAAAAATAGTGGAACCGATGTCTATGGTGCCTGCGCTGTAGACATCGGGCACAGGCACACTGAGCGTGCTGTTTCTAACGGCGATCATGCCGTTAGTGGCGGCACCAGCGCACATGCACGGGAGTGACGTCATCGCTGCCCGGGCCAGTCACAGCACCGGAGCCGCAAGACCCGGAAGTCACTCCGGGTATCATGGCGGCGACGGAGGTGGTGACCGAGGACCAATGCAGGGGCTTAGACCTCAGGTAAGTAATTCATAATGAGCTAGTATGCTATGCATACTAGCTCATTATGCCTTTGCCTTGCAGGGTGACTTTTCTTAAGAAGCTTTACTTCCTCTTTAATATTTGCTCCTTGCCAGGAACAATTTTCATGGCATCCCCTCCCCGTGACTATAAATAGCAGTAGTCGCCTTGCTATACAACCAGTATACTACTAGTCTAGGCTTTTTCCCTCAACCAGGCTGCACTCTCCCCCATTTCAAATGGAAGAAGATTTGATCGGTGTCACTGATCTTCTCCCTGCAATTAATCAAGACAGATAGCTATAGTGACAGGGACAAGATGAGATAAGAAAGCAATATTTCCCAGTTGTGGAAGGAGATAAGCTTGTAACCTCCTAGGAGGAATGTCCTACACAAAGCATTGGGATAGTTTTATGGTTTAGCTCACAGCTCCAAAATTTCACAGCTGTAAGATTTGGAAGAAAATGGACTTCTCTCTTTAGATGTAATGCTGTCAGGCAAACCGTAAATTCCTGAAGGCACTGATGAAATGGTTATCTAGGACTTCACAATATCTCCTTTATTATCTCCCATGGGCACAAAAGTTTGCAGTTTTTATTATCGGATAACCATCTTCATTCGAATGTTTCATTGTTCAAAGCCGATTTGGATCTAAAACGGTGTTTACACGAAATTAAAAATTCAATGCCCCACAGTCTCTTTACAATCTGTCTACTTATACTCCAGTGATAGCTACATGGCATTTGTTGGGGTAGGTCTACTGTTGTGCCTATGCAATGAGCATCAGCTCAGCTGCTTGTTATGAGTCCATGTGGCAGGATGACACCACAAAAGAACAATAGGTGGACAGAACGTTGTCACCCTATGACAGAAACTAAACAAGGACCTTCATGGCTGGATCAGCAGGCATTTTTATAAAATAAAATGTTGCAGTTTTTTTTTACATTAATGCATTCTATGCATTAAAATAAATATACCTTCTGCATGAAGCTCCCCCGTCCCCTTTTATACTCACCTGAGCCTAATCTCAATCCAGTGATGTTCTCTCCATTGGCTTAGATCACAGCCAGTGAGAAGGGAGCAAGGAAAGGGGCCGAGCCTAGCTCGGTTTGTATATAGACACAGAACCGGCTTGGGAGCGAGCACCATGAGCAAGGGCCTTACTATGAGGGAACAGCCAGGAGCACCGGCAAGGGATCCAAGAAGAGGAGGATTGAGGCAGCTCTGAAAAATCATTACACAGAGCAGGCAAATACAACAGGTTTGTTATTTAAAAAAATAAAAAGTGATAGTTTACAATCACTTTAATATTGAAACACACGTCTGACGCTACATTATCCTAGTGCTTATATGAGATTTCACTGGCTGTGTTAATGGGGTTGTAAAGGTTTGAGTTTTCACCTTTCCTCCTATGCATTAAGGTGAAAAAAACACCTGGCAATGACGCACCCTACAGCCCCCCCCCCCCGTTTACTTACCTGAGCCCGTTTACCTGCTGTGCGCATCCAGCAGCATCCTCTTCTCCACGGAGTCTGCCTGTTGATTGATTGACAGCACGCAAGCCAATGGCTGCTCTGCTATCAATCTATCCACATCCAATGACACGGGCAACCAGGGGGGTGGGACCATGTCATACACTCTGTCTATGGATGCAGCGTGTATGACAGGGAACGCGCCCGCAAGATAACCCCCCCTCGGGATAGAGCTTCCCAGAGGGGGGTTAGCCATTGTGGGGAGGAGCTGAAACAGCCGCTGAGGGACCCCAGAACAGTAGGATCGGGGCCACTCTAAACAAAACAAACTGTACAGTGGAGGTAAGTATAACATGTTTGTTATTAAAAAAAAAAAAGACCTAACACATACAACCCCTTTAAACATACAATTTTATGCTCATCTGTTCTCACCTGATTCACCAGCAGAAAGGTCAGTGGAAGCAGCTTTTTTTGCCATTTTTTTTCCCCGATTTCCATGTCTGTGTCCAGACTGACCCTAGGAGATGCAGAACACATTTATAAAACGCAAAGCTTTTGCCATGAAAATGTAAAATGTATCTAAAGCCAAAACTTTTTCTTGTTTGGGATAAAATCAGGAAGGGTTACATTTCCGGTCAGGTTTTAAGTAAGCGCCAGTTCAAAAGATCTTGGTGTCCAAAATCTTTTAATGTTTGCATAAAAAGACGATAAGGAACAGCCAACGAATTTCAGGATTTAGACACTCCCCCTTCATAAAGTCTTAAACGCTGTAAGTTGGACTCCATAGCTTGCTTTTAGTCCTTGTATGCGTTGAGTAAAGAGCAGTAGTAAAAGGTCACAAACCACAGCTCTTTTGAGCATTTGTGTTTAGCAAATGAGTGCGACTAAACCCCTTGCTTTTAACGTGAATTGTTAGACAGGGTCAGTTGGGTTTTGTTACAGGCTGGCAAGTGAGCTGGGAAAATTTTCTTAGGTTTTTGATGCATTTGTGTACTTTAACGTGTCTACTTTGCAATTTTACTTCATTCTGGCCACTGACTTACACCTTTGCAACTAAACCCGTTTTTAACATGAACAATTAGAAAGGGCTAATTCAGTTTGTTGCAGGCTGGCTGGTAAGTGGGCTGGGAAATTTGTTAGTTTTTGATGTGCATCACCCCCTTCCGCATGCTCCTTGCTGCAAAGGCTAGGTATAGGTCGGGGTGGTTGCCATTTGAGCATTTATAAGCCCTGAAAGCGTCTGAAACCTGAAATGTGTTGGCTGTTCCATATTGTTTTGTTATGAGCATGTACTAATAGACAAAGATTTTGGACTTTTAGCTCTCTGGTCTGCCACTCTGACTTTTTTATATGTGCATATCTTAAGCTTCAGGCCTCTAGCTAGGAGGCACACCATTTTTGATGTTCTTCAACCATGAATTACCAACATTAAATCCTACATCTCCAATATACATTTCAGGTTTTTGTTTTGTGTTTTTTATATTAATTGGCATCTGAGCCCCACTGGGGAAGTAACTAACTATTTGGACCATGGTCACCAGGACTAAAAATTAAGGGGATATATTTAACATGTTAAATGGGATTCTAGCTTGGCGTTTGGAGAAAACACATAGGATTCTACTCAATTTTTAAGAGTTATCCTACAGTTCAGGAAGTAAAATAATTCTAGCAAAAGGCATGCAGATGGCCAACAAAAATTTACAATGTTTTTAATCATTTCCTGGTCTAATAACTATAAAAAAGTGTTGGCTTTAAATATGCGTTAAAGGAAACCTGTATTTACTTCAAAGCTGGTAAACCTTTTGCAAGGTGTAAAACAGAACCTAGACAATGCCCACAGGAATGTTCACATATCCACCTGACAGCTCCAAGGTCTGGGGTACTTTAAAAGGCAAATAGCGACTTCAGGAAATGCCTGACCTGCTGGTCCATCGCTGTTATGGAAAACCTCACTTCCTAATAGTAAGGAACAGAAGGTGGATTGGGGCAGGCCCAAGTATAACTTCAGTTCCTGAGGTTGACATTTGAATAGTAGAGCATGTCAGGGCTATGTACACCTCTCCATGTTCCTACTTTATACTTCTGCAAGTCATTTAGCAACTTTAAAAGCTAAACAGGTTCCCTTTAACAGACCTCAATACAATGCTGTTCCCAGCTGTGCCCAGTTTTAATTTCCATACAGTGGATTCATGCCTTCATGCAAGTATTGCTCAATTGCTTCTTAGGGAATGTTGCCTCTTTCCCTCCCACAGCAATCAATTTAAAAGGGTTACATCTGATCACAAAACATAGAACTCATGTTATGTAAGCTGGATACTTCCCTTTATCTTGTGCTCTGCAGTTGCACATGCATAGGTTTTGCACTGCGATTGGCTGTCTACTTCAAAGAGCTGTTCCACACCCAAGAGCAAGATGCACTTACAGCCAATAGCTTTTATGAATCCTTTAGGTTCCATTCACCCTTGAGTGATGATTTCCAGTGCAACTTTGATCCGATTTCACACTCAGGCACTAAGTCACATCAAAGTAGTGCAGGCATCTTTAAGTCGCACCGATCTGAATAGGTGCCATTAAAAACAATGGGCTGCATGCAACTTTAGTCAACTTGAGTCCATATTCGCATGACAAGTCGCACAAGTGTGAATGGAGCTTTAGTCAGCCCTGCTGTTCAAGGAAATCCCACCTGTATCTCTCTCTGGGAAGGGAGCTGTGGTCAAAAAGCAGTAGCCAATAACAGTGCAGGATTGGTATACTGTATGCATTGCAATGGCAGAGTTGCAGCGGAGAACACCAATGGGCAGAACAGAGGAAGGCAGCTGTTCAATATGATTGTGGAAATTCTCTCAAGTCTAGTCTAATTTTAATGGACTTTTCATGGTTACATAAGGCCAGGCCTGTAGATAAGGAGGCCTACTTTTCTGTTCCTTAAAGCCTTTCGGTACAGGTGCTGGCATTGCCTGGCCAACACATATGCTTCCTATGCCTTCACGTAAAGAGTTGGACACCTGTGATGTCAGGGTTTTGGATCACTGGTGGCCCGACCAATCGGCAGCCAAGCAAGCTCTGCCGATTTATGCTCCTGAATATCCCAAGTACCTACCTCTTGTTGCAGCAAAAGACTGCATTTTACTACCCAAACCATGCCAGAACAGTTGCCATATATTTTTGCAAGTAAAATTTTTTTTTTCCCCATATAAATCCTTTGTTCAAAATCACCACAAAAAAAACATCTTAACATTTTCAAACATACAAAAAAGTCTATTTGATGTGTACAAACTGAATATGAGGAGTAAACCTCTAAAATGGACAAGCTTGGCCCTATGCACCTACTACCAGTCCACCAACATTGATCTTGCACTTTAATAAAAGCAAAATGCAGTAATCAATACAAAGGTTTCCCAATTCATTTCTTACTGGCCTGAATTGAAATGTAATCGTTTGCTGCAGGTAACTGTGCACTTAACCACTGCTCTTCGCAGAATAAGTTAGTATATGAATAGCAGGCAATATAGGGTTGATTTACAAAGTGCTTAGCACTTTGCAAAGAATACCCAATCACATGCAAGTTAAAAAAAAAAAAAAAAAAAAACACATTTTTTGCTTGATTGGATGATGAAGTCAGCAGCACTTGCCCTCATTTAAAAAAGCTCTGAAACAACTGCACTTGCAAAGTGCACAGTCTATTTGCCTTTAGTAAATCAACCCCAATATCTACTGATCCATATTGCTTTCATACGGGATCTGTCTGAGATTAAAGTATATATGTACAATTTATGCTCAGGGGTTTGTCTATTTGTCAAAGCCTCTCCATCACATTCCAAAGATGAAATGCAGATTGAAGAATGTTATGAACCTGTTGACTTGTTATATGTCCGTGCACTAACTGAGGAGCATTGTACTGTAATGGCTGACCAAGTAACGGATATCTTGTGTCACCTGCCAGAAAAAAAAAAAAAAAAAAAGTGCACAGGTAAAATGCAAGCTGATATACACAGAGTTTATAAAATGTCAAATAATGAGTAGGGGGTAAAAATGGAAGCCGGCATGCAAATATTCTACACTATAAAAATAAAGTGTCAGTTTTGCCAAGGCTTATCCTGGCTGTTCTGTCTAGGAAAGGTACCCAACAATTAGGTATTATGCAGGCTGCCATTTTGTGAGAAGTGCCATTGTCCCATAGTCAATCATTAGCTAAAAGGGCCAGTACAGTTGGCGTATAGGTAGCCACTATCTCCAAATGGGGACAAACCCCAGCTGCATCTCTGGGACAGGAAGTGAAGGGACATTTCCCCAGCAATGCACAGACAAAAACAGTAAACTGGCAGGGATTTTTAACCTTTCCTTAGTCTATTCAAAACCAACAAAAAGTTTTGGCTATAAACACACACACACTAAAAATGTTAGTTCACAAAGGTAAACACTCTCCACCCTCCCTACCCCAAGTCCCCGTTGTACTTACCTTCATGGCTGTTAGTGCCCACGCAGAGGGTGCAACAGTCCGGGGGAAACAAAATTGCTAGTCTTCCTATTTTCTATGCAGTGCTTCCAGGATGGATCAGAGCAATACTATGTGACTGTGCAAAACAAATCAGGATCACACTGATCGGTCCTGGAAGCCCTGCAGAAAGGGATAAAGGAGCAAAGGTTTAGAATCCCCAAACCGCTACACCTACTATGTGGGCACCGACAGCTCATCACCCACAGGAGGTACGTACAGCAAGGAACAAGGAAGGGATGATGTAGGCCACATTGGCTTTACAGGGTTACTTCTCCTTTCCAGAAAAAAATAAAAAAAAGGCAGACTAACACCCTACACCATCCCTTCCTCGTTCTCTGCTGTACATCCCCTTTGTGGGTGATGAGCTGTCACTGCCCATGCAGTGATCTGGGGATTTGAAAGTGCTGGTCTCCCTCCCCTCTGTGCAGGGCTTCCAAGACAGATCAGGGTGATGTTATGCGCTTGCGCTGACCAATCAGAAATACTCCAATCTGTCCCAGAAGCCCTGCAGAAAGAACAGATGGAGCAGGGATTCCAAAATTCCTGGACCGGCTGTGTGGGCACCGATAGTTCATTACCCATGGAAAGGTAAAGCACTGTGAGGAACGCGGAAGGGGATGTAGGGTGTTGGGCTGCCTTTTCATAATAAATGCCAATGTTGGTACTAGGTTGATGGAGCTGAAATGCTTACATTGCATAAGGTATTCGCTACAGCTCTATCAAAACTGACGCAGAGGGTTTATACCAGAAGAGTAAGTCATAGTTTAAACTGTCCATACAGGATAGATCTTCTATGGAAAAATTAAAAATAGTATGAACTGCACAGTAAATAAAAGGTGAAAGACCCTGTTGCAAGGAGCTTGGGTCTGCCCATTAGAATTACTGGCTCTGTGGTAGTTAGCGCGCCAAATCCATAAAACAGCCCACTGCAAAAAAATTCTAGTTTGTTGGTTGCACATAAATTCTGGAATCCTCCTAATGCCGGCCATACACGGTTCGAATTTCGAAAGAATTTTCTTTCAAAAATCGTATCTAAGAATTTTCGTATGAATTTCGCACCACTAATGGTGCGTATGAATTTCGCACCATTAGTGGGCTGCAGCAACAGCCAATTTTCGTGCGGAAATAAAATGAGGAATCGGACATGTTGGAAATTTTTAGAAAACGAACGATTTTCTAATCAATGATGGGAGAATCGTGCGAGAAACGTAATAAGAAAAGAAAATGTACGGAGATAAAAGAAAATGTACGGAGATAAAAGAAGATTCCCAGCTAAGAATTTTTTTTTCTGTAGCAACATGAGGTGAAATTGAAGGCTTGGTCGGCCGAATTTCGAAAATCAATGGTGGCATCGGATCACAAAAAAAAAAAAAAAAAAAATTCTGATTTTGAAAAGAAAATTAGTTCGAAATTCGACCATGTATGGCCTGCATAAGTTGCCATAGATTTGTGTGTGCTATAAAGCTGGCCATGCATTATACAATTTTTTTATTCAACTTCCTTTAGACTTGGCTTCAATTATGTAGTGCAAGGACCTGCCTGATTTTATACAAATTGAAAGTGTTTAGGTTTGACCTCATATTATATGGCTTTGGAAAATCTAAAGGAAAATTGTGCAGGGGAATTGTATAATGAATAGTCAGATTAAGGCTCATGAGAATGAACCAGAATGTAAGTTCTCTGTATGCAGTCTAAGCAAACATGGCTGCTATAGTATACCATTTACACATGGAATTTGGGCTCAGTAAAATGTGAACCAGCTTAGCATTAGTGCATGGTTTTCTGTACTGATACGGGATATGATTTACAAGTCAATGACAAAAATACAAAAAGTACTCTTTAAGGGAACAGTATGGAAAACAAAAAGCCTCTCACCTTGGCCAGGAACAAAAGGTCTAGAAAAATGTGGAACTAAAGGGAGAGGCGTTAAACCCGGGCGGATGTTTTTCATGTTGGCTAACTGCACAGGAACTGGCGACTGATTGGGTGATGTGACAGGACTGCTAATGTGGGAACTATGCTGTAAGAAGAGACAAAATACAGCTAAAATAAGCAGAGGAGATATAGATATATATACTTTATATTACACACACAGCCTAATGTAATATGCCTAACATTTAGAATATTCTTTTAAATACAGCTATATAAAATTTTAATAGCAACTACAGTTTTTATGTAAAAGCGTATCTAGATCTAGTACAAATGTTTCTTTAACCTCCTGCCGACTGCTCAAAGTAAATATACTGCAAGTGGGCAGCAGATGCAGGCTCGGCAACGTACATATTAAAGTGGTTGTAAAGAAAGAAGACCTGCAAGACAAAGGCATAATGAGATAGTGTGCATGCATAGCATACTAGCTCATTATGAATTACTTACCTGAGATTGAAGCCCCCACAGCGGTCCTCGTTCACCACTCCGGCGGCCAACATCGCTCCCGGAGTTACGTCTGGGTATCGCGGACATCGGCGCTGTGATTGGCCGGAGCAGCAATGACATCACTCCAATGACATGCGCACAGGAGCCGCCGGTAATGGCACAGGCTAACTGAAGCAATGGCACTTACGTGCCATTGCTTCAGTGCGCATGTGCAGATGACGTTGGCACATGGAAATACAGGGGATATCTCCTAAACCGTGCAGGTTTAGGAGATATCCAGGGTAGCCACAGGTAAGCCTAATTATAGGGTTACCAGTAGCAAAAAGTGTTTGTTAAGCCCCATACACACTATCAAATTTTTTGCCAATTTTTGTCTTCAGATTTACCAAAACCCATGTAGTGCAAGGGCCTGTCTGATTTGATACAGATTGAAACGCCTAAGGTTTGACCTCATTATATGGTTTTGGAAAAACTCAGCAGACAAACTGATAGTTTGTATGGGGCTTTAAGGGTTTACAACTGCTTTAAGAACAGCAAAAAATAAATAAATTGTGGATGAGTTAGAGAGCAATAGAGGGTACTTTTTTTTGTTAGGAATACTTGCATGTATATAAACCGGAGTTTAGGGTCACTAAGTGTTGCAGATTTTCATCATTTGGATTACAGCTTCCTTTTAGCCGCTTACCTGTGTAGAATGATCTAGGTTGCCATATTCTACTGTTTTATGCGCCCTCTGATGGTCACAATAATATTTATTTGGCTTCCACTGAGGTGGCGAATGTGTTTGAGGTGGTGGGTTGTTGGGAACGTTGAGCTGCATCATTACCATTCCGCCACCAGGGGGAGGTGCTGGTACAGCTAAAGAAGAAAAAAAAAAAAGATAGAAAAGGTTATTTGTGATATTCGGAGATTCTAAGGCTCCGTTTCCACTTTTACAACTCCAAAGTTGCGCAATTTACAGTACAACTTTGCAATTCGATTTTTGATGAGACGTCATGCTAGCTGTGAAAACCTGGGTGATGGAGAAAGGAGGCGTGTGACCCAACGCATGAATCCAGTTAATAAATACAGTTTATTCTAAACAGATAAATGAATATAAAGAAAATTACTGTGTTCATTAAAACAGGTTACAATATTGTCATTTGATAAAACAGTGGAAATGATTAAAAAAAAAAAAAAAAAAAAAAAAAAAAAAAAAAAACATACAAGGGTATAGGCTGAATCAATGGCTAACGCGTTTCGAGGGGATTCCTCTTCATCAGAGCCTTGGAAGACAGAAAATGTTCTGTATCATGTGGTGGATTTATATCGAGAGCGATGACTGTGTGGGAGATGTGTCACATGACAGATGGTTCCATATGGTAGGTACGGTAATTGTAGTTCATTAGTTGTTAATATTGGTCACCTGGACCTGCACGCCGGCTGCTGAAGGAGTAGTAGCAGCTTGTACAAAATGGCTACAGGTCCGATTCTCCTGTCAGATCGCTTAAGTGTGCTGAATCTGACCCTATGATGGTCTCCAGCCATCGGTGAGAACAAGTCGCACTGAAATCGGAACAAAGTAGTGCAAAAAACTTTTCTTGAGTCGCTATGACTTGAGTCGCACCAATTAGAATGAGGACCATTGAAATACATGGGTTTTGACTTGTCATTAGACTTCACATGTGTCAAGTCACACAACAACTCACAGCAGTGGAAACAGAGCCTAAATCAAAGCTGCGGAACAGTTTTACTCATCTGATCCTATGCTCTCCTAACAGATGGCGCTATCCCCTGCGATCCAGGGGTGAACAGTCGCTTACCATCCTTTGTGAGAAGCTCGCAGTGTGCAGTGAAATCACAGTAAGGAGAGGAGCCTGCACAACTGTACAAGACTGAAGGTAAGGCTGGAGTTCTGCTTTTCATTACAGAAACTGTTTTAGTTTATCTGCAGTGACAGGGGTGAACTGGGATAGACCCGGTTTATGGGTTTCCGAGTGGCCACAAAGATCCCAGGACAAAATGTGAGCACACAGCAATAATCACACATCTCTTCACGTACCTGCACACGGAGGACCGTGCAGTGCTTGAGAACACGGAGAGGTTGCTCTAGGGAACTGCATATGGTCAGACCCTGGAGGGTGCATATATCCCATCGAAGAGCTGAAAATATACAGATTTGCATTATTATACAACACGACTCCCACAGCTTTCAGATTATGAGAGCAAAATGTAAGCTATGGACATACACAACCACTTCCAAAATCTCACACAACCACTGTACTACAGTCAAGTAAAAGTTTTGTGGACCATCAAGCACATACACTCACCGACCACTTTATTAGGTACACCTTGCTGGTACCAGGTTGGACCCCCTTTTGCCTTCATTCTTAATGGCACAGATTCAACAAGGTGTTGGAAACATTCCTCATGTATGGAGATTACACTCCATAGTAACATGATAGCATCACCCAGTTGCTGCAGGTTTGTCCAATGCACATCCATGATTCCAATGTCCCGTTCCACCACATTACAAAGGTGCTCACTTGGATGAGCTCTGGTGACTGTGGAGGCCATTGGAGGACAGGCACCTCATTGTCCAGTGGTGAGATGATTGGAGCTTTGTGACATGGTGCATTATCCTGCTGGAAGGAGCCATCAGAAGATGGGGACACTGTTGTCATAAAGGGATGGACATGGTCAGCAACAATACTCAGGAAGGCCGTGGAGTATAAACGATGCTCAATTGGTACCAAGGAGCCCAAAGCGTGCCAGGAAAATATCCCCCACACCATTACACCACCAGCAGCCTGAACCGTTGATACAAGGCAGGATGGATTCATGTTTTCATGTTTACTCCATATTATGACCCGACCATCTGAATGTCTCAGCTAAAATCGACTCATCAGACCAGGCAATGTTTTTCCAATCAGGAAATGGCACCCGGTGTTGTCTTCTGCTGCTGTAGCCCACCTGCTTCAAGGTTCAATGTGTTGTATGCTCAGATATGGTATTCTGCATACCTTGGTTGTAATGAGTGGTTATTTCTATCATCTTCAACCAGTTTGCCCATTAGAAAGGCATTTTCATCCACACAACCGGCACTCACTGGATATTTTCTCTTTTGCAGACCACTCTGTGTAAACCTGAGAGCTGGTTGTGGGTGAAAATCCCAGTAGATCAGCAGTTTTTGAAATACTCAGATCAGCCTGTCTGCCACCAACAATGCCACGTTCAAAGTAATTTAAATCACCTTTCCTCCCCATTCTGATGTGCGGTTCGAACTTCAGCAAGTTGTCTTGACCATGTCTAGATGCCTACACGCATTGAGTTGCTGCCATGCGATTGGCTGATTAGCAATTTGTGTTACCAAGCAATTGAACTGGTGTACCCAATAAAGTAACCAGTGAGTGTATATACTCTGTTCACAAACCACTTTTTTTATAGAAAAAAAAAAAACAAACCTGAAAATTTTGGACTTTCATATTTTTTTAAAACACAAAACAGAGAAAAGTACACCAAAAAAATTAAGTATGAACTCTAAGGGCTCATTCACACTGGTGTATTAATCCGTGTGCCTGGGCAAAGGGCCATCTTTAGTCTGCCAGAATGCACAGGCGTTTCCTACAGGCTGCACAAATCTCCAAGCACATGCCGGAGTGTGCATCTGTGCGGGTCCAATGCATGGATCAGAATGCAGTCTGTCTGTGTTCTGGACCGGCACGGATGTACACTCCAGGATATGTGAAGAGGTCTGTGCAGCCGGCCGTCATTAATTTCAACAGACTGCCTGTACAAAAACCCCTGTGCATCTTCTGGAAGACTAAAGATGGCCCTTTGCACAGGTGTATGGATCGGTAAACTCGTGTGAAATCCGGCCTTGCAGACAGTCTGTACATTGTATTAAAAAAGAACAAGTCCAGCAAACATGGCATGAAACATTTGGTGTAACATATTCATTGGTGTCCTGTAGAGCTGCACGATTTTGGCTAAAATGAGAATTACGATTTTTTTTTTTTGCTTAGAATAAAGACCGCGACTCTCTCACAATTCTCGCAGTATAACAGCTTTCACATTATACAAAAAAATTGGGCTAACTTTACTGTTTAATGAACTAAAAAAAAAAAAAAAAAAAAAAAAAAAAAAAAAAAAAGTATTTTTAAAAATATTGCATTTGAAAGACCGTTGCACAAATACGGTGTGGGATAAAATATTGCAACAGCCACCATTTTATTCTATAGGGTCTCTGCAAAAAAAAAAAAAAAAATTTATATATATATATATATATATATATATATATATATATATATATATATATATATATATAATATATCTCTATCTCGTTTGGGTATTCCAAGTAATTTTATAGCAGAAAATGTTTTTTACTTTTACTTTAAATGGTTAAACTGCCTTCATTTACACGCTGGAGTTCTTTCCTTTGATAAAAGAACCTGTTGTGATTAAACTTGGCAGGCTGTCCGGATTTTTTTTTTTCTCTCCCAGCTGTGAGAACTCTCTGCACTAGAAAGAATCGTGACATGCTGTTTTGAAGATTGGGAAGTGAAAAAAAATAAAATAAAGATTTTGATTCTTAACGATTAATCATGCAGCTCTAGTGTCCTGTAAATCAGGGGGATATTGTAACAGAATCCTCAACTTAGAACATATGTTGTCTATGGCAATAAACCAAAAGATCTCAGTAACATTATGTTGTGTGTTGGGTCTACATACAATCAAATCAGATTTACCTCAAGTTATTTTGCTGCCCTGGTGAAATGACGCTGTAATAGACGGGCATCCCTGCGGTCGCTAAGGGCCCCTGGTTGGACTGGTTAGGGATGAGCACCTGTTGGTGATATGGCTGTTGGGGTATAGACTGGGAGCCTTGCCGAACTGGAACCTGAACAAAAAAAAAAAAAACAAATCATCCACAATGGTCAAGGCAGAAGCCTACTGCACTGCAATCAGAGGGCATCATTCCCAGCTGCGGGTTTTTGTTCTCTAATAAATGAAAGGGAACATCTATTTGAATGATCACGGAATCACCTCAGATTTTCTCCAAGTTTAAAAATGTACATGTCATCTGGGGATCTGGGGGGGGGGGGATGCATCATCATTAGAAAGTGACATAGCCTTGTGTGGGTGCAGCTGTGAGGCCAGGGCTACATCACCAGCAGTTACAGAAACCAGGAAATGCAATTCATTTAGATGTGAGAAACCAAGTTAAAGTGGTCGTTAAGCCACTAAGTGTTGTTTCTACCCTCCCCCGTCATAGTAAATAATGGCCCCAGTGTATGCATTTAAAAAATAAAAAATAAAAACCCGCTGTATACCTTTTTATAGCACCGTTCGGCGCTCACATGACCGGCCGCCTCTTCTCTTGGTCTGATGGCTACAGCGGGCGGGGCTGAGAATCCTCCTGCTTACGTCAGTCAGGAGGAGAGGCGCGGCCGGTCACGTGAACGCTGAACGGTGCTATGAAAAAGGTATACAGTGACTTATTTTTGAAAAACCACATACACTGGGGACATTATTTACTATGACAGAGGGGATTGTAGAAACACTAAGTTATGATAGCGGCAGAATGGGCGGGCATGGGAGCAGACAGGCATGGGGGAGAGGAAGACACAGGAGAGCGGCAGATGATGGAGGCATGTCAACTTACCATGGAGTCAGGGCTCAGCAGCCATGATAAACCATGGCCAGTTTACAGGGGGGGGCAGGGGTCACAAACAGGCAGGATCAGCCAGGTATTTAAAATGATACAAAAGGGCCAAATTACACAGCACAAGCACTGTGGTGTTCATGCTTTAAAAAAACAGGATTTTTATTTACATTCACTCTGTTCTCTGCTGCTTAAGAATCATACTTACCTAGGCATCAGTTCAACGCTGCATCTGTCCCCCGGCAACCTCCAACACTGAGAACCAAGCGATCAAACTATGCCGATTGCTTCGTTCTCAGGGCTCCCTGAGCAGAGTGCTTACTGTCACAGTCTTCGCACTCTGCTCTGCACTCCCCTGCTTACTGGAGCGCTGGGCTGTGGAGGGTACGCAAGTGGCCGACTCAGGCTCTCAGTGGCTCGCCGAGAGAGGCAGATTCAAGTGCCAGTCAAGCATGTGGGCAGATCCACACTCCATTGTCACAATCTTGCCTGAGCCTGGACTGCCTGTGTGACGTCAGCCAACAGCAGGCTTCAGCCCACTGTCTGCTGAAAATGGATCACAGGAGTGAAGAACTGCACTCTTATTGTATGATCCACAGAAATACAGCCAAACAAGCTTTATCTGTACTTCTCCTTTAAGGATCTCAGAGAACTAGGGGAGGAGAAACAGCAGTACATTGGTCTCCCCAGTGAATGGCTGTGCAGAGCAGGCCGAGTTCCAAGAACAGCCAGAAAACACACCAAACTTATCTCATATCTAGCATAGTCAGTTTTTAATATGAAAGCAGGGGGGCTGACAGGATCACCAAGTATTTCACACAAAAGGAAGCAATACAAAGATAACTGAACAGGAGACTTTGTACATGGTACAGCAGGCACATATCAGGAATAAGGATGAGCTCAGGCATTTTCCCAAACCGCACGTGAAGAGCCCGCCAAGATGTCGGCACTGCAGAGTGCTAATCCCAACCAGTGAGACATTGTCCCGATGCGCGTCTGCAGAGATCGGGAAATGGCTCACTGCCTGTGATTAGCGCTCTGCAGTGCCGACGTCCTAGTGGGCTCTGCACGTGCGGTTTGTGTACACGCCTGAGCTCACATACATATTTAAATCTTACTAAAGAATCTAAATCCAGTCATGGATGAAACGTGTTACAGGCATGGCCTCAGGTGGAAGGTCTGCAGTGTGTGTTGTATGCCTCTTTGCTTGCTCATTAAAGGCAACTAGACTTTCAAAACCATATCTGCATGCAATGGATTTTCCTTGAGTGTAGCGTGAAGTGAAGCAAGCTCCTGGGCTTTGGCACTCGGCTGGATCGAAGGACCAAGGATTTTCAGAGCAGTGGTACGTTTGCAGGTCACCTAATTGCCAAGAACCTAGTTCATAATACCTGGTAAGAGGGCATTGAGGAGTACTGCACCATCACTCCCTGAATAGGATTGGCTAGACTGCCAGGCTGGCCACTAACCAAGGTCTGATTCTGAGGCTGCTGGACATTCACCATACCCTGGTAGTTTGGTTGCTGGCTGGGCATTACAGTCGTGTAACCTAAAAAGAGAAGAAGAAGAAGAAGAAGATGATAGGAGTGAATGAAGGGGGATCATTACACACACTGAAGACCACTCTATATATATATATCAGGACCCAAAATTTAGGAATCAGTAGGAGCAACTGACTGTTGAAGCACACTAGGCATCATAGATAAAACCTGATTGGTTACTATGGGCAAAAGGCAGTCCTTCAGACATTTTTATAAGCAGGCCCCAATGCCAGTCATGTGCCAATGATGTCCCCAAACAAAGACTTACCAACTTTTGGAATAAACATGAAATGTCTGTTATTCTGGCATGCAGCCAAAAAGATCCGTTTCAACATCGAGGGCTGAAGATCAACTTTTTTTGTTCTTTAGCCACCACCAGTCAGGATTCTCCTTGACCCAGCAATGGGAGGCCGTGACCATAAAGACATTTTTGTCGTGCAGAATAAAGGAAGAGCGTTCACTTAAATTGAATTCTCAGTCTGCACAGTCAACGAGAACAAATACACCCCGCTGTGTTTCAATAAAAGGCGCAGACATCAAGTGCCTCTCCCCCGCACAGCGGTAACATGGAAGGGGAGCCGAGATGAATCTGCAAACCCAGCGCACGGCTTAATTTACATATGAAAAAAATAAAAATCCTCAATAAAAAACGGAGGCTCTCCCCTTCACCACCAGCTGCCAGGCACCATACATTTACTGTCATTGTAAAAAGGCTTTATCCTCATATCATTAGACAACTTAAATAGTGACATAAGAGTTGAGCTACCCTTGGGCTGCAGTCTATGCTAATCTTTGGAGGTGACAATTGAATCTGCATCTTCACGGACAAAAAAAATAAAATAAAAATAGGTTTTTAAAAAAACTTCTCCAATGTGTATTTTAACACCAAGGTGGTTCATCACAGAGCTTTCAGAAAGGAAAACTCTAATTTTATCTGCCGCTAACCTGTCTGTGAAAGTAGACCACTCAAACCTCATATCAGCTTCAGCATATCAAAGCGGTATTAACCGCAAAGCGAACATATTGCAAATTACCAAGTCTTAGATGTAACAGTTGCCTTAGTTTTTCTCCTTAGGCCGCGTACACACGGGCGGACTGTCTGACGGACTTGCGTACACACGTTTCAGCGGACAGTCCGCTCGTGTGTGGGCTTCAGCGGACTTTTTCAGCGGACAGTCTGGCGGACTAAGTCTTTCGGAATTTCCGTAATATTGTCCGTCCAACTTTGGTTTCAGCAGACTGTCCGCTCGTGTGTAGGCAAGTTGGACGGACTAAGTATGGCGCATGCTCAGAAAGGATTTACACGGCCGAAGGTTGCATTGCAGTGTATTGGACGTTGTATTTCTAGTCCCGTCGTACGTGCTGTACACGTCATCGCGCAAGCTTTCAGCGGACTGTTTGTTCATCGTGTGTGGTCAAGTCCGTTCATTCATAAGTAGGACGGACTGTCTGTCGGATTGTCTGACGGACTTAGTTGGCCAGACAGTCCGCCCGTGTGTAAGCGGCCTACGGCTATCTTTCCTTTTTTTCATCTGGTGATCCTGCTAGTAAGTCTGTTTTTCAATAGAAAAAAGCTGTTCTGCAGAAGTAGCAGTTACAGGGTTGAGACAAACCATTCCCTACCGAAAGGGGAGCAAACAACGATCAGTTTTTTAGTCCTGGTGCCCAACCCTTTGGTATA